>NW_024080662.1:1087636-1144744 GCF_003009895.1 Hyaena hyaena
TTAAGAAACAAAACAGATGAACACAGGTAAAGTGAAGGAAAAATAAAATAAGATAAAATCAAAGAGGAAGGCAAACCTTAAGAGACTCTTAACTATAGAGAACATTGAGGGTTGCTGGAGGAGAAGTGGGTGGGAAGATGGGCTACATGCATGACAGGCGTTAAGGAGGGTATCTGTTGTGATGAGCACTGGGTGTTGTATGTATGTGATGAATCACTAAATTATACTCCTGAAACCACCAATACTACACTATATGTTAACTAAATTGAATTTAAATGAAATCTTGGAAAAAGAAAGAGAAAGGAGGAGGAGGAGGAGGAAGAGAAAAACAAGAAGAAGAAGAAGAAGAAGGAGGAGGAGGAAGAGGGGGAGGAGGAGGAGGAAGAGGGGGAGGAAGAGGGGGAGGAGGAGGAGGAAGAGGGGGAGGAGGAAGAGGAAGAGGGGGAGGAGGAGGAGGAAGAGGGGGAGGAAGAGGAGGAGGAATTATCCAGGTGAAAGCAGCGTCCCAGCTATCTGACTGACTGCTGAAGACCCTGGCTAACCCTGAATTTCCATCCCCTCCTGTCTTGGCCAGCTTGCTCTGGTGGTGCAGACCTTGCAGAATTTTGTGTCCCCATTTTCCATCAACCCTCAGCAGGGGAAAAGGGGCTAAGCCTAACTTTGTGTCCCCTCCTAGGCAGCGCACTCTTCCCCAGAGCACTGGATTTCTGGAGTAGTTGCTACTTTATTATTGTGACCTACTATTTTTACTGTAATGGCCCTGGGGCACTCAGGGTCCACAAGTGTTGTTTGATGATTAAATTTTTGTTAATACAGAAAATAAAACTGAGCTACTAAAAAAAGTATGTGCATAAGTACACAGTAGATTCATGGATGTGCATGTGGGAAGATCTTAGAAATATGCATAGAAAAGTAATAATGCAAGGAAAGATGGGGGAAGATAGAAGTTCTACTCAATGACTGGATTGTTTAAATATCCACATCAATAATATGCTTATGTCTTGGTGTGTAATTTTTAAAAATTCCACAGGCAGTTGGCTGGCTCAGTCAGAAGAGCATGGGACTCTTAATCTGGAGGGTCATAAGTTCAAGCCCCACACTGAGTGTAGAAATTACTTAATAAATAGGGGCGCCTGGGTGGCTTAGTCGTTTAAGCGTCCGACTTTCGCTTAGGTCATGATCTCACGGTTCGTGGGTTTGAGCCCTGCGTTGGGCTCTGTGCTGACAGCCAGCTCGGAGCCTGGAGCCTGTTTCAGATTCTGTATCTCCCTCTCTCTCTGACCCTTGCCTGCTCAGGCGCTCTCTCGCTCTCTCTCTCAGAAATAAATTTTTAAAATTTTTAAAAAATTAAAAAGTGCCTGAACGTATCAGAAGTCAGGAGAGTAAGGTTAAAAAAAAAAAAAAAAAAAAAACAATGCCAAGAGGGGCGCCTAGGTGGCTCAGTCAGTTAAGCTTCTGACTTCGGCTTAGGTCATGACCTCATGGTTCATGGGTTTGAACCCTGCGTCAGGCTCTGTGCTGACAGCTCAGAGCCTGGAACCTGCTTTGGATTCTGTGTCTCCCTCTCTCTCTGCCCCTCCTCCGCTCGCACTCTGTCTCTCTCTTTCAAAAATGAATAAACATTAAACATTAAAAAAAAAAAAAAAAAAACAATGCCAAGAAAAGAGCATGGGAACAAAGACAAAAAACAAGCCTCAATGGCAGTAAGAGTCCTGCTCAGGCAAGATCACTGAGAAGCACATGGGGTAGCAAGACCCAAAGTGGGGTGGGCACCACCTCCAAGCAACACTCCTTCCCAAAGTCACTGTTAAGTGTCCATCATCACTTGTGGGGCTCCCATTAGGCCCCTCCCTGCTGGGTATTCAGTAGCCCAGGGTACCTCTGTGATCTAGTCTGGGATGAGAACATAGTAAACTTTCTCCCTTGTCATAGTAAGCAATAGTGCAGTTAGCACTGTGATCAGGGATGTCATGGTCATCTGAGGGAAGCCACCACGTGCAAGCTTTCCTGCTCCCACTCCCTAATTCACCTCCAGTATCTCCCCCCACCCCATGATTCCCCTCCCTTGGCAAATTTAGCCAGACCAGTTCATCCACACACTGTTCAACTGCTCCCACTAGCCTCATAGCCCTAGGAACCCCAGGCCTGCATTTGGGAAGAGGCTCTGTTCCCAAACAAAAGACTGAGATCTTTTGTGGACACCAAAGAACATCATAAACATTCCCGTCTTTAAAAAAATACTTTATGACAGATTAATTTCATTGTGGTATGGGCTCAGGTTTTCCCAAAAAAAGAGGTCCTAAAAACCCAACGTTAAGTACCATCCAGTCAAAGGGAGAGGAGAGTGGGGAGGTGTGGTACTGTGTGTAGGAGGTGGCTAGGGGTCCCCATATGGACGTGTCCACTGGAAAGTGGATGACCTGAGCTGGAGAGGGTTCAGGGAGCTGTCAGCAGGCAGCACCTGTCATGCAGAAGCCCTGGGCAGGCTCCATGAGAGGGAGAAGAAACATGGCTCAGGGCTGAGTCCTGGGGACCTCACAGGTAAACAAAGGAGGTGCTACAGAAACCAAGGAGGGAGTTTGCAGAAGAGGAGTGTGATGAGAAGTCCACAGGGAGGTTAGGCAACTAAGACAGGAAAATGTCCACCGGGGGCACCTGGCTGGCTCAATCAGAAGAGCATGAGACGCTTGACCTCAAGGTTATGAGTTCTAGCCCCATGCTGGGTGCAGAGATTACTTAAATAAAAACTTTAAAATTAAAAAAAGAAAGAAAACGTCCACTGAATTGGACCATTAGCCTGTCCCTGGAGCCCCAGAAGGAATCAAGGTGTCTGGGTGTGTGTGTGTGTGTGTGTGTGTGTGTGTGTGTGTATGTATACGTGTGCAGACAGACAAGCAGCCATCATCTGAGGTGGTTCTGGCCAACTCCCTACAATGTGGAAGAGGTTGAGGATGCCAGAGAAGTTTTGCTGCTCCTTTGGTGGGTTTGGTGAGCCCTTCCTCACCTAGACTGTGGGATCCACTCAGGGCGACGACTGCATTTCCTCTGTCAACTCAGTGAATGCACAGACCCTGCTCCACAGCGGGACTAAGAAGTGCTTATTGAATGAACACACCGAACAAAAATAAACAGTGAACAAAGATGCTGGACAAAGAAAGAACACCCTCAAACAATGAGTCTGCATCTTTGGGGATGAAAGCCTTCCCTGGGGATAAAGCAGGTCTTTGAAGAAATTAATTTGCTGGGGGCAACAGCGGCACCCCACTCTACCCAGGGGCAGGGAGGGTGCCAAGCAGACTGCTCCTCACATCAGATGTCCGATATTTTCACTGGACACATGAAAGTGTCCTGATACCAAAGTGGCCAGGGTGATCCACCAAGCAGAGGCCAGGACTGGGAAGCCTAGATCCCTCCTCCTGGTCCTCCAGAGCCTTGCTATGGGGTTCTTGGAAAGAACCTCTCTAGCTGAGCTAAGTCTTTCCATCCCCCACCAGTGTTCCTGACCCTCTATTGGCCAGAGCTACACAGAGGGAAAATCGCTGTATAAGCAAAATCAATTACTACTAATTACTATCAACAACTATCTTTTCAAGAGCCATGTTTGCCTTTATCTGAACATCTTGTTTTTTCCTGAGCTACCAGTAGTGACTAAGGAAAATGAAGCCCATTTCAGGGCCCATGTTCCCTGAAAACCTTGCCAGGAGTTTTAGCCTTGATTACTTCTGGGGTCACTGCCCCTCCATCTCACAGGCCTGGGAGGCCTAGAATGAAGTGCTCACAAGGGAGTACCAGGAACCAAAGATGCTTTCCAAAGGGCAAAGCTTCTAGTTTCTTTCTTCATGCTTCCGAAAACAGGTTCTCAGCACCACCAGGCAGACCCGGAGCAGTAAGCCAGGGTCTTTGTAACTGGAAGGGAGCAGTGTCACCCCCAAGAGTCCCCACCAGGCTCTCCAACATGAGGACAGGGAGGACATTTTCTCTTTCCTCACTCCACACTCAGGGCTGTGGAGGTTTTTACCATTTAGAAAAGGAGATGGTTGTGTGACACCTGTCCCTGGAGCCCTAGATGGGTTTCCTAGGGCTCTTCACACCTGACTGAGTGCCTAGGTAGGGAGAATGCAGCTCTGTGCCTGTATTCTCAGGCCCTGTGTTTTTATAGCCCAGGCAAGCCAAGGTATATGCCATGGTGGCCAAGGAGGTGCCAAGTACCAATGAGAGCAGGGACCCTTGTGTGGGCTCTACCATATACGCTGGCAGGGCAGGGGGGTTAGGGGAAGAATAGAGGCCAGTGTGGCAGAGGTGGTCTGTCAAGAGCACCCAGAGCAAGCTGCCCTGCTTCCATAGGCTCGGCCCGCATCACAGGCCCAAAAGCATCCTGGCAGGAAACCCCTCTTCCCCTGGCAGTCAGCGCTAAGCACTAGCATTTGTAAAAATGCTTTCAGTACATGAGGGAAGCAGGGATGGATGCTTGGCCCCTGGGAAAGCCCTACTCCAGTCCACTGGCTTCTGAGCCAGCTCCGTGTGTCACAGCTTGCCTCTAGAGCCCTGGGCCTAGATAAATACATATCCCAGAGTCACACTGGTTTCTCTGCCCCGGGTGCCCACTGGCAGATCACCACTCCAGACCATCAGCCTGAGACCTGGAGCTCCCTCCCTCCTGGCCTCTTTCCAATCCCCAAAACCTTCCAAGGGAACCCTGTCCCTCACCACTGTCCAAACTTCCTGGAGTTTCATGAACACAAATGAGGATTAAGAGGCAAAATGACATTCTTTCCAATGCAAGCGGGTGTTTTCTGTGGCTCTGGTGGCCTGGACTGAACCCCTGGGCTGAAAGCCTCTGGGATGGGCCAGCCCTTTCAAGTGAACTCTCCAGCTTCAGGCCCAAATTCTGTGTTTTAGCAGCTATATGTGAAGATGAGAAAGATGGACCAGCGTGGTTCCTCTGAGCCCCCCAGGCATCCCCATATTCAATCAGAGCTCCCAGAGAGCAGGGACCAAACCCTTAATCAAGTTTAATTCAAATATATTCTGTAGTAGGAAACAGGGATGGGAATCTACCTGTTCACCTTTATATCTTCAGGGCTGGGCAGGCACCAGGCAACCAGCTAGTATTTAATACCAGGCCTCATGCTGCGTGCTCTCATTTCCAGCATTTCATTTGATAAAAACTTGTTAAATTCAATGTACTTGACTTGCCCTCTTGCAACCCCGGTTATCACCTCAATTTTTAACTCTTCCTCATCTCTTTCTCAGTGTACTTGTAGAAACCAGTGGCATCAATATTAATGCATTTGCACGTTAGGTGCTCCTTTATTTCCCCAGCCTAGACTTGAATACTCAGCTGCCTACCTAATACCTCACTTGGGTGTCTCTAAAACACAACTTCTCCAGGAACGAACTCTGATCCTAGGCCCCATTCAGTTGCCCCCAGTGTGCACCACATGCTCAGGCCAGAACTCAGGGGTCTTCCTGACTCCTCTCTTTCTCTAACTTGTCAAAGCGAGGCGTTCAGGACCCCGCTGGCTCTACATTCAGTATATATTCAGAAGCTGAGTGCTTTTTAGCACTTTCTCCCTCTCCCTCCTGCCATCCCCTCATCCTGGTCCAGTGACCATCCTCCCACATCTGACCACTGTCCAAACCCCTCACTAGCACCCTGCCTCTACCCTTCCCTCTCAGGTTTGGCATACATAGCAAAATGTGCATTTACCATCTTGTTTCAGCATCCTATAGGAAATTAACCCAGAGATACCCTGGGAAAAATACAAAATATCCCATAAGATACACTGGGAAATCATCCCATCAATACATTACCCCATAGATACACCAGTAAAAATACAAAATGACATATACACCAGGTTGCTCAATGTGATGGCTACTTGTAAGAGCAAAGTCTGGCCACAGGCTGATATCCACGGATCAGCTATGGCACACCCATGTGATAGAGCACTGTGCAGATGCAAAAAAAGAAAGAAAAGAAAAAAGAAATAAAGAAAAGAAAAGAAAAAGAAAAAAAAGAAACGAATCAGGAGGATTTCTCCATTCTGCTATGGAGTGATCTTCAGAATATATTATGTAGGGGGAAAAAAGCTCAGAACAGGGTTCAGAATTGGCCAGATAGGTATACATATATATATATATATGCGTGTATATATATGTATGTGTGTGTGTATATATATATATATATATATGTATATATATATATATATATATATATATATGGGGGGTTAAGTAAATGTATATTTTCCTTATATTTTCAAAAGAGAATGGAAAAAAAACTGATAAAGGTGAATTCTTATCAGAGAAGGAAGAAAATAATGTGGAAGGGAACAAGATAGAACTAGACTTCTCTAGGTACATTTCATTTATTTGAAATCACATGAAAGTTTTATATAATTTTAAGAAAATTAAATTAGAAAGAAAAAAGTATAGCTGATGGCATTGTTGTCCTCAGTGGATTTCTGCTCTGTGCCATGTGACTTTGCAGTTCGACCCACTAAGGGTGAAGTCTATTTTTCCAGAATGTGGCAGACTCCATTTTCCAAAAATGGTCTCCATAAGATTTCTAGTCCCACAGGCTCTTATAGAAACTGGACATTCCCAATCAAGAGCTGGAGCCCATATCTCCTCCTCTCAAAACTGGATAGGACTTTAGCACCATCTCAATGAAGAGAAATGGCAGAAATAATAAATGTCTTTTGAGACTAGGTCATAAAAGGTAGTACAGCCTCCAGTTGGCTTTCTCTCTCTCTCTCTCTCTCTCAGAACAACCCTGAAACGCAAAAACCATGTTGAGAGGGAACAACCTAGCCCATGTGGAGAAGCACTGAGGCTCCCAGCTACTAGCAAGAATCAATTGTAAGACTGTAAGTGAGGAGGATAATTCAGATGATTCCAGTCCCCAGACTGTGAGTCTTCCAGTTGAAGCTCCAGACACTGTAGAGCAGAAATAAGCCATCCTGTGTGCCCTGCCTGAATTCCTGACCCATAGAATCTGTAACAAAATAGTGGTTGTTTGATGCCACTAAGCTTTAGGGTAATTTCTTATACAGTCATAGTAACTACAAGACCACCCCTTAAATTTGGGCTGAAATACGAATTGCTTTGGGGGCATCTGGATTGCCTGGTCAACTCTTGGTTTTGGCTCAGGTCATGATCGAATCAGGTCATGATCGAAAGGTTCCTGGGTTCGAGCTCCACATCAGGATCTGCACTATCAGTGCAGCCTGCTTGGGATTCTCTCTCTCTCTCTCAAAATAAAGAAAACTTTTTAAAAAAATGAGTTGCAAAAAAAAAAAAAAAAGAGTTGCTTTGACTAAAATAATGTTAGCAGATGTGTCTTTTCAAGCAGAGGTCTGAAGTGTGTGTGTGCGGGGGGGGGGGGGGTTAGGCGTGCCCTCCTGTGTGTCTGTCATCACCATGGGAAGAAAATGTGGGGCAGACCTGGACTTAACTGCAGCCCAGAGCCCAGCCTAGTTCAGTGAAGTCTAGCCATCATGCAACTGCATGAATGAGAATTAAACATTGCTGTTTGAAAAAAAAAAAATTGCTGTTCGAAGCCACTGAGTTTTAGCTGATGTACTGTGCAGTATGATCATGGCAACAAATAAGTGATCAAAAAGCAATGCCTACAAATTGAACACAAACTGGAAAAAAAAAAAGAGCTTAATTACATATCTTCTTAATGGCATAACCTCACCGAGAAGAGTCATTTCAACTAAGTCTAAAGCACAGAACTTGGACTATACATCCTTGGAAAGAGATTAAACTAAGAACAAAAGAAACCACAAGAAAATCTTAAATTATGTTCCCTAGTATTATTGTTAGTTAAAATACGTATATTATTATTTTGAAATAAATACACATATATACATTACATATACATGTGTGTATGTATATATAAAATATTCCATATATATGCAATGTTTGTTTGGATTCTGATTTGAACAAAACAACCCTAAAAAGCCATTTATGAGATACTCAAGTAAAATTGAACATGGATTCAGTATTAAGTTATATTAAGAAATTATAGTTAATTTTGTTGGCTGTGATAATGTCATTGGATTAAAATAAAAACAGCTTTTAACTAGAGGTACATCCTAAAGTATTTATGAGTGAAATGATATGTTTGTATTTTGGTTGAAAATACTCCAGAGGCACCTGGATGGCTAAGTCTGTTAAGTATCCAACTTTGGCTCAGGAAATGATCTCGTGGTTCCTGAGTTTGAGCCCTGCATAGGGCTCTCTGTTGTCAATGCAGAGCCTGCTTCAGATTCTCTCTCTGCCCCTCCCCCATACTCTCTCATGCATGTGCACTTTCTCTCTCACTTCCTCTCAAAAATAAATAAAAACAGGGGCACCTGGGTGGCTTAGTCGGTTAAGCGTCCGACTTTCGCGGTCATGATCTCGCGGTTCGTGGGTTCGAGCCCCGCGTGGGGCTCTGTGCTGTCAGCTCAGAGCCTGGAGCCTATTTCAGAGTCTGTGACTCCCTCTCTCTCTGACCCTCCCCTGCTCACGCTGTCTCTCTCTCTCTCTCCTAGAAATAAATAAAACATTAAAAAAAAAAATTAAAATAAATAAATAAATAAATAAATAAAAACATTAAAAAAAGAAAAAAGAAAATACTCCAGTCTAGAAAAGGGAATACTTTTGCACTGTTGGTAGGAATACAAACTGCTGCAGCCACTCTGGAAAATTATGTAGGTTCCTCAAAAAGTTAAAAATAGAGGGGCACCTGGGTGGTCCAGTCTGATAAGCTTCCAACTTCAGCTCAGGTCATGATCTCACAGCTTGTGAGTTCAAGCCCCATGTCAGGCTCTGTGCTGACAGTCCGGAGCCTGGAGCCTGCTTCCGATTCTGTGTCTCCCTCTTTCTCTGTCCTTCCCCCATTCACATTCACTCTCACTCTCAAAAATAAATAAATATTTTTTTAAAATTTTTAATTAAAAATAGAAGTACCCTACAACCCAGAAACTGCACTACTAAGTATTTACTTAAAGGATAAAAAAATGTTGGGGTCCCTGGGTGGCTCAGTTGGTTAGGCATCCAACTTCAGCTCAGGTCATAATGTTGCTGTTTGTGAGTTCAAGTCCCACGTCGGGCTCTGTGCTGACAGCCCAGAGCTTGGAGCCTACTTCAGATTCTGTGTCTTCCTCTCTCTCTGTCCTTCCCCTATTCATGCTCTGTCTGTCTGTTTGTCTCTCTCTCTCTCTCAAAAATAAACATTAAGAAAAAAATTTTTAATTAAGGAGGAGCATCTAGGTGGCTCAGTTGGTTAAGCAGCTGACTTTGGCTCAGGTCATGATCTCACGATTTGGGAGTTCAAGCCCCGAATTAGGTTCTGTGCTGACAGCTCAGAGCCTGGAGCCTGCTTCAGATTCTATGTCTCCCTCTCTCTTTGCCCCTCTCTCTCTCTCTCAAAAATAAATAAACATTTTTAAAAAGGATACACAAATGCTAATTCAAACGGGCACCTGCATCCCAATGTTTATAGCAACACTATCAACAATAGCCAAATAATGGAAAGAGCCCAAATGTCCATTGACTAATGAATGGATAAAGGAGATGTGGCATATATATACAATGGACTATTACTCAGCAATCAAAAAGAATGAAATCTTTTTGTAACAACATGGATGGAATTACAGTCTATTATGCTAAGTGAAATAAGTCAATCAGAGAAAGACAAATATATGATTTCACTCATATGTGGAAGTTAAGAATTTAAGAAACAAAACAGATGAACACAGGGGAAGGGAAAAATAAGATAAAAACAGAAAGGGAGGCAAACCATAAGAAAGTCTTAAATACAGAGAACAAACTGAGGGTTGCTGGAGGGGAGGTAGGTGGGGGGATGGGTTAAATGGATGAGGGCATTAAGGAGGGCACTTGCTGGGATGAGCACTGGATGTTATATGTAAGTGATGAACCACTAAATTCTACTCCTAAAACCACTGGTACACTATATGTTAACTAACTCGGATTTAAATAAATGAAAAAGGAAGGAAGGAAGGAAGGGAAGGAACAGAAGAAAGGAAGAAAAAGGAAGGAAGGAAGGAAGGGAAGGAACAGAAGAAAGGAAGAAGAGAGGGGGAGAGAGGGAGGGAGAGAGGGAGAGAGAGAGTGAGAGAGAGAAAGAAAGAAAGAAAGAAAGAAAGAAAGAAAGAAAGATCCAGTCTAAAAAAAAAAAAAAGAAAAGAAAGCTGGAGAAATATAGATGAAACAAGACAGCAAAACATTGATCATTGTTGAAGCGGGTAATGGGTCACCAGAAAGGGGTTCACCATACCATCTTTTCTCCTTTTATGTGAGTTTGCAATATTCATCTGCAGAATGTTTACTGTCCCTGAGGACATCTACCCTAAAGAGCCAAAGGCCAGTGTACCCCAAAAAGAGGCCAGAATTACACGTCTGACCAGAGAAGAAGAGGCCCACAAAAGAGTTTCCTCTGCAGTGCACAGAGGCTTCCATGGCTAGAATGCAAGGGGTGGCTGCCTCTCCAAGCCAGCCCGGCTCTACTGCTACCTTCAGCTGACATCACCTCAAACCAGAGCTGGCAAGGCTTTGGCCTGGAGGGTTCAACACTGGCCACTCAAAGTCAGATACAGGGATTTGGAAAGTGGGCACACAGGGCCAGAAGAAGGGGAGAGGTTCTCCGGGCAAGATTCCTAAAACAAGCATACTGTCTTAGTATTACCCTTATTTCAGGAGACAGAGTCAGGATCCAAAGGGTCTCACTAGGTTGGAAGGGATCTCCAAATACAACGAAAGAAGACATGCCAGGGATCCACGCAGGCCCCCACGGATTCACACTCGGGTTGCACAAGCCCAGGATGGAGGGGACCCGGTCTTCATGCTGAGATGCCCAGTGTGGGGTGTAGTGCCAGAGGGCACTCAGGAAGGTAGAGGATGGTGTTCTCAGACTGGCAAGTGAAGGCTAGTCATTCTTCAGACTGTGTCACTCAGTCCGAGTGACATACTGAGCCCTGACCTATGTGAACCTCCCTGTCTTCAGGATATTGACAGCCTTGGGCAGGACATCCCAGGCCGGCAAGGGTCTGAGAGTCACAATCCAGCCACAGGAGCTAGAGAAGTCAAGTATAGAGAATCCCAGAGTTGAGGAGGTAAGAGCATAGTGAGCTCCTGCTAACTGTGCCAGAGAGCAGGGCCAGGCCAAGAGACAGGGGGTGTAAGGAAGCCCACTTGAGACAAAAGAGAGAACTTTCCAACAGTGGAGTCACCTGCCTGGGAGGGACCAGAGGTCACTGATCACTGGGTGTTCACACCAAAGCAGAGCTCCTGCCTTCAGAGAACTTGGAAGCAGACATGTTGGCATCCACTAGGGGCTGGATTAGATGTTTGAAGTAAAAGGAAGGCAGAACAAACATATCACCCACTGAAGCTAAGCCATGCTCCTGAAGGAAGTGGCCTCACATGCCAGACCTTGAGGTTGGTGGAAACCTGGCCTAAGCCCACAGAACCCATGGGGCTGCAGAAGAAACTGCAGACACATCCATCTTCTCCCTCTACAAGTGAAGGAATCTGTACAACTGCCCCCTGGAGGGGGCAGACCAGGTGCCGGAGCACCTAGGGGACACGGAACAACACTTAGGAGGTAAGCGGCCATGCATGGCTGGAAACAGGGAGGCTGCATCAGGCGCCGCAGGCCCAGGTAGAAGCCTGGCTGACTGGCTGGCCAACCCAGTAGAAGGAAGCCAGTAGCTTTTCAAGAGTCCATGCCTATGCAAGGTGCCAGCCAGTCCCTCTTATAGCTTGATTGTGATTGTGAGGGCATCTCGTCCACCCTGAAAGATCTCTGGGGCATGGAGGAAGAGCAAACCTCTTCATTTAAATCTCTTTAATTAGCCTAAAGGCTGCACGATATACCTATTTTCTCTCCACAGTGAGGCTGAGGAACAGGAGGAAGCATCACTCTTCCTTCTTACTTGTCTAACAAAAATAAGCTGTCAGAGATGGAGGGGACCTTGGAGTCATCTAGTTAAATCTCTCCTTTTACAGATAAAAACTAGTGAGGACCTACTATCTGTATGGCCAATTTGGGGCAATGTTGGGATTGATTACAACCTAAGTTTCTGACCCCCACCCAGGAGGCTTCCAGTATTCTCAATTCCCCACCCACCGTATGCTGTCCTTTGTTCAAATGTCCTATTTCCTGATCCTTTTCTCATCCTCAAAGCCCTCCCCATCCTCTTGCTAAATTTTCCATCTTCTCAGAGCAGGAGGCAAGGAAGTGACGCGATTCTCCAGCTGTGCTCAGTGTATGGCATTTCAGTTTGCTAAAGTCAGCTAGCTGGCTGTTCTTCTAAATCTCTCATATTAGGCCTTTGGAGTTCCCAACAGAATAAGTTAATGTTGTGAATGTGTTTTGTAAGCTGTAAAATACCATACAAATATATGCTCTACTATTTTAGAATATGAAATAATCCAACCTCTTTTAATCATGTGCTCATTTATCTTACCTCTGTGAGACAAAGGAAAAGCAGGAGCAAACTCTAATTTAAGGAACTTTAGGGTAAAAATCTAAACAAGTGCCTCTTTCTCTCCACCAGATTAGAAGCTCCTTGAGGGTACAGCCCATTTTGTGCTCCTTCCTTCGTTCCTCACATTTCACCCAGGGCTAAGCATCCAGTAAATGTTCAGCATAGAGTTTCCTGTATCCATGGATAAAATTTCACTGTAAGGGGTGCCTGGCTGGCTCAGTTGGTAGAGCATGTGACTCTTAATCTCAGGGTTGTGAGTTCAAGCCCCATGTTGGGTGTGAAGCCTCCTTTAAAAAGTTTTTTTCACTTTATTTTAAAATTTTTTTTTAATGTTTATTTATTTATTTTTGAAAGAGAGAGCATGCGTAGGAGAGGGGCAGAGAGAGAAGGAGACACAGAATCCAAAGCAGGTTCCGGGCTTCAAGCTGTCAGCACAGAGCATGACACGGGGACTTGTATTCACAAACCACGAGATCATGACCTGAGCCAAAGTTGGACATTTACTGAGCCACCCAGGTACCCCACATTTTTTCACTTCAAAATCCTTCTATTACTATGGTGCCTGGGAGGCTCAGTTGGTTAAGCATTTGACTCTTGATATCTGCTTGGGTCATGATCTCATGGTCATGAGATCAAGCCCTGTGTCCACCTCCTCACTGAGCATGGAGCCTGCTTAAGATTGTCTCTCTCTCTTTCCCTCTGCCTCTTCCCTGCTTGCACTCGCTCCCTCTCTCTCAAATAAATAAATAAATAAATAAATAAAATCCTCATATTGCTAAGTAGAACTTAATTATAGAAACCCTCACAACTACTCCCATATACAAAAAGGGCAGGCGACCCATATTACCTACCTGCATGCACAAATGTATCAAATGTACAGGTGCGGCTATCAGGAAATTTCCTTACCCTCTTTTCTTCCAAAGCACCCAGATGCCTTACTGATTCTTCTAGCATCCTAGGAAAGGATAGCTCCCTCCCTGAGCCAATGGCACTAGAGAGCAACTCTGGGTCCAGGGGAAGTCCACTGGACGGGGTCCTGGAGATCACCTCTGGATGATCCTTGCCTGAACTGCTGCTGAGGCTTTTGATCTCCTCAATAGCTGGCACCAAGACCCAGAAGCTAACCTTCCTATTTCCCCTCAGGGAAAATTCACCACACACTTCAGGGGCAGCCAGCCTGCTCAAACAGTTCTGGATTTGATCCCAGGGTGATCTAGAGTTCTCTAGATGCTCCTAATAGGCCTCCATGTGACCTTCTTACCAGAAAGAAGTGGAGGTACTAGGTAAGGGGTCTCTTCTAGAGCAAAGTTCTCTTAAGAAGCCTAGATGCCCATAAGAACAAAGAACACATGAGGAGATCACAGCAGGGCTATGGCCAGCCTGGGGCTCAAGATACAGCACAGATGACAGCTTACTAGTTCCATCCCACAGGCACAGATGACCAGACCTAATGTATAAGACATATGAGCTGAGGGCATACCAGGGGGCAACAGATAGCCACCAGAGGCCCCATCTGCAGGAAGGGAACCTGAGACACCAGAATCCCATCTACTCTACCACAGGAGTGACCCCAGAGGCCATGGTCCCAATCATTCCCCAGCTATGACCAGCTTCCACCACAATGCTGATGAATGGAGAAAGAGAGGCCCTCAAGGCTGGAAAGGAGCCTAAGCAAGTCCTACCAATGCAGTATCAATGCCAGCGTGACATACCCCTGGCATGGAGAGGCCCAGGCAGGAGTCCCCGTATGGCTCGATTATCCATCAAGTCCCAGCTCACCAGGAGGGCCTCAAGTCCTAAACTGACACTTGGTCCTTGCTGTAGGCATGTAGGTCTCAGCTACCATTTCACCATTGTAAAAAGTGAGTCCCCAGGCAGGATGAGTAAGATCCAGACAGACGGGGCCTGTAGGAGCTGAATGGCCAGGCAAGTGGAGTGAAGAACAGGTGTGTGTAAAACACAAAGCAGGATGTCCATGGTGAAGCAGAAATCCATTAAGAGTAGTTATAACCATTGTGACAGTTTTGCCAACCTACCTCCCAAGTCAGCCCCAACTTACTGCACATGGGAACAGATTTCCCCTCAAATAGTCCACACATAGCAGGGTCTGTCTCTCCCCACTTGCATCACTAACAGGAAGAAAGGGCACTATTGAGATGTACAGGACCTCTGAGAAGAGAAAGGATTTATTGAAGCCCAAGCCCTATATTCTAGCAGCCTACTACTTAAATATACAGTGAGGGCTTCCCACAGCTGGGCAAAAAGGCATGATCCATGGGCTCTGAAAGCTTTGCCCTCTTAAAATCAGACCAAACTTACTCAGAGAAAGAAGGACTTTAGAAAAGAGAACAGAAAAGTGACCCATTGCATCATTCTTTGGCTCCCAAACTAGTCCAAAGTCTGGCTCTACTTTCAGTGAACTCTTAGCCCCTTCACATCTAAAGACCTCAATAAACTCTTTTTTATTTTTATTTTTTTAAATGTTTTTTATTTACTTCTAGGAGACAGAGAGAGAGACAACGTGAGCAGAGGAGGGTCAGAGAGAGAGGGAGTCACAGACTGAAACAGGCTCCAGGCTCTGAGCTGGCAGTCAGCACAGAGCCCGACGTGGGGCCTGAACCCACGAACTGCGAGATCATGACCTAAGCGAAAGTCGGACGCTTAACTGACTAAGCCACCCAGGTGCCCCAACAAACTCATTTTTAAAAAGCTAGAGGTGCCTAGGTGGCTCAGCTGGTTAACCATCCAACTTCAAATCAGGTCACGATCTCACAGTTCATGGGTTTGAACCCTGTGTCAGGCTCTATGCTGACAGTTCAGAGCCTGGAGCCTGCTTCAGATTCCGTGTCTCCCTCTCTCTCTGTCCCTCCACCACTCGCAATCTTTATCTCTCTGTCTCTCAAAAACAAATAAAAAATGTTAAACAAAAATTTTAAAGCTAGAATTTTGAGATACCTGGGTGGCTCAGTCAGTTGAATGTCTGACTCTTGATTTCAGCTCAGGTCATGATCCCAGGGTTGTGGGACTGAGCACTGCATCAGGCTCAGCACTTGGAGTCTGCTTAAGATTCTCTCTCCTTCTCCTTCTGCCCCTCTCCCCAGCTTGCACGTGCACACACACACACACACACACACACTCTCTCTCTCTCTCTCTCTTTCTCTATCTCTCTCTAAAATAAAACTAAATTAAAATAAAAAGCTAGAATTTCTTGGCCAAAAGAATGAAATTAGAATCTGAATGGCTTCTAGATACAAATCCAGCTTACAGGATAAATATGGGAGAGAGGAATATCTCAAATGACACCACAGAGACACAATCAGCATAATCCAGAATGTGAGAAACAAAGGACAAATGACACAGTTCTCCAATCACCAATTGCAAGGGGGGAAAAAGGAAATGGCATCTACAGATTTAAAGAAACTCAAGAAATGTATCAAGCAAATGCAATGTGTAGATCCTGTTTAGATCACAATTTAAACAAACCAACTATAAAAATAAATTCTTAAGATAATCAGAAAACCTGAACCCTGACTGGATATTTGCTGAGATTAAGAAAGGATTGTTAACAAGGTGTCTGACTGGCTCAGTTGGTAAGGCATATATCTCTTGATCTTGGGGTCATGAGACCAAGCCCCACAATGGGTGTAGAGATTACTTTAAAAAAATTAAAATTCAGGGGCACCTGGGTGGCTCCGTTGGTTAAGTGTCTGACTCTTGACTTCGGCTTGGGTCAATATCTCATGGTTCGTGGGTTTAGGCTCCATGTCAGGCTTCATGCTAACAGTGCAGAGCCTGCTGGAGATTCTCTCTCTCTCATTCTCTCTCAAAATAAATAAACTTTAAAAAAATAAAAACATTAAAATTCAAAAAAAAGAAGAAATAGTTATCCTGTTTGGATGTGATTATGGTGCTGTGGTAATGTTCATACAAAGCCCTTATTTCTTAGAAATAGACACTGAAATACAGATGATGAAATATTGAGATGTCTGGAAGTTGCCTCCATGGGGTTGGCAGGTGAGGAAGACATAAACTTGACTAGCCATGAGTTGGTGATAACTGTGGCTGGGCAACAGGAACATGAGAGTTCATTAGCTTATTCTCTCAACTATATAATCTACATAAAAGTAGATTTGAAATTTTCCATAATAAAAAGTTTAAAAGAAAACAGATGGCTTTTCTTCCCCAACTTTTTTTTTTTTTTTAGCAGCAATTTATTGGTTTTACTAATGCTAGGAAAAGCTACATTTTCAAAGCTGCTCCTTTCTCCCTGGCAAAAGACAAAAAGTGGTTGCCCCTTTGGGTGAAATTTTGACATCATCACCATTCAGATGTTAGGTCGCTTTAGCATAATCCCTATAGCATGCCTTCATGAGAATCCAGCCCTGGGGCCACACATGATCTCTAAACGACAAAAGACTTTTTTTTTTTATGTTTTATTTATTTCTGAGAAAGAGAGAGACGGTGTGAGCAGGGGATGATCAGAGAGAGAGGGAGATACAGAATCCAAAACAGGCTCCAGGCTCTGAGCTAGCTGTCAGCACAGAGCTCGATACGGGGCTCAAACTCACAAACCGTGAGATCATGCCCTGAGCTGAAGTCGGACAATTAACCGACTGAGCCCCCCAGGTGCCCCCTGTTATTTCTAAACCTGTCAATTATATCCTTTCATTTCATCCTTACAAATTAGTCCCAGATTTTCCTAGAGCCTGTTAGCTGATACAGTATAACAAGTCTGGTTAATCCCAGACCAGATATACTAATCCTGACAAACCCATTTATTTTTATTTTTATTTTCTTATTGAGATAGAATTATGACAAACCCATTCTGAGAAAGGAATTCAGGGTGTGGTTCTCAGAGCAGCCTCACTCACCTTCCGGCACACTGCCAGGTTCTGTGTGCCAGCTGCCTTTGATTAAAGATGTCTCTACAATATTTGAGCTGGAAGTGAGTGAGAGGCAACCTGGGCATTGGTCACGGATTTTGAAGGGTAATGAGAGAAAGGTGTCTCACCTGGTTCGCCCCAGCTCTCCTCCACACTCCTGCCCTTGGCCCCATTCTCACTGTTCCAGGCTATGTAGACCACACTTCTCATGCTATGTCTCCTTCTCTCCATCTCTCATAACCCCACCATTTTTCCAGCATGCCTTGGGTTTCTCCTTTGAGGCTTAGCTCTGTCTCTCCACTCTTCTCACTTGACAACCCTTCTGTAAACACTGTTTATTTGGCATTTCTCAGACACTGAGCTGCTCAGACACTGAGCCTTCTCAGTCTGAGCTGCTCAGACTGAAACTCCATGATTTGGCTCTTCGAGAGCTGTCTGACCAACGGGACTGTGAGGTACTAGAGGACAGGGAAGTATCATATCCCCTTCCAGACCCTCCACAAAGCCCAGAACAGTGCTTGCTCTTGATAGTGATAAATATACCTTGGCTGTATTGACTGAAGATCAATTTGCAAATGTCAGAACATGTAAAGTCCACAGGGTAAAGATTAGACAGGTTGCCACTGGTTTATATGGCTCTTTTGTGCAATTTTTTGAAAAGGTGCTTACTGGGGTAGTGATACAGTTTTGTCTTGATCTGGTAGTGTGTCATGGGTGTATATATAGGTTAAATCCCATCAATTTGAACACGTCACTGTACATCAGGCATAAAAATAAGTGAATGAATGATAAGTGCCCCTTTCTCTATGAGAATACAGCCCATACCAGGACATACAGCTCAGAGAGTAGAGCCTGAGACAGAGCCTTCCCTGATTTGGTACTTCTTGAGAAAGGCACAAAATGTAACTGTACATGTGACCCTGAGACCAGAAACAGAGAGCCCCCTGCCCTGAGGGACTCTCCGATGCCCAAAGTGCCATATCATCCAAACGGGCTAAGAGGCAGCACTGTGGATGTGGCGGTGCTGCTACTTACGGGATTTGAGTCAGGCTCTTCTGTCATAAACGGTGGAGCTGCCACCTCACAGAGCCCAAGTCAGCTCAGCATGAGGAATGAAAAGGCTAATTCTGGGGTAGCAAGGGGTAATGCTGCAACAGGAAAGAGCCAGGAATCAACTCCCCCAGAACCTCAGTTCCATTCTCCTATGGGGTTAGCAAAATGATCTCCCCCTTATATGACCCTCCACCTATCTCTATGAGGCTTCCCACTGCCCCCAAATTCACAAGCTTGCTTGAAACTGTGCTGCTGCTGCTGCTGTTTCCTGAATACCCAGAAGCCCATGCCATGGGGCTTTTTCTTCATCAATGGGCCAATCTGTTCAGCCGCATCTCTGAACAGAACATGCTAAATTTGGCATCAGGTACCTGAGATGCTCTGGTGAAAAGTAGAAGCCATTCTACTGCTGAAGGAGAAACATACCATGGAGGCACCGCTCATCTCAGGTGCTGTAACAAGCTGACTATCAGCAGGAGCAGTATATCCTGTGTCCTAAGGGGCTAGTCCTGAGCTTTGATGACAAGTAGCCAGCTCACCCTGAGCTTGACAGTCATAGGACCTTAGCACCACAGGCCCATGTGTGAACCTTGCCCACAGCAAGGAGCAATATTATGTGACTGCTAAATTGAGAGGGAGCCCATGGTTCCCCAACCCACAGCAGTTTGTGGGTCTGCCCTATAGCAGAATGCATAGGGGTAGAAATGAAACACCAAAAAGGAATAGGAGGAGTAGACACCAGCCTCTTTTCTGTCCCTCTGAGCTGCCCAAATCTTTCCAAAATCTCATATGCTTGGCTCTGCAACATCAGATAACCTATAAGCAGAGTAGTCTGGTTACCAGAAGAGAAACGTCAAATTCCCCATATAGAGAACTACCAATAACAAGGTGTTTGTCCATTCATCTGGAGACGTTCTCTGTTGGACAGAGAGCTCTAAAGCCTGGGTGAGGCTCCCTCAAGCTAAAACTCAAACAGCAGCCCAACACGCAGCAAAATGGACAGTATTTGCAGTTCTAAAAACCGTATGCTAACCAACTGCATTACTGTAATAGCTAATGTAATATGGGCAAATTCCCCCTTTAAAAGGAATGCTCACAGGCTGGCCTGTCTGTGTCAGGTTTCAGGCTATTAAGAGCCTTTCATTACTATTAGTTGTCTACGAAATGACTTCTGAAGAAATGAACACATGAGAGACACAGTTGGGCAGCTGAAGGATCAAAAATTATGCTCCCTTACAGTTTATGTGTTCCCACGCAGAAAAGCCAAGGCAAAATTATCAGCAGACTCTCATGGAGCCAGAAGCGTGGCACCCTCCACCCCAGGGTTTTCTACTCCCTAGGCCCATTTGGTGTAAAGACAATGCCTTCCATTTTATCCTGTTGTCTCTTGGTAGCTTTCCTGAGTTTTCAGTCTACCAATCTATCATATATTGGCATTCCCTTCCACTGCATTCACTACCACTTGAGTGTTTTTGTAGGACTTCAGTTGGCATACACTTTAAACAATCTGGTTTCACAGTATTTGATCAGATATGTTCTGTTGAAAACATTCTATGTGGGTTTCAGTTTTTCCCTGGTTTGAGGTGGTAATCTAAAATCATAAGGCAACAGGAACGTATTTGGTGATAGATGATTCAATAGCATTTTTGCCTCACCCCAGAGTGTTTCACTAAACCTTGGTGAAAACATATGTCCCTATTTGTATTTTGAGCCTAAATAAGTACTTTTTGGTGTCCGGTGGCATTTTTCCTTCCTCTAAATATGATTATGGTCACTAAATGCCTGAGGAAAGCGCATGACCAAGTTCATGGTTCAACTATTTCCATATCTCTCTGTTTCTCGCAGTGACACTTATCTTCCCTGACAGCCACTCCCATTGTGCTCTTTCCTTGGCCCAACACAATGGACACATGCAGACACCAGCAGACAAGGAGGACGTTTTCCATCCCACTGCTCACCAGTGCGGAGGGACTATGCTGAGGTTACATAAGCCCCTCCTGAGCCCAGCGTTGGGGGGAAGCAAATTTGGGGTTCGTGACGGAGTCATAGTCTGCAGGCCCCGACTGACCCTGCGCTCACTCACCATCCTGCCTTAGCAAGACAGGGCGGCTTGAAAGGGAGGGCCACTTCCCGCGACCATCGGGCCAATCTGCCTGGGTTCAAAGTGTGGCTGCACGTCCGAACCTCGCTGTCCATACTACATCGCAGGGTCGCGGGCCCTGGCCCCGAACTCAGGCTGCAGCTCCCCGTCCCCCACCCCCACCCCGGACGCCGCGACGCGCGCTTACCTGCCGGGACCTGGCCCAGGACCTGGGCCCGGTGGTCCCGCGGTCGCCCTCGCCGCGCCAGCAGCGGGGAGCTGTCCGCCGCCAGCAGGTGCTGAAGGCGGCTTCCCTGCGCCGGGGCCCGGGCCCTGGCCCGGACCTCCGGGCGGCAGTGGCCCGTCACCAGCGCCGCCCTCCAGGCTGGCCTCGTTGCCCATGGTGGGTGGGCGGGCGGGGTCGGGGTCGTGCTGGGCCCGGGCCGGCGGCTCCCGGGCGGCTGCTCACACGCTCGGCGCCGCCGCCGCCGCCATCTCCCAGCTCGGCTCGCGCCGCCGCTTGCCGCTGCGCATGCGCTTGCGCGGCCCGCGCGCCCCCTTCCCTGCACACGCCCCCCCGCTTCCGGAGCGCGCGCGCGCTCTCCAGCCAGGCGGTGAGGAAGCATGTCCACAAGGCAGCGGCGGGGTCGCTGGGAAACAGCTACCCGCCAGCGCATGCGCCCTCCGCAGCCGACACAGCGAGGTTGTGCTGCCTGGAGCCTAGCGGGAGTTAGCGGTAGCGTCCCACGTTGAACCAGGATGGAAGGGCACCTGCCACAAGGAGCGGCCCTGGGGGCGTCTGGCCGTGTCATGCCCTAGTGCCAATAGCACTTCCTGTCCCGGGAAACTTGGGGAGTAGGGGCTCTCCTTTGGGTAACCTCGGTTTTCAGCCAGCCAGCAGGGTTCTGAACAACAGGCCTCAGAGACGGGCCACCCAGTGTGGCCTCAAAGAATGTTTAGGAGTTAGAAAGACAAGTGAACAAGACTGTTCAGAGGTCACGGAAGACGGAGACAGGATGCTCAGCGATGGGGCAGGATTGTGAGGGCCTTGAAGGCCAGCTGGGGAGTGGAGACTTTATCCAGATGGCGATGGGAACTATCTGGGATTCAAGCCGAGGGCCTGGTCCCATGGGACAGGAGTCAGGAAGTGTCTCTGGGAAAGGTGAAGGGTGTGTCAGGACTGGCCTAAAGCCAGATGGAAGGCCTCCTCGGTAGACCTTGGGACAGTGACCTTGAGGATGGAAAAGAGGAGTTGATATTTCTCAGAGGGCTTGAGCTGTGGCTCCCAGAGACTGTCTAGATGAGAAGCTGCAAGCTGCCTCTGCATTAACAGAGAGCTGACCAAATTACTTTTCAGTGACCTCACTTTTACAGATTTCAGTATTTACACGCTACTCAAGATGCTCTGCTTCAAGGCTTCTCACACAAACTTGTGCTTTCTCGAGGGTAAATATTTCCTAGAAGATACAGACTATATTCCAAACAATTCCTGACTCCATAAATCACGGCTGTGGAGAAGAACCTATTTAATTCTCCTAATGGTGAGGAATATCTCACATGGGATGTCAGCAGTTCTAACCCCACCTGGAATAATCTGAACACTATAGCCAGTGAACACTGATAGCCAGGCAGATGGACAGACCTTGGCTGGGCCTTCCCCATGCACTCTTAGTTGCCCTTCCCAGTCCTTAAGATGGAGCTTCCATGAAGCCTGGACTCCCTGACTGCCTGCCACTGACTGCCTGGAATGAGGAGGGCCTCTCTGCCTGTGTTATCATGGCCCTCACTGTGTTCCCGCCTGGTCTGATTCATCTTTATGAGTATCTGATGACTACATGTGTGTATCTAGGCTCCCCAAGAATCCACATCTCAGCTCTGCCACCTCCTAGGCGGAACTTAGCTAACTTAGGCTTGCACGCTTCCATTTCCTAGCCTGCAAAGTCATGATACTGGTAGCCTCTCAAACAGGGATTGTGAGGGTGAAATGGCTGATGGAGTTAAAACACAAAGTCAAGTGACTGGCATACATATAACTAACTTTATTAGTCGTTGTCTTGCTGGTGGGTGGTCTGGGATTTGGGGGGTTTGTGCTGCACCTTTTCTTCTGGGAAAGAACAACCATGATGGGCAGGCGAGTGACCTGACCTTGGCTCAACCCAGGCTCTTCTGCCTTCACAGACACTAATCAGTGTGATTTGTGCCATTTGGAAGTAGGGGAGAGAAGGATGTTTGTTTTCTATTTTTGTAGAAGCCAAAGGAGCTATGGCTTTCCAGATTTAAATCAACATGCCTCTGGTTCCAGTGGGGGTAATTAGCCCTACCCAGCCAGCAGGCCTAGGGAGTTGCCCTCCTCAGAGTGGATCCCTGGCTGTTAGCAGACCTCTAGGGTCTCTGCTGCCTTAGTGACAAAGGACACAGTACAGTGGACCCAGGAGGACCTGGAAGTGTGAGTTAGTGATGCCCCTACCTTGTATGCAAACTCTCAGTTCCACTTCCTCTTAAAGCATACCGAGAAACATGCCTGTTCTGTCCACATCCAACCCTGGCATTCAGCCTTGCTGGCTGTGGGATGGTGCTGGTCTCTGGTTGTCTGGATCTCTGATTCAGTCTCTCATTTTTATTCACTGTTCAGGACTTGTTTTCTTCCCCCTTGACCTAGAGCAGGGGATCCTCAACAGCAATACTTTGTCTGACTTGTCCTATCCCCTGCACTGGGCTTCAGCAGGGCCTCAGGGGCTAATGGTTGAGCCAGGTTCTCCATATAACTCTGAGCACTTCCCTCACCTGCACTTCCAAGGGCTTCACCAACCACCAGGCTTAAAAGCACCCCAGAAGGATCTTTGGCTGTAGCACTTGCATCACCACATTTAGGTTATTGACTTAACAAGTGACAGGAGGATGCTAAGATTGGGTCTAGACTTTCTCCTGGTGGAGAGGTCATAGACGAGCTGGCTACACTCACCTAGGAAAATTCACTAGGCTTAACTTTGTGGCTAATGAACAGACAAATCTCTTGGTTTGTGCAAACCAGCTGTGTGGTGTGTCCAGTACCATTCCTTCCTGGATCCGGTTGCTGCCCAGCCAGGAACAGGATGCACCAAGAGGCGCTGAAGAAATTTCCCAGCCCCCTAAGCTTCATTTGCCAAAGGTATCTTCTTCCCACTTCAGTGTGGCATGTGACACATGGCAGTCATTTTGGAGAAAGGCCAGATGGGAAAACAGTCATTTCTCATGCCAAAACAGAACTGATAGATGGATACACGTCCACGTTTTTCTTCGGTCTGTGCTCCCAAATGCTTCTGAAAGACTAGAGGGAAAAAGGAATCAGAAAAAAAATCCATCCATGTAGGAAAAGGCCCAGTCAGAGCCACCTCACTACTAGGATTTGTGGAAATGCTTAGTCATGGGAAGGCAAATCTTGGGAGAATGAAGAGATACACCTGGATGTCAGCTGGGCGACAGGCAAGGCAACATGCAGATGAGCCCCAGGAAGGTGAAGAGGGGCAGAGTGCAGACTCTGAGGCTTCCCTGCTTCCCCACACAGTCCACTTCACCCCAGGCTGCTACTTTTAGTGTGGCAACCTCCACAGGGAGTCTCAGGATCCAAAGATGAAGATGCTGATGAGGATGAAGAAGAAAGCAAATTTTGCAGGTGAAAAGAGGAGGTAGAGAGTGTGGAGGTGGAAGAGAATGAGGGATGATAACTGGGGACAGTTCTGGATGATGGGATGCCATGGGCTTTGGATTATTCCAGAGAGGCTGGGAAAGCTGGCTCCTATCTCTGGAGCCGCTGGGCTCTGCACTTTTCTTTTTGTTGTGCTGCTGCTGCTGAGGCCTGTCTCCCCTCCCATTGAGAAGCAATTCAGGAACGTGGCTCCCTGTCCCCATTCCTCTTCTGGGTTGGAGAAACAGTACTGAAGAGGAAGGAAGGAAACCCAAAGAAACAGAGTTTCTCTACTGGCTGAGGCTTGTCAGCACCACTCACTAAATGAGGAATAAGGCAGCTTCCCAAGCAAGCCTCAGGCTGGTATGAAGCTACAAACAAGAGACCTGCTCCTTTTCCTGCTCAGCAGCCCACCTAGGCTGGCCTGGACAACCTTGTTTGTGTACTAAAGTCTCCAGCTGGCCCATGGTCCTTGGTAGAGTAGGAAAAGGGAACAAAGCCGGAAGTTATAGAATTTGCTTGGTGTACTGACTGCAGAATTCCTTTCCTGTTGTAATGTGCAAATCTTTATTTGCATTATGTGAAAAAAGCCAGTAAAAAAATCATCAGAAATGTTTACCACCAGTCTAACCCCACCGCCCATGCATTGCTCCCAAGAAAGCTAATTAAGCCCCACTGCTATTATAGTTATGTGCTTCCAAAGGCTTGTTATGACAAGAAAAATAACGAAGACACAGTTTCTCCAAGTTCTAAGCGTCCAAGTCAAAACATGCTGCTTTCCTTGCCCTTCGGCACTCTCCCAGACAGGCCTCCAGGCTGGCTTTGCCTATCTCATTAACACATGCATGCACTCATCCCTCAGCCAGTGCACAAACAACTCCTTGGTGCCAGGTCCAGAGAAGGCTGTGGGACCTGACCCCAAGGAACTCAGTTGGTAGGAGAGAGATAGGCACACAAATAATTTCCCATAAATGATACAAAATGCTGCCTTGGTCCCTATTGCAATCCTTCCCACCAGGCTCCCAATTCCCAAGTAGTTCCTTCACCTACCTCTGTTCCATGGATAGGAAGGTGGGTGCAGGAGTGGGCAACAGGCCCAAGTGGAGAGTCATGCTTGTATGTCTTCTCCTAACCAGCCCACATGTCCTCCCACAGGTAACAGAGGTTCAGACATGGCTCAGATGGTGCAGGGGAATGGGCAGCTTGCTCAACCCCTCTATCAGATTCAGTTCCACATGTCTTTGGGGAAGTCTCTTATGTAGTACCCTATCTCCTGACCCCTGTGTGGCACTACTATGGCAAACCCAAGCACATTACTGAGTATCACTCTTTACCACTAGGGACTTCAGCCTTCAGGACACAGCCACTCTCTCCACTGAGCTTCATCTTTGTCCTGATCAGAGTGGATTGTGATAGGGCTTTTCTGCCCTCTCAACTTTACGGAGCACTCAGAAAGCCTCCAGGAACCACCAAAAGAGTTCCTGCCTTCCAGGAAAGATGGACAGAATGAGGCAGGGTCTCTGATGGTGAAGCAAAAGCTTTGGGGCAAGTTAAAAGCTCCATAGTCCCTTAGGCCTCTGCCAGGATGGATTATTTCAATTTCATTAACTTTAAATTTCAGTTAAATTTGGTGCTTTTGAGCCCTAGGACAAGGATAGCACCATTCTAGGCTCCAAGGATACAGCAGAAACCAACCATGTTGAGCCTCCTCTACCCTCACTGAGCTTGCAGTCTCCAAATCTGATTTTTGTCTGGCTGTGCCTCAAAACAGGCCCTGAAACTGGAGGGCATCACTGCTGGCCCTCAGTGCAGGACCACTATCCAGCCCTATAGCAGTGGGTGTGGCCAAAGAACTGTGAGGACTGAAGTCACACTCGGGCATTAGGGTTGCCTGAGGAGAGTCCTCCCTGACTCCCCAGTTTTGGGAAGCAGCAGGTATCAGTTGGGCAACAACATCTGGGTTACCTCTGCTAGTTATGTATTAATAACTCTTCCAGCTGGGAGGCCTGGCATGGGCATTGCTTTCTGTGAAGGTGGTCTTTCTGACAGCTGACAGTGTAGACTGAGGAATTCCTAGTAAGCCTAGACAGAAGACATCGGCCATATGCCACCAAAAGAGGAGAAAGGACATGTGTTCAGCTGAGCTTCCCCCACCTTCCATCTTCGCTTACTCCAACCAAACCTACCCCCATGCCCTGATCTGCTCCAGGGATCTTCTTGAGGCTCACAGGGTGGCTATGTCCCTCTCCTAGGCCTGCCAGGCCCAAGGCTTCACTGAGGATGCCGGACAGCCAGGAGTAAGCTGATAGGCTGTTTGGAGCCAGGGCAGGGCTTGAGAGGCACGTGGTTGCTGAGTCAGAGCCACTGGGGGTCACAATGGATGCCTCCTCAGCCTCTCATTTGCACACTAATCACTGTATGGGACAGGAGAAAGCAGAGCTGCCCAACTCCTATCCCCCAAACACTTATACACCATGTGCTCCTCAAACAAGAGGAGGACTCCATCCCCCTCAGCATCCTCCAAGCCCAGCTCCTTGCCCAACCCAACCAGGCCCGTGTTCCCTGAGGGTGAGTTCACTTGGAGCTAGGCTGCCTAGGCTGCCACCACCTCCCAACAGGACCTCCCCACCCCTGCCTCACTAGCCAGTGCCTTTCTTCACCATCTTTCTCCCCTAAGGCCTTTTGCAACATAGGTGCTGAGGGAAGTAGGCAGTGAAGTGAGAAGTGATCCCCGGAAAATGAGGTGGCCTGGCCTACCTCCCAGCCATTTCCACAAGTCCCAAACTTGGGCTCTGCACTCTACAGGCTGAGGCTGTGACACCATGAGGAAAGAAGACTCCAACCCTAGGAGCCTTGGCCAGCTGCCAACTGGCTGTTCCCAGCTGTCCTAGTGTGTGCCCAGGGCTGTGGGGGCACTTTGCCTAAGGCATTCCCTGGGGCTTCAGGGTGCTCCTATTCCAGGGTCACCCCAAAGAAAGTCAATCATCTCCTGTTCCATCTCTGCTTCTAATGTCAAGTGGCAAGTGGAGGACACCCAGCCACGCCACTGAAGATGCCCTCCTTCCATTCAGGACCTTCTCAGAAGCCATTGTACTTCAGGTATGTGCTCAGGAGCTCTGAGGATGGAAGAAGGGGTGACTTGGGAAGCATCCATTGAGCGCTGAGCCCTACTGTGTTCAGGCACTGCACACAAAAGCTAAGGCAAGGTAGTGCACAAAGAAAGCGTACTTTTTGGTTCCTGCCTACCTACATTTGAATTCAAGGTTTGCTGGGCGGGGGCCCCAGGAGACCATCCGGAAGCCTGGGCCCCAGATTCGCCCTTCCTATTCCCTGCCAGATTCCCTTTCCAAAGGAGAGCGGCACGGGCGAAAGACAGGCTTTGGACCCGGGCTACACTCGTCCCAGTGCCTTCAGGGTCTGTGCAGCCGTGGCTAAGCGAAAAAAGACGGACCGGTTGTACCCCCTGTCCGGCGCTTCCCTTCTGGCCTGGGCCCTGTCCACAACCCCGGTCTGCCGTGCCCTCCGATAGGCCTTAGTCCACTCTGGGACCGCCTCAGCTCCGTTCTAGGCGGGGTGCCGCCGGGTGCCCCTCGGGAGTCCCGCCCACAGCGGGCCAGGCCTGGCTGCGCGCCCACCGCGGCCAGGCTTACCCCGGCCTCTGGCGCCACCTGGCGGGAGCCCTCGGGCACTGTCTGCCTCTTGGGCTCAGAGCGGCTGGCGATGGACTCTGCCAGGATCAATGGAGAGGATGGAGGGCCCTGGAAGCCACAATGAAGGTTGATGGCTGCCCTCATCACGGCCCCTGAACCCACCTGGGGCACCGTCCTGGCCACACAGAACCTCCCAAACGGACCAACTTCGCTCCACCCCAACTGAGACTTCAAAGTCATCTTCACCAAAGCTGGCGACAGTAGAGCTAGTGAAAGCCCCAGTGGCCAAGTCTCATGCTGTCCTCACCTCTGGCTGCACAAAGGTGACCCACCACACCCCCAGATGGGAACTCCCACTTTAAATGTCTTGCCCTATCTTCTCTGGGTCTTCTATTGGGTCCCCATAAGGGAAATGGTACCCAGTATCCCCCCAGTGGGATGCTCTACAATATGAACAAAATTTTACAATCAGAAAAAAAACTTTAAGTGTTTGAACCTGTGTTAAACCTGCCTTGCACTAGCCACAGGACCTGGATGCTTGTCCTCTCTGGGCCTCCATCACTTTGCCTCATGTTAGTGATCCAGAAGGGAGGCAAAGCAGGAAAAGAGTTAAAGTCATTAGTCTACTGGTATTATTAAGATATAGTAATCTATAGAAAGGAGTAAACCTCACCCTCAAAAGACTGATGCCAGTGTGGGGCCTTTCATGCTTTCGAGGAGTGAGGGAAGGGCCTCTCCCAGGAGCTTGTTTAGCCTGGGAACAAGTGGAGGTCAGGCTGGGGGCTACAATAGGATGAGTCATGTGGAGTCTTCCCACCAATGGGTATTCTAGAGGGCTGGGCTACCCAGAGGCTCCTAGACACCCCAGTATTTCCCGGCCAACAGCCTTGGGCCAGTCCTTTACATCAGGAGAGAATGCAGATTTTTCTACCTTAGATTCTGTCTCTTCTACAGGCATACCTGCTTGGAGTGGCTCTTTCTCCTAATTCCCAGGTGTCTCAGAACCCTTTGGAGATCAGCATTGTCCCCCACCTTACAGATAAGGAAGCCAGGCCAGAGGGATCCCAGGAACTTGCCCTGGATCAGAGGCAGATGGGAAGGTAGATTCTTGTGGGTCTGTCCCCTCCCCAACTGTGTCCATTCCTTTCTACCCCTTTCCTCCACTACCCTCTCTCCAGTTCAGAAGACCTGAGTACAGTCCCACACCTACCAAGAAGTTATAGAGACTTTGCAGGAGTGCTGGGGAGCCGGGGTCTGACAGTCCAAATATATTTCCAGAGTTGCACAACAAGAGGCCACAGGCCGTTGTGGCTTCTCTTCTTCCTGACCCTGCTGACCTTACCATTCTCTGCTGAAACCAGGGATCCCTTTGCTTGAGTTCAGAGCAGTGAGTCCACTTATAACCCAGTGGCCTCAGGTTAAAAATTAAACAGAACTTCCTGAGGCCAAGAGAGCAAGGGCAGGGTTATTTCCTGGGCCCCTGCTGCTAGGACTAGGGTGGGGGAAGTATGTGTCCCTGAACCAGGGACAGCCTTTTCTGGCACGTATCAGTGTGGTATTCCACAAGTAGTTGTTGGAACTCAGCTCCATCTACAATGAGACTAGTTTCAGCTCCAAGTCTTGAAGATTATGAGAGGCAACCTGGGGCCTATAGGCGGATATGGTGAGGAACCCATTGTGGGGGGGAAGGGAAGCAAGCCCAGAAGAGGTACCAGCTGTTCTGTGACCAATGGCCCCTGATCCTGCAACTGGACACAGCTGCTGTGTCCCCTGCTTCCCACACTCTGGGCGGTGTCCCAGGACAACTTATCCTGGGCACTGAGTAATGCTAAGCCTACCCAGCTGGTCTGTCTATCCCAGGCAGGGCACATAGGGGCAGGCCCCCAGAATCTGTGGGCCCCACCAGTGCAGAACAGTCTGGCCAGAAACCATTCTCCCCTTCTCCCCTCTATTTTTTTTTTTTTAAATGTTTTATTTATTTCTGAGAGAGAGAGAGAGAGAGACAGTGTGAGCAGGGGAGGGTCAGAGAGAAAGGGAGATACAGAATCAGAAACAGTCTCCAGGCTCTGAGCTAGCTGTCAGCACAGAGCCCGATGTGGGGCTTGAACCCATGAGCCATGAGATCATGACCTGAGCTGAAGTCGGACGCTTAACCAACTGAGCCACCCAAGGTGCCCCTCCCCTTCTCCCCTCTAAAAAGCCAAGGCTGGGGGCACCTGGGTGGCTCAGTTGGTTAAGCGACTGCTCACGCTGTCTCTCTCTCTCAGGAATAAATAAAACATTAAATTTTTTTTTTTAAAAAGCCAAGGCCAGACCTGCCTTGAGACTACCTGGGAGACTGGACAGCCTCAAGCCGACAAGACATGGGGCAGGAGGTAGGGTGGCACTGCAGGAGGCTTACCCACTCAGGGCAGACAGCCTATGGCAGGCAGGACCTTTCCCACCATCCTGCTAGATGAGGAAATGGCAGCTCTGCTGGCTCAGGCATTAGAGGAGCTAAGGAGGGCTCATGTGTTAGCAGAGCTTTGGGGCACACACTCACCCCTCCCAGGGTCACAAAAATGGTAAGGCTATGGAGGGTGTCAGGTCAGCTGCTCAAAGACCAGCTCCAAGTCCTCTGAATGGGCCTGTCTGGGTCCCCTCTTCCCTGTCACATAGACATCAGTCCCACACCCCATTCACATCCTAGAACACTGTAGGGGCCAGGGAAATAGATGCTTGGAGGCAATGGCGTTGTAATAAAGACACTTTTATTTAGTTTGATATGTTTCTATACAGAATGCAGAAAACACATCTTAAAATCATATAGAAGGAAATAAAAACATGTCAGTGGTTGGTGAACACTTGAATGAGAGATTGGCTCTCTGTCTCAGAGTCCAACGGCCATCGCCAGCCTGGCGCTCAGGGGAGGAGGCTGCCTGCAAGGGCATTGTTGCTGTTGTTATTCTGTTCACTGCCCCATCGCCTCCAATTGCTATGGCAACAGGCCATTCTGGGCCAGCCACGTCTCTTCATGGCAGTGGCCGATGGTGGGGTTGCTAGGGGCAACGGAGCTGTTTGGAAGGCCTTTCAAAGCCCTCACCTGGAACACTGGGAATTGTTTATTTTTTGACGAGGTCATCAAAACTAATCTCACCAGATCAGACCCCACTTGTGCTCCTGACTCTGGGCAGTGGGGAAACTCCGGCTTGGATCAAAGCTCGGAGGCACAAGACCCAGTCACCAGAGGTCCACTGAGCCCTCATCCACAGGCTCCCCCAAGAGGGGCACTGCTCACTTGAGTACCCCACCAGGGGCTGGGCAGGGGAGAGAGAGTGGGCCCTGTGGAAAAAGGTGCAGAGGGAACGCCCTCTTGAGAAGGGCAGGCTGGAGACCCCTCCTCTCTGACCAGCCCTCCCCTCCTGAAGCAGAACACACAAATCCTCTGCAAAATTGTCGATATGGCTTAGAAGTGGCTGCTCGGTTTGCAAAGGGAGCCTGGGTCCACCCACCAGCCTTCCATCTTGGAAGGGATACATTATTGCAAAAGGCATTCCTCCCTACAAGGTACCCAAAATAACTCTTAGACATCAAGAAAAGTCATGCTCAAAATGGTTTCTTCCAAAGGAGGAGAATCAAAGCAGAGTGGGCACCCCTGAGTCATGGGACAGAGATGCAGACGGATGGACGGACGTTCTGCTAAAAAAGGCAAAAGAAGCCCAGTGTAATTCCGGAATTTAAACTGTTACGAAAAGGGGAAAAAATCAAAATGAGCAAAGCCGTCAGTTCCATGGAATCAACACTAAGAGCTTGTACAAACTGCTGTAAGCATCACCATTTTTAATCTTTTTTTTAATAAAACAATTTGAGGCTGTATAAAAACTTTAGTAAAAAATTAGCTTTGAGAGCCCACAGATTTTTACTATGAACTATTGCTGGCACTCCTCCCCAGCCACCAGACCTTTCCCAGCCCAAGGCCTGGGACTGGAGTGCCAGAGAAGAGGGGTGGGGTGGGTCAGGGTGGGGCTGTGGACTGTTGGGACAAAGCGGCCAAGGTCAAGTGAGGAAAGAGCATCACATGACATAAAAATATTGCATCTTCACCAAAATGTCCCCCACTGAGTGTTTCAAAAACCATGATATTCCTTTTAGGAGGGGAAAAAACACACAGAAGAAGGGTAAAAGAAAATAGGTTGATGTGGTCGAGTCCCTCGACCTCCCCAGCCACCCCCCCACGAGCAGCTTGCCCACCCTGGAGCACCTAGGTTGGGGGCCACGGCCACCACTGCCTCTTAGGAGTCCTCTTTCCATGGAAATGAAGACCCCCTTGGTGGGGGGCCACCGGCGTGCATGGGGTGGGGGTGTGGACATCCACGGCCAGGAGGCCCCTCTGGCTTCCAGCCCCTGGCAACAGTGGGAGAGCAAGCCCAGCACCAGGACCCTGACCCCAGAGCCAGGGCCGGGAGGCCCCCCAGTCAGGCTCTGGGGTATCAGAGCAACCAAGTTTACATAGTGTGAAAAAATAGGATTCCTTTGATAAAAAATACTGTCCCTTGGTCTTCTCTAAGTTTGAAACACCCTGGGAGCTTATTTTTAGCAAAGCAATTTCCCATACCCACCCAAAAATTATACATACAAGTTTAGGTAAACAGCAGATTAAATGTAAAAACTTAACCTTAACTTCTGAAAGTCCTTTGAATTTAATCTTTAGCTACTGTTTTCCATGTTACATCCTGCAGCTAGACACACGTGAATAGAAAAAACAGTACAGTTAGTGTTAAAGGCAAAACGCAGAGAGCCGGGAAGCTGCCCGGCACTGCCTGCGAGTTCATTCACGGCTCTGCTCCATCTACCTCTACTCCAAACAGTGCTTTCAGAGCCAGCCATCAAAACCGCAGCGAAGAATTTTCTATGAACAAACAAAAAGCTGTTAGGCAAAAAAATAAAAGTAAAAATGTCCCCAAAGTCTCTCCAGCTGCTTTGGGGTTTAGGAGGACCAGAGAGGGCGGGCTTGTCCAGGCCTCGCGTGTGTCAGTGTGTGCTAGGTCAGGTGTCGGCTCCCAGTGGGTGATGGTCTGCAGGCCACCGGTCTCCACAGACAACACCATGTTGTCTCCAGGGCCCTGCCCTACCCCTGCCTCCACCCAGGCGCTTGTGGGTTAAGGGGGCACGTAGGGAGGGGGCGACCGGTATGGGGTCATGTTCTTGGGACGAGAGCCCTTGCCCTCCATGGGGGCCGTGAAGGGTGGGGGGGGCTGGTAAGGAGGTGCATTGGGATCCTCATCCCGCAGGGGCGTGTACTCTCCCACGGTGTCCTGGTTCAGAGGAGTGGTCTCGGGCACGCTCTGGTTGGGGTACTCAGGAGGGGGGAGAGGGGCTTTCTCCTCCTGCAGGATAAGTGGCATGCTGGAGGAGGGTGGGGGCTTGGAGTCGTCCAGCTCATCTGCAAAGATGATAGGCACCCCCTTCTTGATGAAGGTGGCCTGGTCCTCGAGGGTGAGCTTGCCCTTCCGCTTCTTGCGATAGCAGATCATGGCAATGATGCCAGCGATGAGCAGGATGGCTGCAACCACCACGGCTGGAATGACCGTGTGCAGGTAAACGTCATCCTCACTGCTCTTCTCGGGGTCCCTATCCGGCACCTCTGTAGGTGGTGCCTCTGAGGGCACCCTCTTGGGTGGTGCCAGAGGGATAAACTGTAGATGCCGGCAGCTGCCAGAGCCTGTCACAGCAATGCTCATGGCCTTGAAGTCAGGCTCCAAGGCATTGGAGAAGGCAGCCCGAGGTTTGCCATCATCTTCAGCAATCCTCCGGCTCAGCCCCATGATCCGCTCCTTGGGGCAGGGCTCCAGAGGCAGTGTGTTGTTGGTCCACTCTACCACGATGGAGCCCCGGGTGATATTCTGCAGAGTGATGGTGCTGCAGTTGCGGTCCCCAAAGGCAAAGGCTAGCTTCTTCACCAGGGCGATCTTCTTGTGAATGTCATTCACCACTGGTGCTGGGTCGCCCACAAACTTGGCCTTGAACCGCGCAGGAGCCCTGTCCCCTTGCGGGCGCTTGTGGACATGAATCTCAAAAGCATCCACAGCTGACAGGCCCCCTTTATCTGTGGCATGCATAAAGTACTCGTGCTTGCCCACATGGCTGCTGTCAGGCAGGCCGTACATGAGCTGGCTGTTGCTGTTGAACTGCACCCAAGACTTCTCACCTACCAGCTGCTGCTCCCGAAGCTTCAGAGTCAGCTTCAGCTTATCAGTGGTGGTGTCCTCGTTGTCATAGAAGGTGTCTGATGGGATCTTCACCTCAAAGTAGGTGCCAACCCAGGCATCCACCCTGTCGATATGGTTCTTGAGCTCTGGCCGCTGGTTGGGTTCTGCTCCGCGGGGAACCCCACTCGTGGTGGTGCGGATACGAGTAGGTGGGGAGGCAGTTTCCAATCTGGTTATGGGAGCTTTGGTGGTGACCCGCGGCACCGGGCGGGGTGTCCGTGGCTTTTTGGTAGGCCTTCGAGTTGTGGTGGTTGAGGAGTCAGTAGAAGGCGTGGCTGGTTTTGGTGTGGATACTCGTGGCTTCTTGGTGGTAGTCGTGGGAGGGGTGGCAACCGCCGTGAGCTCCACATAGCCAGGAATGGTCATCGTTGGGCGGATCTGTCCAGGAACTGTGGTGCCAGCTTCTGACACCCGAGTAGGCTGGATGGGGCCTAGGGTTGGGGTCTGAATAATGGCGCCTCGAGTCCGAATGGTGACTGTGGGCTTTCCGGGAACAGGATCTCTGACTGGAGGAGCTATGGTCTCTGTTGGAGGAGCAATGGCTGGAGATGTGGGGGTAGGCACAATCCTGGATGGGGGCTCCTGGATGGCCGTGGTTGGAGGCCCAATGGCAGTGACAGGTGTCGGTGTGGCATGGATCTGCCTTCGGATGCGTTTAGGAAGAGGGGGCTTCTTGTTGGCTATATGCCAACCCACCACAGGGTAGCCAAGCCGGGCAGACATAGTGCCCTCTCTGGCAGGGGCCTCCACACCACGAATATCAGGCACATTGTTCTGATTCAGGGAGCAGCCCAGCTTCCAAGAGAGCAAGGCCCCATTCTCTACCACCTTTTTCGCATTTCCTGGGCCAGCCATGAAGGCTGACATATCAAACAGCCTATTATTCACCACCGGTACCAACTTCATGTTGTGAATTTCCACTTCTGAGAAGCTCCGCATCCTGTGCAGGAGGTCAATCCTCTGCTTTGGGGTCATCTTGGTGAGGTCAGCGTCCAGAATTACCGTCAAAACAGTCACAGGCTCATCAGCAGTACAGGTGGAGGACACCACCTCGGCAGGGTCTGGTGATGCCGCCCGCACGGACTGCGGCTCACTGTGGTCTTCAGGGTAGACCTCGATAGAGAACACGCTGGAGGTCTGGGGAACATGGCTCCCGTTGGCTCCCAGCCGTGCAGTGCTCACTGAAATATAATGCACGCCTTTATCGGTGTCAAGAGGGAGGCCCTCCAGGGTGTGGCTCTGCGGGTCCCAGTGCAGCCAGGATGGCAAGGCCTCCTTCCCTGCTGTTGACACCTAAAAGAGACACCAGCATGAGTTAAGTGGTACTGTCAGTGAATAACCCGACAATGATCACAATAGTTCATCACTGGCCCAGCCTGAATTGTGTTGACAGGCTTAAGGTAGAATTGAGAATTTCTGCTGGGGGGACCAACTCCTCTTCTGGAGCTCTCATTCACCTGTCACAAAAGACTGGGGCTGCCAGACAGACTAGCTTGGAATGCAAATGATTTGCCTAAGGCCACACTGTGGGGAGACAGCAGTGGTGACACTCAAACACACGTCTCATCCCAGAGAGCGGATGCCATGGAACTCAAGAACATTGCAGGTTTTTACAACAGGATATGCCCTGCTACCTACTTGACCACGTGGCCTGCAGAATCAACAGTCCTTTCCAACCTCATCTCAGCCTTCTCCCTGCCCTCTGCAGACATCACAATTCTGCTCAGGGTGGAAATGCATGTGGGCCTGGGTGCAAGAGACAACTCAATGACCCCAGATGCCTCACTTTACAACCATGTCAGTGGGATGTGCATTCAAGTACAGTGGGGCACATTTGGGTAGCAAATACAGTTAGCTGTATCTAACTTTTTTTTTTTTTTTTTTAAGTAGGCTTCATGCCCAGCACAGAGCCCAACGAGGGGCCCAAACTCATGATTCTGAAATCAAGACCTGAGCTTGAGAACAAGAGGTGGGACGCCCACCCTGGTGCCCCTGTACATACTGTCTCATAATTTAACCCTGATTTTCAAAACCCAAAAAAATTGCAACACCCAGGATCAGGTACTAGAAAACAATTATTCTAGAAGAGTGTTTATCAAAGATTCCAAGGAGCTCTGGTCTCTCTAAGGGAGAGTTCTATAGTCAACTTAAGTTTGGGAAATCTATAGAACGCACGTCTGCCCTTGGAAAGCCCATGCACAGAGGCAGGCCTGAGGAGCTTACCCCTTTATTCCACCCAACAGCACCTCCCAGGTGCTCCTATTTTAGAGTAGAAGTCCTTTTCTAAAGAGGCATGACTGGTAATAATCAAGGTACACAAAGGAATGCTGCCAGAGAAATTTCTACCATCAGATGACAAAGGGAAACAACACTTGCCTCTTGCCCTATCCACAATTACTCTCACCTTTGGGAAACACCTATTTCTGCCCCCAGTGCCAGAGGGTGGCACCCACTCTCTGGACTAACAAAAGGCACTTTCGGCTCCACTGTCCTATCCCACTGAGCTCAAAGACAACACTGGCCAACAGACGGCATGTCTTACTGTCAGCCTTGGCACCAGGAATTGTCCTTTATGGCCACTGTTTGTCAGCAGAGGGATAATAAAATGCTTCTCTTCCCACAGCAGGAAGGCCAGGGTCATGCCTGCTGGACTTCCCAGAGACTCTCTGGTTCCTCCGGCTCCCTCTTGCCAAGAGTCAGGTACCCGATCTGGAAGGAGACCGAGAGCTCATACCTGATCTTCCCAGCCAGGACCTAGTGTCCAGGCAGATTCTACCAATCTTATCAGTGGCCAGATACTTACCTCCCTATAAACAGATTTCCTACTTCCAACAAAAACCCATGAGAAGATATCAGACAGTATTAGAAGTTACTATTATTGGGGTTGTCCTTTACTGACTGCTCTCTGAGCCACCGAGATTACTGAGTGTCTGTAAACAGACTTTTAACATTAAAAAAATTTTTTTTAAATGTTTATTCATTTTTGAGAGAGAGAGAGACAGAGTGCGAGTGGGGGAGGGGCAGAGAGTGAGCTGGACACAGAATCTGAAGCAGGCTCCAAGCTCTAAGCTGTCAGCACAGAGCCCGATGCAGGGCTCGAGCCCAAGAACCGTGAGAACCTGAGCCGAAGTTGGACACTTAACTGACTGAGCCATCCAGGCGCCCCCGTGAACAGCATTTCTTTTGTGACACATCAACTCAAGGGTGCACCACCATCTAATTAATTCACCACTAAGAATCCTCCTTCCTGTCATTCACCATCCACTGTAAACACAGTGGTAAAATATCTGAAATGATAAAATAATCTGTAAATATAGGTTTCTTGAAATCCATGAAAAATACTAAATATATTCTTCCTTTAAAACCTTTTTTAGCTACAAAAATAATACTTATTTCAAATGTTTTGCTTAAAAGCCTATGCTTCACATTTTTTCAGTTCAGTTATATTAAATATGAAAACTGTCACATCCATATATAAACATATAAAGCAAAGGCTAAATGCTCTCATTTTGCAAAAAAAACCAGGAAAGCAAAACTTTAAGGCTTAAATGGAGTATTCAGGGAACCATGAGATCTTTTTCAAAGGTGGAGTATGACTTGTGGCCCTGAGAAGCAGACAGTATGTGAGCCAGGGTATAGCCTGGTTTCCTGCCTCCCCAGCATGTTTCCTAACCCCACTCCATCCCAATGGTTATCAATGGGATGAGAGCACACCTAGCAGAGAAGGGCCTAGAATAAAGCACAAGGTGAAGTCATCCAAGGAGAAGCCACCTGTAGAGAAGACCAAACAGAGCCGGGAGAGACCCGGATAGGCTCTGGAAGTGGGTGCCAATTGGGTGGCCAGAGCCATGGGGCATTCCCGAGTAGCCAGGCATCTGTGCTTGCGCCCAGCCCTATGTGTTCCATCAGCACAGATGAGTACATAGCTCCAGTGCTTTTCCAAGTCTCTCACTAGCTATACAAGGGCACTTTATAACAGAGAAAACAGAAGGGCCCCCGCCTCCTCAAGCTTCCCAACCTGGCTCAACTCATATTCTGCTGACCCCAAGAGCTACAACTCTGCTGCCAGACATTTCCTAAGGAATAAACCCCAAGCCACTCTTCAGCCAAGGTTCCCACACAGCCACCCTGGGAAGACATATAGTTATTTAAACTATGCCAAGTAACATTATTACATATTAATAACATATAAACAGCCTCTCCAATCTATACTCCTGCCTTCCTTTCTGGAGATTCTGGCTCCTCAGGATCCTGGCGCACAAGGCATGCCCTAGCCACAGGACAGATATCCGATCTGGATCTATAGCCCGGAAGCAGGCAGTCCCCAGGGGCCTGGGTACTCCTCAGACAGGAAGCAAAGATACCAACCTGAAAGGTCTAAAATCCATGCATCTCTGAGCATTCTGGTACTGGAACTGTCAGGCCCAGGCAGTACTTTGAGTGGCAGTTATTTGCTTTAATAAAGGGCCACATGAAAGCAAAATAAATATGAACTCCACAAGGAACCTAGCTAACTCACAGGCAAGTTGACATCTCTGTATTTTCAAGGCCATTTGGAGAAAGCCTCTGAACTGGGAAGTCTGAACACAGTCCCTGAAGGATTCCACTAAGAGCCCCCTCACTCCCAAGAGCACTCAGTTAAGGGAATGCTCTGGAATGTAGCACCTGACAAAGCAGGAGCCCCTCAGCCCATGGGAACTCCACACATCCTTCCAACCTTTCAAAACTTCCAGGCTCTAGAACACTTCTTCTCTTAAGGCCTAAGGGCAAAGCGGGTTATGAAAGTTCCTCCTGAGAGATGCTGCCCCTATGAAAAGCCAGGACTCTTCCCTATAACAGATGACCTGACAAGGAAGCCTTATCTCCAGGAGTCTTTGGCTGAACTCCAGCTCCAGGCAGGCTGAGGCCTGACCCAACCTCAGCCTCAGTTTTCTCATCTGTAGAAAGAGGAAAATAATGCCATCCCTATACAATCACAGGTCCAGGCACACACTGGATTCTCTGTGGGTGCTGGTTCCCTGCACACTCCTGGGCTGACAGAGGACCCAGTATGCATTGTGAGGCAGCTGCACCGACAGGTCCAGGGTCTACTCTCAGTCCTCCTTCTGGCCTTGGACCCAGTACACACTGTGGCCTTTTCTCCCATTCATATCCCAAAGCAGTAGCTCAAAGCATCAAAGGGAAGTGGGGAGGCCACAGGAAGGGGAAGCCACGATCCTAAAGGGGAACAAGGCCCAGGGACCCTCAGGGACTTGCTTGTCTGTTAAGACCTGTCTGCCAGGAGTAGATGAGAACCCTAAGGAGCATGAGGTGGAGAACTTGCTGCAGGGACAACCCAAAGACCAGCATTCACCGCTTTAGTCTCAAACAGGCATGCTCCATCCTGGTACATTTGGATATGAGATTCTGACCAACCTTAGAGATACTCAATATAATAAGATCACTATCCTAGCCAGACCACTCACAACTAACCTTTAACAGCTGCCACAGAAGGTATGGCAAACAAGAGGCAGGAATCCGTGCTCTGTGTGAGGTGCTCATCAGCGCCAGCACATATGTTTGGGTGACAGGCTGGTCCAGGCCATGGAACTCCCCCAGGCTTTCAGGTCACTCAACCAAAATACCAACACTGTCTTCGAGTTAGAGGAGGCAAGGCCTGCTGGCCTTATGAAGCAGCCACCTCAGAAAGAAGCCTTCAGGCTGTTAGTGGGAACACACATAGGAGGCAGACACTGCAGGAGGAAGGCTGAAGATCACAGGCTCTAGCTCACAGGCTCACATAGAAAGAGCCAGAATCTTTCAGCAACACTCAGAGAGGACATGCTTCTGAGATGGAAGGCAAGCCCACTAGTGAGGAAAACAAGATCTCCAACAGCCACACACGGACTTTTAGAAATCTTGATCCAGGGGCGCCTAGGTGGCTCAATCAGTTAATAATCTTGACTCTGGATCAGGCCATGATCTCACAGTTCATGAGTTCGAACACTGCATCATTGCTATGCACATGCGAAGCCTGCTTGGGACTCTCACTCTCTCCTCTCTCTCTGCTCTTCTCCTGCTTGCACTTTCTTTCAAAATAAATAAACTTACTTTAAAAAAAAAAGAATTATTGATCCATAAAGTGCATCCAAAAGCATGAAGAATCAAAACCACAAAACTTGGGCAGACCCATATGGAGTTCCAAAGGTTACCCGCCCAGCAATGCCCACAATGAATCACCACGAACAACGACTGGGGAACAGCCAAATGTGAAGGTTCTGGCCACTCTTTAGTCTATACTAGCAGATGACTAGTAACTGACTCCGTTCAGTTCTGGAGCACTGTCACCAACTGCTTCGCTGGTGCCTTCTCTCACACCATAGAATGTCAAACATCCAGTTTGATAAAGATACAGGACCTGTTCTAAACATTACGCAACACAAGCAGCGTCTCTCACCCCACAATGGTATCCTTCTAAGCCTGGAGGGGGAGCAAAGGGCAGAGGAACTTCCAGTACTTAATCCCTCACTCAAAAAGCAAGTTTCTAATACCAAAACCAGATAAAGCCACTACACACACAAAAAAAAGAACTATAGGCTAATATTTCTGATGAACATAAATGCAAAAATCCTCAAGAAAATACTAGCAAACTGAATCCAACAATACATTTGAAAAATTCACCATGATCACCCAGGGATGCAAAAGTGGTTCAATATTCTCAAATTAATCAAGGTGATATTTCACATCAACAAAAGATAAAAATCACATGATCATTTCAACAGATGCAGAAAATGCATTTGACAAAATACAACAGCTATTCATGATAAAAACCTTCAACAAAGTAGGTCTAGATGGAACATACCTCAGCATAATAAAGGTCTTATATGAAAAACCCACAGCAAACATCACACTCTATGGTGAGAGCTTTTCCCCCTAAAGTCAGGAACAAAACAAGGATGTCTATTCTGACCATTTTTTATTCAACATTGTACTGGAAGTCTACCCACAGCAATTAGACAACAAAAGGAGGGACGTCTGGGCGGCTCAGTTGGTTAAGCTTCTGACTTTGGCTTAGGTCATGATCTCATAGTTTTGTGGGTTTGAGCCCCACATGGGACTCTGTGCTAACAGCTCAGAGCTTGGAGCCTGCTTTGTATTCTGTGCATCTCTCCCTCCCCCTCTCTCTTTCTCTCTCTGTCCTTCCCCTGCTCACACTCTCTTTTTCTCTCTCTCTCAAAAATAAACATTAAAAATATTTTTAAAAATATTTTTAAAACAGACAAAAGAAAAATTTTTTTCACTATTTGTAGATGACATTATACTATAGAAAACCCTAAAAACTCCACCAAAAAACTACTAGAACTGATAAACGAATTCAGTAAAATCACAGGATACAAAATCAGTACAGAGAAATCTACTGCATTCCTATATACTAATAATGAAGCAGAATGAAGAGAAATTAAGAAAACAAAATCCCATTTGGGCACCTGGGCAGCTCAGCTGGTTGAGTGTTCAACTTTAATTTAGCTCAGGTCATGATCTCATGGTTTGTGAGTTCAAGCCCCATATTGGGCTTGCTGTTATCAGCATAGAGCCCGCTTCCGATCTTGTCCTCCTTTTTCTCTGCCCCTCCCCCACCTGTAATCTCTCAAAAATAAGTAAAAAAAATTATTAAAAAAAAGAAAATCCTATTTATAATTGTACCAAAAATAATAAGATATCTAGGAATAAACTTAACCAAAGAAGTCAAGGACCTGTAGTCTGAAAGTTACAAAATACTGATAAAAGAAACTGAGGACGACACAAAGAAATGGAAGGACATTCTATGCTCACAGACTAGAAGGACAAACATCATTAAAATGTCTGTACTACCCAAAGCAATCTACAGATTTAATGCAATTCCTTTCAAAAGACCAACAGCATTTTTCACAGAACTAGAACAAAATCTTAAAGTTTGTATGAAACCGCAAAAGACTCTGAACAGCCAAAGCAATCTTGAAAAAGCAAAGCAAAGTGGACACATCACAATTTCAGAGTTATATTACAAAGCTGTAGTAATCAAAACAGTATGGTACTGGCATAAAAACAGACACATAGATCAATGGAACAGAACAGAAAATCCAGAAATAAACCCATAATTATATGGTCAATTAATCACTGACAGAAAGAATATCCAATGGGAAAAAGACAGTCTCCTCAACAAATGGTGTTAGGAAAACTGGTCAGCTACATACAAAAGAATGAAACTAGACCACTTTCTTATACATGCACAAAAATAAACTCAAAATGGATTAAAGACCTAAATGTGAGACCCGAAACCATAAAAATCCTAGAAGAGGGGCGCCTGGGTGGCTTAGTCGGTTAAGCGTCCGACTTTCGCTTAGGTCATGATCTCGCCGTTTGTGGGTTCGAGCCCCACGTTGGGCTCTGTGCTGACTGCCAGCTCAGAGCCTGGAGCCTGTTTCAGAGTCTGTATCTCCCTCTCTCTCTGACCCTCCCCTGTTCATGCTGTCTCTCTCTATCCTAGAAAAAAAAAAAAAAAATCCTAGAAGAGAGCACAGGCAGTAATTTATGACATAAGCTGTAGCAATATTTTTCTAGATATGTTTCCTGAGGCAAGGGAAACAAAGCAAAAATAAACTATTAGAACTACATCAAAATAAAAAGCCTCTACACAGTGAAGGAAATTAATCAATAAAACTAAAAGGCAACCTAACAATTGGGAGAAGATATATGCAAATGACATATCTGATAAATGATTAGTATTCAAAATATATAAAGAAACTTATATAACTCAACACCCAAAAAACAAATAATCCAATTTAAAAATGGGCAGAAGAGATGAACAGACATTTCTTCAGACATCCAGATAGCCAACATCACTCATCATCAGGAAAATACAAATCAAAACTAAATTGAGATTATCACCTCATACCTGTTAGAATGGCTAAAATAAAAAACACAAGAAGCAACAAGTATTGGTGAGGATGTGGAGAAAAAGGAATCTTCGTGCATTGCCGGTGGAAATGCAAACTGGTATGACCACTCTGGAAAACAGTATGGAGGTTCCTCAAAAAGTTAAAAATAGGGTGGCCTGGGTGGCACAGTTAAGCATCCAACTCTTGATCTAGGCTCAGGTCATGATCTCATGGTTTGTGAGTTTGAGCCCCAAATTGGGCTCTGTGCTAATAGGGCCAGAGCCTGCTTGGGATTCTGTGTCTCCTTCTCTCTGCCCTTCCCCTGCTTGTGTACTTCCCACTCTGCCAGCCTCAAAATAAATAAACATTAAAAAAAATTTTTTTGAGTTAAAAATAAAACTACCATCCAGTAATCACACTGGTGGGTGTTTACCCCCAAAATACAAAAAAACTAATTCAAAAGGATACATGCACTTACTATGTTTACTGCAGCATTTATTTACAGCATTATTTGCAGCTGAATTATGGAAACACCCCAAGTGTCTATCAATAGATGAATGGATAAAGAAGAAGTGGTGTATCTATACAATCGACTATCTTGGCATTTGCGACGACATGGAAGGAGCTAGTGAATCTAATGCTAGACTTACCAGAGGGAAGGTGGGGGGGGCGGGTGTATGAAAACAAGTGTTAGGGATTAAAGAGTAACACTTTATGATGAGCTCTGAGTAATGTATAGAAGTGTTGAATTACTATATCATACACCTGAAACTAATATAACACTGTATGATAACTATCCTGGAAGTAAAATTAAAAACTTAAAACAAACAAGGAAGCAAGTTTCTACCCATGGTACGTGCCAGCCATTTAGGCATAGTTGAAAGGCAAAACTAAAGAACTAGACTCTCACTAGGGCCTAATTAATTATGACCCCTAGCTTCTGAAACCAAGAAAACCTAAGCTTTATCATTCAGAATCTACAAGGTGATACATTACCTATGTAGAAGTTGTGGGACTTACATGGTAAAGACTTCAGAAAGATGAGTGAACACTGTCACCCCATATCCCCAGGGTGAGCTGATTATGGCCAGCCAAGAGGGATCTAGGGAATTAAGTATGATTGAGAAACCACATCTGGAAAAAATTCCCTCACATTACAAAATTTTAGGAGGGTCCTTTGGGCCCTAAGTGACGGCGCCTTCCAACCAATACTTCTGGACAGGACAGTCCCAGTTCAGGCTGGGACCTTCCCTGCATCCCCCCCCCCCCCCTCAGATGCCAGAGGGTCTTCTCAGTAGTCCATTTCAAAGTGGCACAGACTGCTGCCCTGGGACACCCCACTGCTTAGGCCGCTAGCAGCCTTCCCTGGCAAAGTCCCCGCTTCCCTCAGACCTGGTCACTGGCTCTTGACCTTTCAGCTCCCCATTCCTCAGGCTAGTTGCAAGGGTGGGCCAACCCGGAGCCATCTGTGGCTGAGTACCATATGCAATACCTTGGAGGCACTTGCACATGAGGTGGTCAAGGCATCCTCTGGGCAGGCCTACGGCATGGGCTCCTCTGCTTAGGGAGAAAGGAAATGGATCCTTTGATGAAATCTGAGACTCCAAGCAAGTTTCAGAGGCCTCCATGGTGCTGATTCACATCAGGGTGATCCTGTGTCTAGGCCATGGACTATGACAAATCTACTCTGTGGGCAAGGTCAGCCACAGTCACATGTGGACGGTCACATGGATAGGCTGCAGGGAGATGGCAGAGGTCGACAGGGAAGAGGCTCTGTCTTGAGGTCAAAGAGCCAAAACATTGTCCCCACATAAGGTGAGCCAATCATGGTGGAAATAGGTGCAAGGGGCCTTTGCTTTGCTGAGTAAAGCAGAGCCACTCATGAGAGACAATCATTGATCATGCTGCCAGACATGCAAGCCTCAAACCAACATACAGCTCTTGCCACAAAGGCCAAGGCCACAGAATCACATTCTCAACACAACCCATTCAGCCCAGCCAGTGCCCTTCAGGACTGAGTTATGAACGATTTTACTTGATGTTAACTGGTCCTATCTAAAAACAAAAATTAATCTTTTTCCCCCCCAAAAGTAAGGGTCAGCTTAGCATAGTTACAGCCTTTAATAAAATTCTCAGAATCAGTCCTTCAATCCCAACGTTATCTATTTTTACTTCGTCATGTTCTTTTAGCCCTTGTCAGTAAATTTTTTTTAAGCATATAAGTCTACATTTCAGTAAGTATTTGAGTTGATGTATCTGGGCAAATGTCATTCTTCAACTCACCCCCAAAGATGCCTTCCCTCGCCAACCCACATTTCCCGGTGTGCTGTGTTCACAAGGGGTCCATTCAGAGCCAGGGAACACCCACTTGAGGCAGGAAGAAACTGCAGTTCATCTCATGCAGGCGGGGTTGCCACAAAGCTCTCAAGCATCCAAAGAAACGGTCCTTTCATGAGTTCCCCTTCCTGGCCAAAAAAGAGTATCCATTGTTCTCAGGGGAACAATTGGGGGCCCATGCCAGCAGCTGAGAGCACAGTCCCAGGAAGGGCTGCTCCCAGTCTGCCGACATCTTGGGCTGAGGGAAAGTCCACATTGTCTCCAGGCTAAGAGGGTAAGGGGAAGCAGGAATGAAAAGCCGACCTTGCAGGCTCTACCAAAATGAGACATCTGAGGGGGCTCTGAAGGGGCAGCCAATCATTCTGTGAGACACAAAAGAGGTCTCTCCTGACCACCCTAGAAAGGAGGGAGTAAAAGCATCTCTAGGCACATCATCAGCTTCCTTACCCAGTCCTCGCTCACTCAGGTCAGAGGAGAGGGCACCTGCAGGGAGCTGGCGCCAATCCTGAGGGACGCAAGAGTTGAGATGGGTAACTTATACTGTGGCCACCTCAGGACAGCTGATGATCTATCTGACAAAGGCCACGCTGGCTTCTGTGGGACCCATTCCCACAAGCTCTGATGTGGAGGAAAGGTGCTCTAGGGGTCAAAGGCAGCTGTGAGAGCAAAGGACAGTTGACCTGGGGTGAGCTTTGCATACATGTAACCAGTCTAGTCCAGGGGAGCACATGCAAGGAGCATCTGCTTTAGAGTGTCCTAAGGCCACAGGAGAGAAGAGAGCCCCAAGGCACAAATCTCTCCAGAAGGTCATGCTGGCCACTGGGCCTGGAGGCAGCTCCGAGCCCCTTCTTACATCATCAGGTCAATGAAATCCATCTGGGAGTTAAGTTGGGGTCAATAACAGTAAATCGATTCTCAAGGCAGAGCTACAGAACAGCAGGGGAAGCAATGGATGCTGGCCAAGTTGAAACTGGATGAGGGTTGTCTGGACATGAAATAGTATCAGATGTGGAGCAAAGCAGAGAGTCTAGGACCTCAAGGCTACCTCCTCCAGACAGGTGGGTCCCTTCTTCTTTTACTTCCTTTCAGCATGGTGTGTAAAGTACAGGGAAGCCCTTGCTTTGGGAAGCTGATATCACCTGAGGGGCACGCTTGGCTGATGGGAAGAAGCACAAATCTCTGCTGTGACTCCTAGAGTTGCCCCTAACTCCTGAAATAATCAGCAGACCCACACAGGTTTGATACACATAGGTCAAACAAGGCTTGGGCAGGAGGCCAGGGCGGCTCACTTAGAATGAGACTTACTTTTCTACCCCTTCAATAGACTCTTGCTTAATCTCCTGCGAACACTGAATTAGTCCATCACCAATCCCCACGCATATTCCCTGACTAGTCACAGCAAATATGACAACCACACTATCAAATCTCATCAAATCACAGGACAGGACCCTGTTCTGCCTGTGAGTCCTCAATAGGCAATTCGGCCACGTCTGATATGGCTAGAAGACCAACCCTCACCTGGGAACCCCGTATGAGGCTTGGACAAGCTTAATCTCAAAGGCTTTGACAATCCAAAGGAGATTTACAGTCACTGAAGGGAAAGGGGAGAGAGAGAGAGAGAGACAGAGAGACAGAGAGAGAGAGAGGGAGGGAGACACACACATACATCAGAGGCCAGATCATGTGGGGCTTGATCCTAAGTGCAGCTCAGTAATGGTTGGCAGAAGGGGAGGTGTTTGCAGATTTACGCTTTACAAAGATAAGGACATGTCTCTTGTGTCAGTGTGGAAAACAGATGGAAGGGTCAAGAACAGAGGGAGGCAGGCTGGGAAGAAATAAGTGGTAGCTTGGATGATGGTAATAGTGATGGATATAATTTGGAGGTCACCCCAAGAACACTCCTTGGGACCAACATCTGAAATATTCCTCACATACAAAAGAATATTGTCATGGTGCCTGGGTGGCTCAGTTGGCTGAGCATCCAACTTTGGCTCAGGTCATGATCTCATGGTTCATAAGTTCCAGTTCCACAGCCGTTCCAATTCAAATCCTCTGTCCCCCTCTCTCTGTCCCTCCCGTACTCACGGTCTCTGTCTCAAAGATAAGTAAACATTAAAAAAAAAATTAATGGGGCGCCTGGGTGGCTCAGTGGGTTAAGTGTCCGACTTCAGCTCAGGTCATGATCTCACAGTTAGTGAGTTCGAGCCCCACATCGGGCTCTGTGCTGACAGCTCAGAGCCTAGAGCCTGCTTCGGATTCCGTGTCTCCCTTTTTCTCTGCCCCTTCTCTGCTCATTCTCTCTCTCTCTCCCAAAAATGAACATTAAAAAAACTTAAATTAAAAATAAATAAAAATAGGGGTGCCTGGGTGGCTCAGTCGGTTAAGCATCTGAATTCGGCTCAGGTCATGATCTCACGGCTTGTGGGTTTAAGTCCCACATCGGGCTCTGTTCTGACAGCTCAGAGCCTGGAGCCTGCTTCAGATTCTGTGTCTCCCTCTCTCTCTACCCCTCCCCCATTCATGCTTTGTTTCTCTCTGTCCCAATAAGAAATAAATATAACAAAATTTTTTAAATAAATAAAAATAAAAGTCACATTTTATTTATCCCAAAGAATTTTTCTTTTTTAAGATCATTTATTTTTGTTTTGTTTTTATTTTAGGGGAGACAGAGAGTACAAGCAGAGGAGAGAGATTGGGGGGGGAGGAGAGAGAAGGGGAGAGAGGGGAAAAGAGAGAGAGAAAGAGAGAGGGAGAGACTCTTGAGCAGGATCAGCCAAGCCCAACATGGGGCTCATTCCATGACCCTGCGATCATGACCTAAGCAGAAATCAAGAGTTGGGATGTTCAACTAACTGAGCCACCTGGGTGCCCCTACAACACACATTTATAGATTGTTATAAAGAGGGGGGGGAAAACCCAATTCTTTTTATATAAAGATCTATCAATCTTGTTTTATGTACAGGGAAATGGAAGCTCAGAGATGAATTCAGGCTTTCTGATCTGATTTCCCACCCAACACAGCCCTGATAGTAGAAGAATCATACATTTTCATCTGTTCTTTTACAGGCTAATCAGCTACTAAATGGTCTGCTTTCTACAAATAAATGTGCTCAGATAAAATCCTGTTTTCCCAGTAAAATCTCTTTACTCCCCTGGTGAATAAGCTTGTTAAATGTCTCTCTGCCAGATACAGCAAATGCCCAGCTCACTATATTGATTCAAGGCACCTGTCATCAAAACTAATGTATGTTAAACATTCTAATGGCCACGGAACAAGGGCAACCACTGCAGGGTTGGATATTCAAAAGCTCAAATTTGAAGTTGGACACGAACTATACTTCCAAAACTGCCACTCTTCTTTTTCTAATGGTCACACTAGCACGTGGCTTCCAGAGGCATTACAAAGATTACATAGAAATCTTCTGCAAACTATAAAGAGCTCTGTGGAAGTAAGCCAGGATGACCACCTTTGAGATTACAAAGCCACCCTGAGAAGAAGCCATAAACTAAAGAGAAGGGGGCCAACAGAGAAAAGGAAAGGAACACAAAGTAGGTGCAGGTAAGGAGTGGGTCTGCCCAGATTTAAGGGAAAGGGCCACAGACTCACCTCTCAATGGAAAAAGTGGCCATAGCATTTGTGACCATTTGTAATCTAGATACCTGAGGCTTGCAGGTCAGAGAGGGGGAAAAGGTTTAGGATCCGCCAGAGGCTGTGTGTGCTCTGACCAATGAGTACAATGGAAGTGTTGCTATGCAAGTTACCAAGCCAGGCTGTAAGAGACTGGCAGCTTCCACTTCCTGTTTCTTGGAATACTAATCTTGGAACCCAGTTATTGTGCTGTAAGGAAATCCAAGCAGCCCATGAAAAGGTCTAGACATGGAGAGGAACCTAAGACCCTAACCAACAGCCCCAGCTAAGCTCCCTGTCAACAGGCAGCACCAACTTGCCAGCCATTAATAAACCATCTTAGGAGGCACGGGGTGGCTCAGTCAGTTAAGCGTCCAACTTCGACTCAGGCCATGATCTCATGGTTTTTGAGTCTGAGCCCTGCATCGGGCTCTCTTGCTGTCAACGCAGAGCCCTCTTCAGATCCTCTGTCCTCCCTCTCTCTGTACCTCCCCAGCTCTCATGTACACACTCACTCAAAAATAAATAAGCATTAAAAAAAAAAAAGCTTGGAAGTGGATCCTTTAGCCCCAGCTGAGCCATTCTAGATAGTACCACGTGAGGCAGAAATGAGGCTCCCAAATAATTTCTGAATCCCTGAATTCGTGGCCACAAAACTGTAAGCAAAAAAAAAAAAAATTGGTTGAGCGTCCTACTCTTGCTTTCAGCTCATGATCCCAAGGTCATGGAATCGAGTTCCATATAGCGCTCCTCACTGAGCGTGGAGACTGCTTAAGATTCTCTCTCTTCCCTTTTGCCCCTCCCCAGCATGTGTGCTCTCTCTCAAATAAAAATAAAAATAAAAACTTTAAAAAGAAAATAGGTTCAAATCATGTAACAGTTCTGTATTTCTTGGGTTTAATCCCATGGTTAACGAAAGGAGACCTTTTCCTACACACAAAGCTCTTCCATCAAATCCTAACCTGATGATCAAGAAATCTTCCAACCTATAGATGTAAAGGCTTTTTAATGGTAGCACCTTCAAAACAGGGGCAAGAATAAAAGTTTAGGATGCTATTCTAGAATATCTGGGAACCCTCTTATAAACATCAGTGGCTGTCCCTCTCTTAAGGTAACTGCACAGGTCCTGGAAGAACTGAGCTCAGAGTTGCTCAAGCTTAGAACGGAAAACTAAAACTAAAAAAAAAAAAAACAAAAAACAACTAAAATGCAGATGAAGCATTCTTCCTTATTTACATAAGTTTTATATCCAATCTCACCTTGATGAGTTCTCCATTGGAGGCAATTAAATCCATTGGAATGGTCACTCGAAATGAGCGCCCAACGACAGCTGTGCCATCAGGAATGCCCACCACTGTGGGAACAGCCTCGTGAAGGTCTGAAAGCACCGAGTGCATGGATGCCTCAAGCTGGTTCTCCCAGTCCCTGCCGGCCTCCGAAGGCCAATGGGACTGAGCCACGGCCACAGTGAGCAGAAGGAGAAAGGTCCTCCCCCAGAGGGGGAGCAGCAGCGAGAGGCCTGCAGACATCCTCATCCCAGCCTGAGTCTGCTCAAGCCGACAGTCTCACTAAGAAAGGAGGCAAGTGATGTGGTCCCAGAGCTGGGTCCTCACTGCCCTCTGCACAACTGCTCCATCCCAGGGCCTGAAAAAGAAGAAGAGGAGACTCAGACTTTAGCAAACCCCGTGGTTTCAAACTCGTACACAGGCAGTTACTACCCTCTAAGTGTCCTTGCCAAAAATATCTACCCTAACTTGGATCAAGCCTTACCCTGTGCTGCCCAGTACAGAGGCATCAGTGGCATGTGGCCACTGAGCACTGGAAATGTGGCTTGCCCATTAAGTGTAAAACATACATCGGATTTTTAAGTTAGCATAGGGGCCCCTGGGTGGCTCAGTCAGTTGAGCGAGCATCTGACTCTTTTTTTTTTTTTAATATTTTATTTATTTCTGAGAGAGAGAGAGAGAGAGAGAGACAGTGTGAGCAGGGGAGGGTCAGAGAGAGAGGGAGGCACAGAATCTGAAACAGGCTTCAGGCTCTGAGGTGGCTGTCAGCACAGAGCCCGACGCGGGGCTCGAACCCACGAACCGTGAGATCATGACCTGAGCCAAAGTCAGACGCTTAACCAACTGAGCCACCCAGGTGCCCCGTGAGCATCTGACTCTTGATTTCGGCTCAGGTAACAATCTCACAGCCTGTGAGTTCAAGCCCCATGTCGTGATAGTGTGGAGGCTGCTTGGGATTCTCTCTCTCTGCCCCTCCCCTGTTCATGTGCATGTTCTCACCCTCTCTCTCAAAATAAATAAGTAAACTTTAAAAAAATCAGTAATATTAATAAAGATAAATAATAAAGAAATGTGGAAAATGACATACATTACTGAAATAAATTCCATCTTCTTTTGTTTTTTATTTGAGAGAGAGCATGTGCACACACATGTGTGCAAGCAGGGGAGGGGCAGAGAGTGGAGAGAGAGAATCCCAAGCAGGCTCCATGCTATCAGTGCAGAGCCCTACACGGGGATCGATCTCACAAACCAAGAGATTATGACTTGAGTTGATACCAAGAGTGGGACGCTTAACCAACTGAGCCACCCAGGCGTCCCCCAATTCCATCTTATTTAAAATATTTTTTCATGTGGCTACCAGAAAATATTAAATCATGTGTGTGATTCACATCATGTATACTGTTGTTGGGCAATGCTGCTCTAGACCTAACTCCTTGTTTATAGCAAACACAGGAGTCATGAAGACACAATCAGAAAAATCTAGAATGTGGGGCTTTCTACAAGATAACTGGCCTGGTCTGTCCAAATGCTGACACTCCCTAAACATAAGGGAGCTGTTCTAGATTTAGAAACAGCAACCAGATGTAGTGTGTGCATCTTGACTGGATCTGAATTTACTTAAAACTTTTTTTTAAAAACCCAAGAAATAGAAAACACATAAGCCCAGCTTCAAAAGGAGTAATTGGGAATTGTGTCACTGGGCCAGAGACTGGATTTATTGTTAATTCTTAGGTGAGATGATGATGGTGTGGTTTTATAAGAGACTTTCCTCAATTCTGAGGGATTTCTGGATGAAGTATCAAAAATCTCTGTAATTTACTTAAAAATGTATCAAAGGGAAAAATGTGTTGTGTGTACATAAAGATCAAACAATGTGGCAAATGTAACAATTAAGTCTTAAAACAATGCTTTTGAATAGACTAAAAAAAAAAATTTGCACAGACAAGTTCAGCAACCGCCCACTCCAAAAACTAATCATAGGACTTGTTTATCAAATACGTATTTGCAAACTCCGTGCCACTGAACAAAACTTATTTGGCCTCTTGCCACCCTGCCCTAAAAGAGAGACTAGAACCCTACACATTGTCCCTCATACCCTTCACTCACTTCAGTGTAGGCAGCTCAGAATATTTGCTCTAAGGCTGATAGCTACATAGATGCACTGTGGGACTTGCTAGGTGTCCTCAAGGTGACCAGTCATAACAAGCAATTTCTCATTCTAGAAAAGAATTAAGCCCTTCCCTGGGCCAATCTGCCCAGGAGCCACATGATGTTTTTTGACAGGGATAATACAAAGTAAATAATGTTACTTAAAAAAAAAAAAACAACAAAAAGGAAAAAAAAAAAACCAAGGCCACTGAAATGGGCAGTGTACTGTGAAGTCAATGCAAATCCAAGCCAATTCCAGCAGAAATTGGTGTTTTTTGTTTTTTTGTTTTTGGTTATTTTTGCTATTGATTTTGCCATTCCCATTCCTACTTTGTTTCTGAACTAAAATTCATGAGACAGCCAAAACCTGTAAAACAATTTTGAAGGCTGGGAGTCCTAGCCTACCAAAGACTTAATCAAAAAGCTGTATTTAAAGCAGTATTATAGTGGCAGAGTAGAAGTGGACTCTGGAACTAGAGGGAAAGCCCAAAATCAGCTTGCAAAGGAGCTGTTCAAAGGCTGGGACCAGTGGTCATTTATGTAGAAAACCAAATACAATTAGGATCCTCTCTCCCTTCTCCATCATAAATAAATCCCAGGTGGATTAGATACACAAATGTAAAAAAGGAGAACTTTACAAATTTTAGAATATAGTAAAATAGGGGCAGCTGGGTGGCTCAGTCAGTTACGTGGCCGACTTTGGCTCAGGTCATGATCTCGTGGTTCGTGAGTTTGAGCCCCACGTTGCGCTCAGGGCTGACGGCTCGGAGCCTGGAGCCTGCTTCAGATTCTGTGTCTCCCTCTCTCTCTGCCCTCCTCTGCTAATGCTCTATCTCTCAATAATAAATAAATGTTAAAAAAATTTTTTTTGAAGAAGAATATTTGAAGAATATAGTAAAATAAATGTCGGGATAAAGAATGAGTTCATTTAACAAGACATCAAAAAACAAAGCATAAAAGAAAAAAACTGGCCCACCACTTATAAGAATTATGAAGTAGATGTATTTTTCCCTCGTTTCCCACTAAATACAACAAAAAATCTTAGACAGTACATATAAAATAAATATGAGTCTCTAAAAAGTCAAGCGAAGAAGGCAGACCAATGAGGGACCCCAGGATTCAAGGAAAGATACAGTGGTAAGTTCCCTGGGTTTCCTTTTTGCCTCATATATCCCAGAATTGAAGCTGAAGAGGCTGGCAACCCAGAAATGCCAAGAGATGACACAAAAAAACAGTTCCAACAAAAGTCTGCTCTCTTTAGCCAAAGGAGCAGGAAGGGGGTAGCCTAGCAAGACAGAAAACATTTAGACAATAAAGGCTCTATTCTAGCCAAACACCACAGAAAAAACTGTGGCCCTACTCCCACCCGTGCTAGTAAAGGCCAAGTGGAGGGCCTAAGGCTTCCAACCATCATGAGACTGTAACAAGGTTCCCTATACATCCCCACTGGGGCAGCGTCAGAGCAGGCCAAGTAGGGAGCTGGGACTTTCATCCCCACTGGCCAGTTAACAATGTACCACCCTTCCTACTCCTCTAATCCTAGGTTTCAATGGAAACCAAACCAAGATTTCTATGCCCACCGAAGCAATAACAGGAGTGTCTCCCCCTACCTGCGGGGATGGTGCCAGAACTTTCACCACTGCTCAGTGGTAAAGAGGCCTAAGGAACTAGAATTCCCACCCCCACCCAGCAGTTAACAAGAACTTTACCAGCCATCAGATGTCAAAAAAGGCTGAGTGGGGCAAACAAACAAAAAAAGCAGACCCTTAAATATAGAGAACAAACTGGCAGTTGCCAGAAAGGAAGTGAGTGGGGGGGATGGGGAAAATAAATAAAGGTGATTTAAGAGGTACAAACTTCTAGTTTGTAAAATAAATAAGTCATGTAGATAAAAAGTACAGCATAGGGAATATAGTCAATAATACTATAATAAAGTATGGTGACTACACTTATTGTAGTGATGGGCACTGAGGAGGGTATACAATTGTTGAACACTATGTTGTATGCCTGAAACTAATAGAACACTGTATGTTGGTTATACTTCAATTAAAAAAAAAAAAAAAGGTGAGTAAGGAATCTGGACTTCTACCTCTACTTCCAGTAATCAGGCAGTTCCCCTCCCTTACTCTCCCGGCCAGTGGCAGAGTAGAAGTAGACTGTGGAACTACTAGAAGGAAAGCCCAAAATCAGCTTGCAAAGGAGCTGTTCAAAGGCACCGGGACCAGTGGTCATTTATGTAGGAAACCAAATACAATTAGGGCCCTCTCTCCCTTTTCCATCATGAATAAGATAAATCCTAGAGTATCAGAAAAAGCCTGGGGTGCCTGGGTAGCTCAGTCAGTTAAGCATCCACCTCTTGATTTTGGCTCAGGTCATGATCCCAGGGTAATGGGACTGAGCTCCACATCAGGCTCCACGCTTAGAGTGGAAACTGCTTAAGATTTTCTACCTTTGCCCTTTGCTCCACTTGTGCTCTCTCTCTAAAGACAAACAAACAAACAAACAAAAGGCCACGTAAAATAGAACTAGAGTTGCAGAACAATATACAAATTGTGGGGTGCCTGGGTGGTTTAGTCAGTTAAGCATCTGACTGTTGATTTTGGTTCAAGTCATGATCTCACAGTTTGTGGGGGTGGAACCTACTTGGGATTCCCTCTCTTCCTCTCTACACTCCCCAACTTGAAAGAAAGAAAGTCAAACACATTATCTAATAGAATTTAGCAAAATATAAAAGGAATTATATATGACCATGACCAAGTGGTACTTATTCCAGGGATGCAAGGCCAGTTCAATATTTGTGAATCAATGCAATCCACTATAATAATGAACTAAAAAACAAAAATCACATAATCATGTCAATTGATGCAGAAAAAGTACCTGACAAAATTCAACACCCATTCATGATAAACACTCTCAAGAAAAACAGGAACAGAGGGGAGTTTCTCCAGTTGATAAAGAGTATCTACAAAAAGCATACAGCAAACTTTATACACTAAAAAAATTTTTTTTAAACATTTATTTTTTTTTAATTTATTTTTTTTATTTATTTCTAGGAGAGAGAGAGAGACAGCATGAGCAGGGGAGGGTAAGAGAGAGAAGAGAGAGAGGGAGACACAGACTCTGAAACAGGCTCCAGGCTCTGAGCTGGCAGTCAGCACAGAGCCCGACACGGGGCTCGAACCCACAAACCGCGAGATCATGACCTAAGCGAAAGTCGGACGCTTAACCGACTAAGCCACCCAGGCGCCCCATGATCTCATGGTTTTTGAGTCTGAGGTCCGCATTAGGCTCTGTGCTGACAGCTTAGAGGCTGGAGCCCACTTCAGATTCTGTGTCTCCGGCTCTCGCTGCCCCTCCCCCACTTGCACTCTGTCTCTGGCTCTGTCTCAAAAATAAATAAACATTAAAAAAGATTTTTTAGGGGCCCCTGGGTGCCTCAGTCGGTTAAGCATCCAACTTCAACTCAGGTCATCATCTCAGGGTTCGTGGGTTTGAGCCCCGCGCTGGGCTCTGTGCTGACAGAGCCTGGAGCTGTTTCAGATTCTGTGTCTCCCTCTTTCTCTGACCCTCCCCTGCTCATGCGCTCTCTCTCTCTCTCAGAAATAAATAAAACATTTTAAAAAATTTAAAAAAAATTTTTTTAAAGAATCTTGACATAGGGAGATTACCCAGGTGGACCTTTCTTTTTTTTTAATGTGTTGTGTGTTTTTTTTAATATACTTTCTTTTGAGAGTTGACTGTGAGCAGGGGAGGGACAAAGATAGAGGAGAACAGAGGACCTGAAGGAGGCTCTGTGCTGACAACAGCATGCCCAATGCAGGGCTCAAACTCACAAACTGAGATCATGACCTGAGCCAGTGCTGGACATTCAACCAACTGAGCCACCCAGGTGCCTGCCCAGGTGAACCTTAAATCCAACCACAATTGTGATTGTAAGAGAGAGGTAGAGGGAGATTATACACACCACAGAGGGAGAAGGAGATGTGAAAACTGAGGAAGAGAAGACTGGAGTGATGTGGCCACAAGCCAAGGAATGCCAGCAGTCACCAGAAAGTAGAATAGACAAGGAATAAATTTGTCCCCAGAGCCAACAGGCAGAGCACAACCCTTGCCAACTCCTTGATTTTGGACTCCTGGTCTCCAGAGCTGTGAGAAAATAAAAGTATGTTACTCTAAGCTACTAATGTTGTGGTAATTTTTTTACAGTAGCCCTAGGAAACTAATTTAAGATTTAATGCAATCCCTATCAAAATTCTAGAAAGTGGGGCGCCTGGGTGGCTTAGTCGGTTAAGCGTCCGACTTTCGCTTAGGTCATGATCTCGCGGTTGGTGGGTTCGGGCCCCGCGTCAGGCTCTGTGCTGACTGCCAGCTCAGAGCCTGGAGCCTGTTTCAGTCTGTGACTCCCTCTCTCTCTGACCCTCCCCTGTTCACGCTGTCTCTCTCTCTCTCCTAGAAATAAATAAAACATTTAAAAAAAAATTCTAGAAAGAAATTTTGTAGATATAGACAAGACTACTCTCAAATTTATATGGAGAGGCAAAGGAATTACAATAGCCAAAATCAATTTTGAAAAAGAAGAAAAAAGAGGAATTATTCTACCTACTATCAAAACTAGTTACAAAAATCAAGACTATATTAGTGGAGGGATTGATATAAATCAAAGGAACAGAATTGAGAATCCAGAAATAGATTTATCATTTTTTAAATCTGAATGAGAGAGAGAGAAAGGGGGGG
>NW_024080662.1:1145650-1485657 GCF_003009895.1 Hyaena hyaena
TAAAGAACTGGGGCGCCTGGGTGGCTTAGTCGGTTAAGCGTCCGACTTTCGCTTAGGTCATGATCTCGCGGTTCGTGGGTTCGAGCCCCGCGTCGGGCCCTGTGCTGACTGCCAGCTCGGAGCCTGGAGCCTGTTTCAGTCTGTGACTCCCTCTCTCTTTCACCCTCCCCTGCTCACGCTGTCTCTCTCTCCTAGAAATAAATAAAAAAAAAAACATTAAAAAATTTTAAAGAACCAAAAGCTAGAATATTAAAATTTCTTTTTTGAATTTTAAATTTCTATATAGTAAAGGACACCATAAAGAAAGTTAGAAGGACTAGGGTACCTGGGTGGCTCAGTCGGTTAAGTGTCTGACTTCGGTCAGATCATGATCTCGCAGTTTGAGGGTTTAAGCCCCACGTAGGGCTCTGTGCTGACAGCTAGCTCAGAGCCTGGAGCCTGTCTTCGGATTCTGTGTCTCCCTTTCTCTCTGACCCTCCCCTGCTCATGCTGTCTCTCTCTCTCTCTCTCTCTCAGAAATAAAACATTAAAAAAAAATTTTTTTAATGAACTAAAATTTTAAGAATCAAAATTGATAAATCTCAAAAAATGTTTAGCGGAAAATGCCCATTGCATAAAGATGTAGATCCGTTTATGTAAAATGTTTATATATAGTTTATAGATTCATATGTATGTAATAAATAAAATCATGTGCATGATCTTCAATGCCAAGTTCAGAACCATGGTCACAACAGGAAAAGAAAGCTAAGGGAAAAGAAGGGGTTTACAAGGGTCTCCAAATTTACAACTGCTTTACTTCCTAAAATAGGATCTTACAAAAAAATAAAATAGAGGGACACCTGGGTGGCTCAGCTAGTCAAGTGTCCAACTTCGGCTCAAGCTATGATCATGATCAGTTCATAAGTTTGAACAAGCCTGCCTTGGATCCTCAGTCTCCCTCTCTCTCTGCCCCTCCCCAACTTGCACACATTCTCTCTCTCTCTCTCTCTCTCAAAAATAAACATTAAAAAAAATACAACAGAACATTACGATATAATAAAGCTCAGTGGCAGATATACTTAGGTTATGTATAACGTTAATCTATGTTCTTTGCTGAGGACTTAAAAAACATGTGAAGGTGGGGCACTTGGGTGGCTCAGTCGGTTGAGCATCTGACTTCAGCTCAGGTCATGATTTCACGGTCCGTGAGTTTGAGCCTCACATCGGGCTCTGTGAGGTCAGTTTGGAGCCTGGAGCCTGCTTTGGAGTCTGTGTCTCCCCCTCTCTCTGCACCTCCCTCTACTCACGTTCTCTCAAAAAATGAATAAACGTTAAATTTTTTTTTAAAAAACCAACAACATGTGAAGGTAAAGGTTGGCTGAGTATCATTTCAAACTAATAAAAATCCTAAAACAGTCAGCACTCCTGCTCTATTTCACCTCTTTGTGTCTTCTTCATCACCTTCTCAGGGCTCAAAAGCCCTGTCCTCATTCATGTGTCTGGCATATTCTGAATGGCATCAAGATTGCAGCCTTTGAGGCTACTACCCTGTCTCAACCTCATCACTGTCCACCTCTAATTCCTGGTGTCCATGTCACTCAGGTGTACACATCCCTAGTTTCTAAGACATCACTTGCTCCCTCAAAGCTCAGAAAAACACATGGAGCTGCTCTGCAAAGGTATGAAAAAGGATTTGAAATTCACCTACCTTAGAAAATTAATGAAGAGGTCTTATCACTTGGCATGATCCCACCCTCTCATCAGTGCTAGATAAATAATAGGTATAACACTGTCCTCCTTCCTATTTCCACTACTTTGTTCTATCCCAAGGCCACAGGTAACCAGGGAGCTCTCACAGGATTTCAGACCCATTCCTTAATAGGGACTTCTCCTCCCAGCTACCACTAGATGCCACACTTCTTCAAGGTGACACCAAAAGACCAGGGACTTAGAAGCTGGGGTCCTGTGGGCATCAGCTCCAAAAACCACTTAACTCCCAGTGACTGCTGCAGGGTCCTCTACCAGGAAAGGCAAAGGAAACACTGTTGACTCCTCCACACCCAGGTTCACCATACTCGGGGTAGAGGTCTTCTGCTCAGATCCCTATCAAGTGCCCCAAGTTAAAGGTTTGTCTTTGAATTCTTTTCTGTGTTTTTGTGTCTCCCAGTTTCTTAACTGTCTGTGCCTCCATACCCCTTTTATAGCTTATTTTATCACTCTAAAAATTTTCTAAGTCTTTTGTTTTATACTATTTTAAATTGTAACTTTAGAGTTTACTGTTGCATAGTGCTTCTCTCAATGGCCTTTATTACACATTCTAACTGTTACTCAGTGAATGGCCCAGCTCAACCAACACCCTACAAGACTGTAATATGTGGAGGGGCAGGGACACATTTGTCACAATCACTGACCTATGCTAAGCACACACAGTTCCAGACACACACCTAATGAATGAATGGGGAGGCTACAAGAATGGTTTTTTAGCTTCTTCCTATCTCTTTACTCTTTAATTTACTTATTTGTCTACTTCTTTACATCCAGTTGATCTTTTACTTTTCTAATCTGATTCTTCCTTTAAAAATTCTCAGCTTATTTGAAAACAGCAACAGAACGAGACACACCCTGTCCTACCCAGAACATAAGCTCAGTCTGCTATCTGCGGACACATGATGACGCGAAGTATCTGTTTCATGGGTATGACTAAGTGCCTCTGCATTTAGCAAGCAGGCAATGTCCAGGGCACAACTCCAAAGGCTGTATGTTGGTTTTCCATGCTCTGGGGAAAAAAGATCTTTTTCAAACTTGGCAAAAAGCAGCCTTGTGTCTTTCTGATGCTGGCTTCCTATAAGCAAGGGTCACATCCCCCCGTGCTAGGAACTTGGCAGGCTGCATTCAAACACCCAAACTAGGACATCCCACTGGAAGGTCTTTACATAGTCTCTTACTCACACACTTGATCATTCAGAAATGGGGGCACTCCAGAGATCCCCCTCTTCATTTTTTTCAGAGAGGTAACATTCAACCATGGTCACACAGAGCCTGTGGCCAAAATATGGAGAGGGTTCTCTGGAGCTAGAGAAAGACTACAGGTAGAATCACCCAGTCTTCCTGACACAGCCACTCGTTTTAATACTGCATACATGCACTCACATTATACTCTCTAGAACATGAGGAAGTGTTCAGGGCAGCCCAAGAATATGTATGTCTCAGCTGAACTCACAACCTTCTGGCTAACAGAAGCTAGTGAAGATCCCCTACTGAAAAATGGGTAGTGGGAATGGGTAACTCATTCCTCTATTCCAGTACCCAGTGCAGTGCCTGCCACTAAGGCGAGCTCAGTGCTGCCCTAGACCCAATGAAATACAACTCTGTGAAGAGGGACCTTTCTAGAGGTTGGTGAAGCCCCTGGCTCTCTGAACACATGCTCAACAGCCATAATATACAGTGTGAAAAATGGGCATAGCTCCCAGGCAGTTCCATCCCTTAATCCCAGACATTTCACCCCAGGGAGCAGAAAAACCTTAAAAGTGTTATAGCTTACAAAGTCTGGACATAGCACAGCCCTTTGCGACACTGTTATCCCAGAGCAGCCACTGAGGCTGCTCTCCCTCCTTTCTTGGTAAAAGCCTATGCTCCTGCCCGCAAGCACCAGAGAAGAGAGCCTCATGGTACCCCAGGTACCCATCCCACCCTTCCCGGGGCCAGGTGAACGTTCAGTACCAAATAGCACCACTGAGCTTGTTATGGGGTAAAGGAAGAATATCTGAGCAGGGGACCTCCCCAGACTCCTGGGGCATGGGTCCCCAACAGTGAAAGGCCCCAGACCCTGAGACCCATGTTAGATAAGTGCCCTCACTCAGAGAATCAAATCTAGTTGGGGTTGGCGCTGATAATCCCCTGCATCTCCCAATGGCCATGCCAATTTTTCCCTTCTCCCAAATGTGACCTTAGGGACTCTCCAGTGATGCGCAGAAATAAAAAGTTAAGTTTTCAGCAATGCCTAAAAGGTGTTGTCCTTTGCATATCAAAATACATAATATCTGTCCTGGAAGCAAGTATATTTTAAGTTTACCAAATCAGTCAGCAGGGACATAACCAGAGAATCAAAAGCATTATACAGTGATGGGTAAGAACCCCAAGCTTCCAAGGGCCAAGTTCAGCAGGAGAGAATCCTTCCAGCCCTTCCCTAACTAACCCCTAACTAACCTTCCCTAACTAACCCCTATCTGTATATGACTAAAGCACATGCCTTGTGTAAGGGTGGGACAGGGAAGGACATATGCCCATGAGGAACAAGCCCTTGGACCCTCTGTCCAGTCTTGGGTCCCTGGGAACTAGAAGATTCCACTGGAAGCCCAGCTCCAGGAAAGAAGCAACTCTTTTCTGCTAAAGCTGCCTCCCCAGAGCTGATAAGTGCCCTATGCACACAGGAAGCTCAGTCAGTAAATGCTTTCCACTCAGTAAATACAGGAAAAAATGCATATGTGGCACCAACTCAATCCACAGTAAACTTAAATGTTTCCTCATATGCAAAGAAGCCCACAGAAAATGAAACTAAGATATCTTAACTAAAATTCTGAAAGAACAGCTCCCTAGTAATTTCTGCTTTCTAAGAATGAAGGAAAAGTTGTGAGGTTCAACCCATTATTAACTACACAAAATTAGGCTGAAGCCGAGGCAGCCCACCCCACTGCTCCCAGGAACCACTACTTTCCAATAGCTAGGTTACCTAAAAATAGTACTTAAACTCTCAAACTGCTTCTTTTCACCATAGTAATTAAAACAGTTAAGGAGAGGTGGCTCAGTTAGTTGAGCATCTGACTCGTGATTTTGGCTCAGGTCATGATCCCCAGGTTGTGGGATCGTGCCCCACGATGAGCTCCACACTGAGCATGGGGCCTGCTTAAGATTCTCTTGGGGTGCCTGGGTGGTGCAGTCAGTTGAGCATCTGACTTCAGCTGAGGTCATGATCTCGTGGTTCATAGGTTCGAGCCCCATCTTGGGCTCCCTGCTGTCAGCATGAAGCCTGCTTTGGATCCTCTGTCCCCCTCTCTCTCAGCCCCACTCCTGCTGGATCTCTCTCTCAAAATGAATGAATAAACTAAAAAAAAAAAAATATTCTCACTCTCCCTCTGACCCTTTCCTCCATTTGCACACTCTCAAATAAATAAATAAAACATGTAAGGAAAATGAGACTCTTTTTAAACCAAACCGAGAAAATAAAATTCCAAGTCCCTACTTCAAATGGTTTTGAAAATGCCAAAAGCAAAAACTTAACTGAAACAACTACTTTAGGGTTCTGATACTCAGAAATTAAAATAAAATGTCAAATGTTGGGGCACCTGGGTGGCTCAGTCAGTTAAGTGTCCAACTTTGGCTCAGGTCATGATCTTGCAATACAGGGGTTCAAGCCCCGCATCAGGCTCTGTGCTGACAGCTAGCTCAGAGCCTGGAGCCTCTCTTCAGATTCTGTGTCTCCATTTCTCTGACCCTCCTTGCCTTGCACTGTCTCTCTCTCTCTCTCAAAAATAAATAAAACATTAAAAAAATTTTTAATAAAAAATAAATAAATGTCAAGAGTCAGTCTAATGTTAATAAAAAATTCTACAGGGTTAACCAGTTTAAAGCTGCTCAAAGCAAAGGGCGCCTGGGTGGCTCAGTCAGTTAAGCATCTGACTTCAGCTCAGGTCATGATCTCATGGCTCGTGGGTTCGTGGGTTCGTGGATTCAAGCCCTGCGTCGGGCTCTGTGCTGACAGCTGGGAGCCTGGAGCCTGATTAGGATTCTATGTCTCCCTCTTCCTGTACCCCTCCCCAACTCATGCTCTGTTTCTCTCTCTCAAAAATAAATAAACATTAAAAAAAAATTTTTTTAACTGCTCAAACTGATGGCCAACAGGATGTACTCCACACAGTGGAAAACAATAGTGTGAAGTAATTGTTTATTCGGGCTCCAAATACCAAAGACAGGCAGCTTTCTCTGCTTTCAGTTAAAATGGGCCTTTTTCAGTCCTTGGCACCAGATGAAGAAGGTGTTGAACCAAGTCACTGGTGAAGATTCAAGGTGTCACCTCAGAAGCACTCACAGCTCCAGAAGCAGAGAGGAGGATTCCCTAACATGAGGCAAGTTCCTGCCTGGCCTGTGCGCTATGGGAATATCACTGGAAGTGTGGGGGCAGCCCCAGAGAGACACCATCAGCAAGCTGGAGAACCCACCAAAGGAGTCTAGGGTTACACACACAGCAAGAGACTTCAAGTAAAAATACGTGGGAGAAAAAACTTACCACCTCTGAAAAGCAAACACTATACAATCACCTATCAGAAAAGCTGTTTCGACACTTTTCTCATGTGGAAAACTCTTGCAAATTCTCACATATCACAGATACCAAAAGCAGAGGTACAGGAAGGGCAATGGTTTCTGCTGATGGTGGTTTGGTTTTTTCAACAAAGGCAGGAAGGAAGCGAAGGTTTAATACCTGGGTACAAACTCACTCAGGTACAAACATGACCTAGAGGAAGAAAAGAAGGACAAGGTTCAAAAACCCAGGGCTGCAGGCCATTTTCCACCGGACTGTGGTTTTTCATCTGGGTCAATTTTTTACAACTTCTGCGACAAAACTCACTGAGAAAACAGTTCATTCTACACTCTACTGATCTCAGTATGGCACTTGCTGTTAAACATTACTCACCATTGAATTGCACACTTAACAATGGTTAAGATGGTAAATTCTGTTAGATGTTTTTTACCACAATTAAAAAGTACTTTAATGGGGTGCCTAGGCGGCTCAGCTGGTTAAGAGTCCGACTCTTGATTTCGGCTCAGGTCATGATCTCATGGTTCGTGGGATCAAGATCCATGTTGGGCTTCATGCTGACAGCATGGCAGAGCCTGCTCCAGAGTCTCTCTCTCCCTCTCTCTCTACCCCTCCCCTGTTTGCAGGCACATGCACACTCCCTCTCTCTCTCAAAATAAATAAATAAACTTTTTTAAAAAAGCTTTAATGGGTAAGGTGGTAAATTTTATGTATTCTTACCACAATTATAAATTTTTTAAAAACATTATTCAGAGTCATACCAATTAGACTTCAGAAAAAACACTTATGAGGCTGAGGTCCAGTCTTAATCACTGATGCCCAGGTAGGGCACCGAGGACAGAAAAGGGTAAACTGAGCCCAAAGACAGACCATCTGGCTGCAGCAGCTGGACTGGGAGGTGGGGAGTAAATAAATGCGAGCGGTGGACAGCCAGACTCAGCAGAATCCAAGTGAGAATGAATTACCACATCCGCATACCCGTGTGGAATCCAAGAACCCAATTAAAGCAAATTACAATTATCTCAAGACAGCCCAACAATAATTACACTTCAGCGCATATTTACCGACTACCTACCCTGTGCTAGGTGTGAAGCTTCATTTGCTGTGCATACAGCCTTCCAAATTTCATAGAAAAATATTCAATTAAGATTTACATACATTACTAAGTCATAAAACAAGAGCTAATAAAACTAAATGCTTATGTATTATAAATAGGCAAATTTACAAACATCAAGTAGGTGCTTACTGGAAACTAAAAAGTTTCCTTCTGACTCCCCAAACTTCCCCTGGCTATCCATACCCCTCCCCATTTCAGCACAAAGGTAGAATGGAACTAGCTATGGGGACAGGCTGGATGCCGAGGGCTGCCCAGAGAGCAAAGGAGGCAGAAGATGGGATCACTGCCGGGGTCTCGGCAGCACATCCTCTGCTGCCCTCTCTCATAGTAGATGCCTAGCACCAAACAAACAGGCATTGGCAGACATCAGAGTACAGGGAAATGGTTTCCATTAAATCCCTGAAATGACACACCAAGCACAAAAGCAGTCATCACCTGATTTCACACTCTGAAGTTGAAAAAGTGAGTTTTCCGATTTTTCCCCTATTATACAACACAAGATTACACGTAAGTGCCATAGCTCACAACTAATATGCTAATCTGACTTCATGAATTAAGTTGAGAAAAAGTGTGCTGACTACTAGTCTTCCTGACCTAACTGGCTAATCAGACTCCAAAACAGAGGAGTGAGATGAAATACCAGAGTGGTCCCAGCCATTCCCAGCTCCCTACTCAGGTCCCCCCTTACCACAGCCCTTGGCCCTGCCAGCAGTCTCCTCACAATACAGGTGCCAAAGAGGGGTGTCCTCGCCCTGGTGAATGGGAGTTCTTGCACCCACCCTGTATGGTTGCTATTGCACCAAGTCTTTATCTAGGCAAATACTTCAACCTTCAGTGTTTAAAGTTGTGACCTGCTTTGGCTACATTCTTGTTTTGGGCCACATTCTTTAGACTCAACCATCAAGAATATTTCAACCATGCCAGAAACTCCAGACCAACAAACCTTGTTTATAAAAGGACAAGACACAACTAGCACCCACTCCGTTTGCTCAGGCTTTCTTGCTAGCTGAATTCCTTCCCTCCCACATATGGCTCTAATTGGCTTTTCTACCCACCTCAGCCTTGCAACAGCTACAAAATCTAAATCATTACAAACTTCTCTGGTAGGTTTTAGAGGTGTGCTTCTGAAGGCTACAAGAAAACGGTCAAAAGATGGCCTTGCAGACTCTTGGAAACCCGCTCCGCGAAACCACGGCTACTCTCCCATCAGGGAGTGAGGCAAGGCCAATGCGGAGCAGGACAGGGACGTCTGACACACTGACCTTGCAATCAGGCTTGCCCAGGGTGGTACCTAAGAGCACCAGCTCCCAGTAAACCGGTGAAGGCAAAACTGGGCCAAGCCCTGTGAGCCCCTGCATTGCTAGTCTCTCCCAGAAGAGGATGCTTGGGTTGCTCTTCCAGGAGATTCAGAGAATCTATATCTCCTTTCTCCTTACATTTAGAGAATGTGTCTAGTTCAGGCACATCCACACCAGGTACGATGGAGAAAACCTGTTACTCCCAAGTGCTTGCCTCTTCCTCGGAGCTCCGGGTGATCCCCAGCTGCCATATGCCACAGTGAATTTACACCCAGGCTAGCACAATTAAAGAAATCCTTGACGATGCCCTTGTCCTCACCTCCCGAGGTCTCTACCTCCTCTTTTTACAGACTCTGATCATTCCCTTAGCACAAAGGAAAAAGTGCACTTTTACTCAGTAGTCATTATTTGAAAATTAATTCCTGTATTTTAGAACCTCAGGATTAAAAATTGAAAGCAAAAAGGGATAAGGGAAGGACAAATGCCAGAGATCTCCCATCTTATCAAAAAGGTGAAGCTATACTTTACATATTCCCAAGGTGTGGGGAGAAAGTAACAACTACAAAGCACTTTTCAGTGGTGGCCAGAATGTCCTGATGCATGAAAGGTACTTTCTTCTTCCATAGCCGGGACCTCCTTAATTTCCACACTGGGCCATTATCAGGCACAGATGGATTCCCACAGCCCTGGAAGAGAGAGATCCCACCAGCTCACAGCTTTATTTTTCAGATGTTTTATCTTTATTTCCCATGAATCTTCAACTGGTTTCACTTCTAAAGTGAACACATACAGGGGTGCCTGGCTGGCTCAGATGGAAAAGCATGAGACTCTCGATCTTGGGGTAATGAGTTGGAAGCCCCATGTTGGGCACAGAGATGACTTTAAAAATAAATAAATAAGGGATGCCTGGGTGACTCAGTCAGTTAAGCATCCAACTCTTGATTTTGGCTCAGGTCATGATCTTGCAGTTTGTTCAGTTCCAGTCCCACACTGGGTTCTGTGCTATCAGCACAGACCCTGCTTGGGATTCTCTCCCTCTCTCTGCCCCTCCTGTGCTCACACTGTCTCTCTCTCTCAAAATAAATAAACTTAATAAATAAACAAATATTTATAAAGTGAACACACAAGCATCCTACCCTTTCTGGGCTCTACGTAGTTATCTGGACTGGAAAAAGACCTCACTTGTAAGCAGAAAATTTATCTTCTGTCTTCTCATTGTACACCAGGCCAACGAATCCTAAACCAAAAGTTCTGTGGTCTTGGAATGGACCTAATTAAGAGTCAGGAACCGCCTCTTTGTATTTCTTTCATGCAGGGATCAAGAGGACACTGTCAGGGATTTCACGACAACATAGCCCTACTACCAGGCTGGCCCTTCAAAGAGCCCTATGGAGACTGCCACTGCCTTACATGCTCAGAATTTACTTGGTCAGGAGGAAAAACAACAACAAACAAACAAACAACACTCGCTTGGGCAGTAAGAGGAAAGACCAGGAAGGGAGAGAGTAGGAGTAAACTAGACAGAGCTGTGATTCTATCTCCTCAGACTAAGCTGCCCTGCACAGCTTGATTGATAAAACAGGATTTGTCCCTCCACCTAGTTATCTCTTGATAAGATTTCTATATGGGGGAGTGGGAGATGCAGAGATAAAACAGGGAGCAGGGAGAGTGCCCCCCACACCTCTGCCAAGCTGTTCATCCTGAGGCAATAGACCAGCCGGCCTTGAGACATTTCTTAACCTGGTTGAGAAAAAGACCACAAAAACCTTAGCCTCCCTGCCCCTGTCAAATCCCTCTGTAGGAACCCTTCTGGATTTTGCTGACTGTTACAACCCAAGTAAGGGTTCCACCCATCAAACTGCCCTCAGAATGCCACAGGTTCCTTAGAGATGATTTTCATCCCAAAGGAGAAAGAGCAGCCCTCCAGTCCTCTGCTAGCCTTAGATCATAAACTGCTATGTTCAACAAATGCTTACAGGAAAATCCACATTTCCTTGGAACAAAGAAATAAAAATATAGCAAATTCACCAGTTAACAGTTTATTTATCTAGAGAGTTAGAGTTCTGTTTTATTTTCTTTTTATATAATAAAGCTCTCATAATCCACAGACACCTCAAAAAGCCACTCAAGCTCTCTACATGCACAAAGGCTAAGATGCAGGAAGTCACCCAGCATGCTCTTAACAACAGAGTTTCCACCTCTCAAACCCCAAGGGTTGGTAAAGCTGCAAACCGAGGCAGCAGCTTCTGGGAAGGTCCACCCTATAAAGTAAACAACTATAGATAATTCACAGAAGGCTAATTTAAAGTCTGCAAATCCCTTTAATATTATTATTACTATTATTTTGCAAATCCATTTTTTGGATTACTTGTAATGCATCCAGGGATCTTGGCTATCATTTCCTTTTACAGACTAGTAAATACTAAATTTGTCACTGACATGGGGCCAAGGAAGAGACAAGGTTCAACCTCCACAACTCAGCAAGCGCCTCACAAAGGACCAGTGTGCACACGTCTGGTACTGGTTACTTCCCCGTGGCTCATGCTTGCTAGATAACTCCACAGCACTGAGTGTAGCGACTGGGTACCAAGACCTGCAAATGGTCAGTGTACAGCACTTGTAAGCCTGGATTCGGCAGGCTTTTGTTTGTTTGTTTTTTAGATTTAATTTTAAGTAATCTCTATAACCAATGTGGGATTTGAACTCATGACCCTGAAATCATGAGTCACACTCCTCTGACCCAATCAGGTGCCCTTTTTTTTTTAAGTAGGTTCCACACCCAATATAGAGCCCAATGTGGGGCTTGAACTCACGACTGAGATCAATACCTGAGCTGAGATGGAGTCGGATACTTCACCAACTGTGCCACCCAGGCACCCTTGGACACGATAGGCTTTTAAAAAAAACATTTCCGAAACATTCTGTAAGAGAGTAAACATGTTCTAACTTCATCAATGCCTCAATAGGAAAGCAGTGGTCCTGCCCAACGGAACCTGAGGTGTGACTGCCCTCTGTGTATGGGACAGGCAAGAGGTCAGTGACTATCAGAGGTCCCAGACAGTTGGTGCAATGGAGCAACTGCAAATTTTTTGGCCAAACAGGATTTTAAAAAATTTTTTTTTTCTAAGTCTGTTCTCAGAAACCTTGTTTTTAGGGGCGCCTGGGTGGCTTAGGCGGTTAAGCGTCCGACTTTCGCTCAGGTCATGATCTCGCGGTTCGTGGGTTCGAGCCCCGCGTCGGGCTCTGTGCTGACTGCCAGCTCAGAGCCTGGAGCCTGTTTCAGTCTGTGACTCCCTCTCTCTCTGACCCTCCCCTGCTCACGCTGTCTCTCTCTCTGTCTCTCCTAGAAGTAAATAAAACATTAAAAAAAAAAAAAAAAAAAGAAACCTTGTTTTTAGTCAAATAAAGAATGAAATAACATCAACAACAGTCAACAGCATGGACAGATACAACTTGAGCAAGTGGCAAATTAAATAATGATACCTGGTATTTGCTTTGCTCTTTAGATGAAAAACAAAGGATAAATATCACAGAAACAATACTGTTCACTTCTGCAGTAATTACTTTTCTTTCTCCATAAGCACCTTGCTCTAGTAAGAAAATACATGATACAAATTATATGTTCTTGATAATTTTTATTCAACAAATTTTGACCATCTACTCAGTATCAGATACTGTCTTACCTTCCCCCATCTGCTCTTTAATTCCAACTCCATTCGTGTTTCAATCTCTCCATAAAGAACAACATAAAATTCAAATGCTTGCTCTTAGAAGATTAAAGTCTCAAATAAAATTATATAAGCCTCTCTTTTTTCCTAATAAAAATTTGCCCCACTAGATTGAGTGTCCACTGGAAAACAATACAGGGCCTAATTTACCTGGGCCTGAGCTCAGACTGGTTCAGTGGTAAACAAACAGCAAGGTCTGACCAGGGTGGAGGAGAATGTAGGTCAGCACCAATCAAGAAAAGCCAAGGCCTCAGAGTATGGCCTCTACTTCCTAGACCAGTCAGTCCTTCCAAGAAACCGGGAAGCAAAAGGACAGGAGGATCCAAGAGACACTTGTTTTCACTCAGCCTTCCCTGGGAGATGGGCTCACTGTCACCATCCAATGATATGAGTCAAGACCAATCCTTCCAGTCAAGTTCAAAAACAGGTCAAAGATCTGAGTGTGTGTGCACTAGATCCTTACCTCCTTCCCACCTCCTGGGTCCCTCCTGCCTCACTTGTCATCTCTTCACACCCGCCACCACTAGCTTTGGCTAATGTCTTGTCCAAGATTCCTGGCTCATATCTGACCTCTGTGCTGAGGTGTCTACTGAACCTTCCGGTTCTCTACTTATCTTCAGGACTGAATTCCAAGTCTTCTTCTCCCAAGGACTATCCTTCTTTCACCACTCCAGGAGTGCTTTTTCTCCCATCCAAGCGTGTCCAATCCCTTCCACTCATTTAACGATGAGTACACTCCACAGCACATGCTCCTGAACACAGAGCCACAAGTGTTCCAACAGCACAACTGTGCTCCACTCAACCTGGACCGCTTACACCCACAGCATGCCACCCACCCCTTCAATGAGACGGGTGTTCAACAAACACAAATCAATTTTACCTCAAATGTGGCACTACACCAAAGTTCATTCTTTTCCTTTGCTTTATCACTTCAAAAATAGCTAGACATTTCCAGTGTCAAGCATGAGACTTCTCAGGAAGAGGGGAGCAGAAGACATACCTTTTTAACACACTGGCCACCCAAAGCCAACTGAAGCTGGCTTCCTCAGTAACCATCTTCCTCAAATGAGCTTTGATCCATCTAACAGGCAGGTTTATCAATACCCCCTGAATGCCCAGTTCCATTCCATGAGACAGGCTAAGTTTCTTACTTCAACCGAGGATACAAGCTCTGCTAAGCTTGGGGGCAGTGGCTCTAGACTTTGGTTGCACACTAAAATCACCTGGCCAGAGGATTTAGAAAACTGATGCTTGGGTCCAACCCCAAATATTCTGATGTCACTGACTAGGGGTATAGATTCCAACCAACTGCAAACCTTGCTCTAAAGACATAGCAGCTCTGAAATAAGAACAGAGGAGGTGGACAGTATGATTTGGGGCCCAAACCACAAGATACGGAAGGAACTGGAAACTGCTGCAGCTGAGGAAGAGGACGTGAAAATGTAGGAACTTACCCTCAACCCACCACTTCTGAACAATCCTGACCAGGGCAAGGACTCTAATACTGAAATTCTCACGGGGGCCTCAGACCCACAATTCTAGACCCTCTAAAAAGTTTCTCCCACATGTCCTGGCCCCCTCACAAATCAATGCTGCTCAGAGGCAGCCCTAGCACCACACTGAACACCCAGGAGTGGTACTGCAGTTGTTCTCTCTCCACTCTCCATGACCTCAGTCTTCCTCCAGCTCTCAGAGGCTGCAGCAGTGTCTGGCTCCACTCTGATTCTGTGGCATGAGCCCAAGACCTGAACCTGACCACCAGGTGCTGCCTAGGCTTGTTTTCTCAACAGTGAAATGGGGACCATGCTGTCACTGACCTGCCAGTCAGGATGAACTGAAGGTGATACATGAGGTCTTCAGCCCAGTGCCTGTACAGATGGAGCACTCTATAAAGACTGCCTCTTCTAATTACTATGGTTTACCCTACACTCACCTGCCATAATGAAGAGTACTGTGTTCCAGATGCTGCAACACCTGAAGACTGACATGTGACCTTGAATCCTCACAGCGACCCTAATGAACAGCTAAGGTCTCCTTTATGACATGAAAAAAATGGAAATCCACAGCCAGTAAGAGGCAGTGCCAGCACCCAAGGCCTAGTTCATCAGATTAACTTGCCCAAGCTACAACTGCCATCACATGGCTCTAGCATTCCAGGCAGCTCATGACAGCTGCCTGTGGATCAGGCCTACCATGACTGCCTGGCACAAAAAGAAGTACTGATAAGTGTTTGCTTAGTGGAATTTTGCCTAGCTCCCTCTCACCCTCCACCTCCTAGACTCCTAAATGCTATTTCCTTGGTAAACCTGCCAAACTCAGTCCTCATTAAATTCTCAGATCTGATTTGCCCACATAGTCTAATGATGGCATAGGGAGGACACAGGTCAAACCCATGTCTTCCCATGACACAGGTACCTGCCTGGGGGGGAATTATGTCAAAGATCACATGAAACACAGGGTACGTGTGCTCTATCACCTCAAGAGACACTGCACCATCACTTCAGAGCTCTAACAACAGTCATAGGCACTGCCTGGGGAGCTGGATTTTAGGGTCTCTGGTATCAACATCCAGGTATATCCTTCCTCTTTAGAGATCAATTTAATGGTTCTAATAATTTCCCTATCAATTAAGCAGCAATAAATTATTTTTGAGCAGGGAGGGCCTTCTTTTCTTGCTAAAGTCCATCTTATTCTGCTAATATCTTGTTCACTTATTCCACCAAAACTGTACATTCATGAAACTATTCAACTGCAACATGATTAAGTAACTGAATACAAAATTAGTTTTAGAAGACTTTCAATAAATAAAAAGATGTACCATGCATCTGTATCTTGGTTTCAACTAAAAGGCACCAGGATCCTAGTGGAAAGGGCTGATATGAGGCTGGGGTAAGGAGGCTGGAATATCTTGTTGCATCAGAAAGTCAAGGAGTACTGAAACAATTATGGGGACATGTCAAAAGAACACAAGAGCGGTGTCTAGGTGTCTCAGTCGGTTATGTGTCTGACTTCGGCTCAGGTCATTATCTTAACAGTTTGTGAGTTCTAGCCCTGCGTCCAGCTCTGCTGTCAGCGCAGAGCCTGCTAGGGATTCTTTGTCCCCCTTTCTCTCAGCCCCTCCTCTGCTCTCTCTCTCTCTCTCTCTCAAACAAACAAACAAATAAAAGACAGGAGCCAGCCTGAAGAGGTTCCCGTAGCCAAACCAGGGATGATCTGGGCATCAAATAAATAGTGACAAGAATCACAGTAAGTTACCAATATGAACTAATAAACAAAATAGCCAATGAATAAATATATGGGGGGGCAGCTCTTCTAGAATAAATGATACCAATACAGAAGGAATGATCTTAGAAGCATCAATGGATCCTGAAACAAAGTGTCCCCTGCCATAAATTACTTACTAATGGCAAAGGGAAAAACAGCAACTTTACAATAGAAAAAACTGCCAGGTATATCTTTAACCAGAGCTGATCATCAAAATAAGCTGCATCTCAAACCACAATGAGATACCACCTCACACTGGTCAGAATGGCTAAAATTAACAACACAGGAAACAAGAGATGTTGGTGAGGGATGTGGAGAAAGGGGAACCCTATTGCACTTTTGGCAGGAATACAAATTGGTACAACCACTCTGGAAAACAGTGTGGAGGTTCCTCAAATAATTAAAAATAAACCTTACACCCAGCAATTACACTACCAGGAATTTATCCAAAGGATAAATAAAAAAATGCTGATTCAAAGGGGCACATACACTCCCAATGTTTACAGCAGCACTATCAACAAAAGCCAAATTATGGAAAGAGCCCAAATGTCCATCAACTGATGAATGGATTAAGAAGATGTGGTATAGGAGCACCAAGTGGCTCAGTCAGTTAAGCATCCAAATTCGGCTCAGGTCATGATCTCACAGTTCACAGGTTCAAGACTCGTGTCAGGCTGTGTTGACAGCTCCAAGCCTGGAGCTTCAAATTCTGTGTCTTCCTTTCTCTCTGTCTCTCCCCCACTTGCACTCTGTCTCTCAAAAGTAAACATTAAAAAAAAATTTTTTTAAGACATTGTGTATATATATGCAATACAATACTACTTGGTGATGAAAAAGAATGTAATCTTGCCAGCTGCAACAACATGGATGGAACTGGAGGGTATTATGCTAAGCAAATCAGAGTAACACAGATGTCATATGATTTCACTCATGTGTGGGATTGAGAAACTTAAAGATGAACATAGGGAAAGGGAAGGAAAAATAAGATATAAACAAGAAAGGGAGGCAAACCATAAGAGACTCTTAAATACAGAGAACAAACTGAGGGTTGACGGGGGTAGGTTAAATGGGTGATGGGCATTAAGGAGGGTATCTGTTGGGATGAGCACTGGGTATCATATGTAAGTGACGAATCACTGGCTTCAACTCCTGAAGCCAAGACTACACTGTAAGTTAACTAACTTGAGAATTAGAAGAAAAAAAAAAAGAACAAGCTGCATCTCATACCTACTCATATGGGACAATCAAAGATACTACTAAAACAACTTCAGAAATCTGAATATGGACTGTAAAATAGTACACCAATGTTAATGTCCTAAGGTTTTAAAAATCTTTTTTAGGTCTGTTTATTTATTTTGAGGGAGAGAGAGAGAGAGAGAGGGCACAAGCAAGTGGAGGGGCAGAGAGAGAGAGAGAGGGATAGACAGAATCCCAAGCAGGCTATATGCATCAGCACAGAACCCAAAATGGGGCTCGAATGCATAACAATGAGATCATGACCTGATCTAAGATCAAAAGTCAGATGCTTAAGTCACACAGGTGTCCCTTAAATGTCCTGATTTTTAAAAAATATTTTAACGTCAAAAAAAATACTTTAATGTCTATTTATTTTTGAGTGAGTGAGAGAGAGAGAGAGAACAAGCAAGGGAGGGGCAGAGAGAGAGAGAGACAGAGAGAGAGAGAGAACCAGAAGCAGATTCCAGGCTCTGAGCTGTCAGCACAGAGCCCAACCCAGGGCCCAAACTCACAAACCGTGAGATCATGACCTGAGCTGAAGTCAGACATGTAACTGACTGAACCACTCATGTGTCCCTAAATATACTGATTTTGACAGATGATCTGTAGTAAGAGAATGTCCTTGTTCTTAGGAAATACGTAATTAAGAATTTCAGAGTAAAGGGGCGCGTGGGTGGCTTAGTCGGTTAAGCATCCAACTTTCGCTGAGGTCATGATCTCACGGTTCGTGGGTTCGAGCCCCGCGTCGGGCTCTGTGCTGACTGACAGCTCAGAGCCTGGAGCCTGTTTCAGTCTGTGACTCCCTCTCTCTCTGACCCTCCCCTGCTCACGCTGTCTCTCTCTCTCTCCTAGAAATAAATAAAACATTTAAAAAAAAAAAAAAGAATTTCAGAGTTAAAAAAAGAATTTTGGAGTAAAGGGACGTGATGTTTGCCAATTACACAAATGGTTCAAGAAAAATGTATAGAAAGAAAACAGGGAATAACAATAAAGCAAACAAGAAAAAACATAAACAAATGGTAATTTAAAGGAAAGCGTATTTAGGTGCTCCTTACACTAATCTTGCAATTTTTCTATAAGTCTTAAAATATATCAAAATTTGAAAGTTAGAGGTACCTGGCTGGTTCAAGTCCAAAGAGGGTGTGACTCTTGATCTCAGGGTCATGAGTTCGAGCCCCATGCTGGATGTAGAAATTACTTAAATAAATAAATAAACATAAATATTAGCGATATATGCCATGTGAAATGGATAGAAAACGAATGGTAAGGGGCGCCTGGGTGGCTTAGTCAGTTAAGCGTCCGACTTTCACTTAGGTCATGATCTCGCGGTTCGTGGGTTCGACCCCTGTGTCGGGCTCTGTGCTGACTGCCAGCTCAGAGCCTGGAGCCTGTTTCAGTCTGTGACTCCCTCTCTCTCTGACCCTCCCCTGCTCACGCTGTCTCTCTCTCTCTCTCTCTCCCAGAAATAAATAAAACATTAAAAAAAATTAAATTAAAAAAAAAAGAAAACGAATGGTAAGAAAAAGGAATGTGGTGCATGTTCCACCTCCCCTCCCAGACCTCAGTTCTTCCCTGGTAAGCAGGGATATTCATCAACAATTGTGAGGCAAAGTCCGCAGACGAGCTCTCTAAACTGTGACAGCCTATGTAACCCTAACCCCACCACTAACTTCACACCCTAGCACCCTGCCCACTAGCATTCCAGGGTCGAGGCACCAAACCCCTAGACTGTATGACTCAAAACACACATCCCACCAGGTTCCCGGGGCCCTTCAAGTTTGCAAGGGGGAAATGAGGGTATTTTAAAAGCATTTTCCTCCAGAAACACTACAAACACAAAAATAACAAAAAAGGACTTTGTTTGTTTTAAAAGTGACTTGGGTTATAATGGAAGAAAATGTCACACGGGGGCCTGAAATTACTACATTGGGCTATGTTTGCTTAAGATTAAAAATAGTTTCATCTTCCCTTCCCAGGAGCCTTCCCTCCTGGAGAAAAAAACCCTGACCAGACCATCACCAAGTTCAGAGATCCCAGAGCTAAACGCAAGGTCTGGACAGGCCAGTGTTTCTCAGTATCACATTCCCCACTAACAATTCCTGATCACATTCCAGAAGATACACAGCAAGCCTCACAAAGATGCCCTCAGTTCTCTGGTCCTTACCTATGGGCTAATGCAATAAAAGTAATTCCCATGGGGGTGAAACAAATTCCAATAATACAACTGGGCACAAGAAAAGCAGGCTTCCTTTCCAGGGCCTCAGGTGAGCAGGCTGGGTTTCCTCAGTAGCTGTCCACAAATGACACATTTGACGTGTCTCTAAACTCATACACAAGTACATCTCTTTTTAATGCATTCTTAAAGCTCAAATGGAATCACATATTTCATAATTGTTACTTTTTAAATTTACTAGAACTGGGAGACCTTGCCCCAGTGGCTGGACCCACCTTATCACTCACTCTTGCTGCTTGTGGCACATTTAAGTGTCTAAAGTATCCTGCCTCTTTTGCTCTCAAGGGTGCTCTCATTCTCATAGTTGTACTCTTCTGGGAGGAAATCTGAACATAAACTCCTAGATGTGAAATTGTCAGGTCAAAGGTTATGTACATTAGAACTGATAGATACTGGCAAAATAACTTCAATTTACATTCCCACCTAAAGATGGAAGTGACTGTTCCCCTACTTTCTCTAAAACTAAGTTATTGGCACACTCCTTCATTAACAACATAAGAAGAGGAAGTAGAATGGGACAGGTTGAAACAGCATGAGAAAGCAGTTTGTCCCTCTCATATTCCTTGAATATTGGGCATGGTGGGTAGCAGGTGTCATGAATTCAAACAGTAAGTAGTAGTACTTCACAATCAGCCAGCATGACAGTATGGGAGGGTGAGCATCTAGAAGACTAATGAATCAAAACATGGTGCTATGTTTTTCTAGTCAAACTTGACTACCTCAGAGGAAACCTGCTATGGAGAATTTATGAGCAAATGACTCCAAATAATAAGGTATCTATGCTGTTCTTTGCTCCCAATGTTTCTTCCTGGGACCAGCCCTCTAGACCAGAGTACTTCCTGAGCCCACCCCAGAACAACTCTAAGGTCAGGGCAGGGGAACAGAGGCATAAGTTCTGAACACAAGGAGAGGAGAAGGAAGCTAGAAAGTATTTTGGGGCTCCTGAGTCTAACCTTCATACTGTAGTTTCACTGTTCTGAAAAACATTAACCTTCTCTAATCATTACTTCCAAATCTAAGTTTGATGCCTGTTGTCCTTCAACTGAGGGGCAGGGCCTGACAGGAATGCTGGAGACCAGCTGTCCTGGAGATGGCACCCTCCACTCTTGGGGACCTGGGGAAAGAGCCATGTATCCCAGGCCAGTGCAGCCATCTGGGACAGGCAGTCGTGCACCTAAGCACAGAAGTACTCACCAGTCCACTCTCCTCTTTCAGATCTGCCTAAATTATACATGTAGATAATTAACCTAACAGAAAATGGTGCCCACAACAGTGACTGACATTCCAAAGTCCTAAGATGACCTTCCCAACTCTCTGTCATGCTAGTTCTTGGTTAGAAGCCTGCCGGGGCACCTGGGTGGCTCAGTAGGTTAAGGTTAGAAGGCTGCTTGGAAAAACCAGGTGACCTACGCAACTTCACCACGATGAGGAATAATAGGAACTGAGAGCCACACCCCACCATGAGGACCATGATATAAACCCTAGAGAAGAACACTAGAACCAGAGAGAAAGAACATGAAGCCCTTCAGCAGATGCTATGGTTACATTACCTTCTAGAGCCAGACACCAAACTATTGAGGGATGAAATGACCAGAAGTCTGAGACTTGCTTCAAAATTATGTGGGGGTGGGGCAGTGGTTAGAAGTGTGAATAGGGATTCACTGCACTAATCATTAAGAGTGTACTTGAGGGGCGCCTGGGTGGCTTAGTCGGTTAAGCGTCCGACTTTCGCTTAGGTCATGATCTCGCGGTTCGTGGGTTCGAGCCCCGCGTCGGGCTCTGTGCTGACTGCCAGCTCAGAGCCTGGAGCCTGTTTCAGTCTGTGACTCCCTCTCTCTCTGACCCTCCCCTGCTCACGCTGTCTCTCTCTCTCTCCTAGAAATAAATAAAACATTAAAAAAAAAAAAAAGAGTGTACTTGAAATTCTCCATAATAAATATACCAATAGAAGACATGGACAAGAACATTTATATCGGTATTATTCATGTCAAAAACTAGACACAGCCCAAATGTCTACCAACAGGAAAAGCAGTAAACTGTGATACATTCGTGTGAAATACTATACAACAAAAGAGAACAAAATGCTGTACAGAACCACACAGATGCCACAGACCTAACGTTCAACAAGAAAAAAAACAAATGACAGTCTTAGACATTCTATCATTCCACCTACATGAAGATCAAGAGCAGCAAAACTAAGCTTAAGGACAAAGGTCAGAAGAGTGGTTACTTTAGGGGAGAGACACCTGGGAGGCTCAATCTGTTGAGCATCTCTTGATTTCGGCTCAGATCATTATCTTATGGTTCATGGGTTTGAGTCCCTTATGGGACTGTGTGCTGACAATGTGGAGCCTGCTTGGGATTCTCTGTCTCCCTCTCTCTGCCCCTTCCTGGCTCGCTTGTAGGCTCTCTCTCACTCTCTCTCTCAAAATAAATAAACTTTGAAAGAAGAAGAATGGTTACTTTTGGGGAGATGTTGATTGGGGAAAGGCACAATGGAACCTTCTGAAAATATTCACTATCTTGATCTGAGAGGTGTATATATACGTAAAAATGTGTTGAGCTGTACATCTATAAATGCTTCAATTTTTAAAAACTGGTGACATCAAAAAAATCAAATGCTACTAGTTACCAGGTAGATAAATTCAGCTTTATCTATAACAGAATATATTTTCAAAGCCTCAAGAATGAGAAAATTCAGCTCTGGCCTAGGATAAAATGGCCAGAGCCTGCTACCTGCTGACACCTGAGGGGAAAGTAGGGCCTCCTAAGGACTTCCACTGCTAGCTGATCATAGATAGCAAAAAACACCAGAGCTGCCAGCACTAGCAACATGGCTTTAACTCCTACTTTACCACCCTAAGCAAGTAGCCATAATTATGCCCTCACCAAAATCTGAATAATTCCATTTTTAAATGTAATAATAAAGATCTCTCATACAGGAGATTCGGCATTCCCCTCACCACCATGCCTGCTGTTGGCTGCCTGACACCCACTCCCATGGGCAGCTCCTGACTATTGCTAGGCAGCCTCAGCGGTCCTTCCTCCGGCACAGCCCACACCTCCCTGACTGGAATTCCTTACATTCTCCTCCCTAAAGGACAAACTCCCAGAAAACTTAGATTCAAAACAAGAAAACAAAACCTGGTCTACTTCTTTAGGCCTAAGCAATCTGAGTGGACAGACACAACACAAAAATCTGAATTTACTTGGCTTCGCTTCGAAATTAAGTATAAAATAAATGAAATTTTAAATGTGTGAAATAATAACACCACAAACAAAACACCACATACACATGTTAAGCGTCTCAGCACTAGAGAAAAGCCAGATAAATCCCTGTACAGTACATGATACCTTTCCTCAGGAGCAATTCCCACTTGAAGGGCAATGGGCTCATTATATACGAAGGTACAGGCCAGCCACTAGCATAGCCCTTTACCTCCAGATCCTCACAGCAATAGTGGATCAGGCAGCTGCTGTCTCTGAGGTAAGCACAGAGTCGCCCTCACATCAAATATAGGCTTGGGCTGCCCATCAAATTCTGAGGTAAGCTCAGTGGGGCCTGCAAACAAGAAAGCCAGGGCCAGCTGACAAGTTCCTGGGCCTGGAGGCTACGCCTACTCTCACAATGAAACAATCTCTGGCCCTCCACATGCCCACATCTTTAGCCACCTGCCAGCACAGTTGCAGCACTGGCAGCTGGCACACTTCCCTGTTTTGAAAGGCAGGTTTCTGTACTCAGAGCTTGAGACCAGCATGTGAGGCCACCACCACAGCCCACAGAGCCTTCCACTGTTCAGCCATCCCATTGGCCTAATGGCACAGATATGAAGAAAAGACTGGATTCTAGCTGCTCTCTATGCCCTATCCATTTCTTCATTTCCTTACCACTGGGGCTGTGCTCTACAAGAAGAAAATCCTCTGAAACAGCTTTCAAACACAGAGAAAATTTGTAAAACACAATACTCATGGGACAGAGTATGAGACAACCATTTAAATCATCAGGATCAGGGGTGCCTGGGTGGCTCTGTTGTTTGAGCGTCCGACTTCGGCTCAGGTCATGATCTCATGGTTCGTGGGTCTGAGCCCTGCATCGGGCTCTGTGCTGACAGCCAGCTCAGAACCTGGAGACTGTTTCAGATTCTGTATCTCCCTCTCTCTCTGACCCTCCCCTGCTCATGCTCTCTCTCTCTCTCTCAGAAATAAAACATAAAAAAATTTTTTTAATATAAAGATAAATAAATAAATCATCAGGATCAACACCTTCATTTTACAGATGAGTAAACAGAGATTTCCACAGTGCCCCAAATGGTGAGCAATCTAATAGGATAAGATTACCTCTTCTAAGCCTCAAACAGCTTTTTTCCCCAACAGAACACTATATAAACAAAGGGGGAAAGGAAGGGAGGAAAGTTGGAGAAAGGGGACAAAATGACGGACAGACAGGGCATGGACACTGGGTGTTAGGGAGAAGACAGGGCCTGAGAGGTGGCTAGTGCTGAGCCCACCTTGGTGACTTAGGCCAGAGGAGACAACAGGCTCTTCCTCTTGCAACACCTGTCACATGGGTCCTGGAGAGACTGGTTTGACAAGGACTGCAGAACCAGTGAGAGGCTGGCCTGGGCCTGGCCTCTTCTCAGGCCCTCATCCTCCCACAGAAGTGGTGCTCTGGGCACCCCCAATGAGTATGTGGAACAAGAGGAAAGCAGCTCTCCAGAAGGAAGATGCAAAACATCCCAGCCATGCCAGAGGTCCAAACCTGAGGCTGATCAAGCCTCTGGATCCAGCCACCAATTCACAGGAAACAAAGAAGAGCATGACTGGCCTGTACCCTGAGACACCATCTACTAAATAATGGACTGTGGGAGGGAGGCCTGGGTGGCTCCATCAGTTAAGCATCCGACTTCAGCTCAGTCATGATCTCTGTCCCTGAGTTTGAGCCCTGCACAAACTCTGTGCTGACAGCAGGGAGGCTGGAGACTGCTTCAGATTCTGTGTCTCCCTCTCTCTGCCCTTGCTCCACTCGTGCTCTTTCTCTCTCTCAAAAATTAAAAACAAATTAAAAAATAAACTTTTAAAAAAATGTGGACTGTGGGAAAACTCCACAAATATAAGTCTCCAGGGCCTTCAACAGATAATTGCAAGGAAAAGGGATACAGGGGGAATCTGTAGATTAAAGAGACTTCGAAGACATACCAAGTTTTAAAAATGGTCAAAATTGGGGCACCTAGCTGGCTCAGTCAGTAGAGCATCCAACACTTGATTTCAGAGTGGCAAGTTCAAGCCCCATGCTGGGTGTGGAGCCTACTTAAAAAAAAAAAAAAAAAAAAAAAAAGGACTAAATTAAACTACAGTGCCTAAGGATACACATGTAGGACATAAAACCAAAACTGTATGTGAGGAAATGGATACAAAATAAACAGGTTCCTCACCTTTGGAAGGAAGGAAATGGGGAGCCATAGCAGAGATGGAACCCACCAAGAGCTCCCTGGTGGGGCCAGCAAACCTCTATTTCTTGACCTTATAATTCACTAAGCTATACTTTCTTGAGGGGGAGGGGTTGTTTTCTATATTTGTGTTTTATTTTATACTAGTAAAGTTTAAAAACAAATTAAAAAATATTTTTAGGGGCACCTGGCTGACTCAGTTGGTAGAGGAGGCAACTCTTAATCTTGGGGTCGTGAGTGCAAGCCCCACCTTGGGTGTGGAGACTACTTTAAAAAAAATACACACACATATATATATATATATAATTTATAATATATATATGATATGTATAGGGTTTTTAAAAATATTTTATTTCTGAGAGAGAGAGACAGCACGAACAAAGGAGGGTCAGAGAGAGAGGGAGATATAGAATCTGAAGCAGGCTCCAGGCTCCGAGCTAGCCATCAGCATAGAGCCCAACACAGGGCTCAAACCCACGAACCGCGAGATCATGACCTGAGCTGAAGTCAGACGCTCAACCGACTGAGTCACCCAGGCGCCCCAATATATATAGTTTTAATAAGGTAAAGTGATATTACAACAGAATGAATACAGAAACAATGTAAGAATCCAGCTGTCTTCTACAAGCCAGATATTAAAGAATTTGCAAAAAAAAGAAAATAACAACAATAAGATGAAGTAAATGGGTGCCTTGGTGGCTCAGTTAAGTATCTGACTCTTGATTTGGATTCAGGTCATGAGCTCATGGTCATGACATTGAGCCCCAAGTCAAGCCCTCAGTCAAGCTCCATGCTGAGCATGGAGCCTACTTAAGGTACTCCTTCCCTCCCTCTGCCCCTCCCTGACTCACTTGCTTGTGTGCTCTCTCTCCAAACAAAAAGAAAAGATGAAATAATCATAAAACCAAACCAACTCTGGATGAGCTTGAAGACTGCGCAAAGCAGAACATGTAGAAAGAGAACCTAGCCAGGAAGGGTGAACACAGAGATTAGCCCCACAGGCAACTAGGTGGGTACCTCCAATTCTGGGGTTCGGCATAAGGAATTCCCAGTGCCCACTACCCTGGGGGCTATGCTCTCCAATAGCTGTTAGTTATTAAGCTGATAATGCAGCCATCTATGTGGCTCCTTTATCGATCTCTCAACTGGTTCCCAAGGATAGAATACAGGTGTGCTGTTTACTTTTACCTGGGGGACCAAAAATCCCAACATGTCCCCTCCAGGCATTACTCCTTCCACTGCAAATTTTCCTGACTCCTACAGCCTGAGGGGTTTTAGCTTGCTCCCCTGGTAAAGCACACCAACACTGCCTTTCAGATTCCACCATTCCTCAACTCTGGCCTAGACCAACCTCACTGCCTTAGTTTCTGTTCAGAGGCTACCTCTATCTGCACCACCATAAACCCATCATCTCAGGGGTGGTCAAAGTCTCCAATCCCTACTCCTAGCCAATTTGACCCCACAATGGTTTCTAGTCCCCATCCCTTGCTGTCCCCTTGCCTCCTTCCTGCCTCCCCCAGTCAACTTGGGGATTAACAGAGCAAACTTAACCAAGTTCCTCTGCTTACTGTTATCTTCTCCCTCCCCTCCTCTTTCCAGAGTTCATCTTCTCTAATCCCCTTCCCATCTCTTCCTGCAGTTTCCTCAATTATCCCCCAAATCCCCTGCACATCCTTATCCAAATCACTACCAAACAAAGAGGTTCCCATGGTTCACTTTGACCAATCTCTGAACACCATTTTGCAGGCCCTACCAGGATCACCTAAGGCATGGCATCAACACCAGGAACTGGCTCAACAGGCCACAAACATACCTTTGTGTGCCCAAATGTCAGTCTGGCTTTGAAAATAATCTACAACTGTGTTGTACACCTGAAACTAATGTAACACTGTGTCAACTACAGTAAAAATATCATCATCATCATCTAGATCTGCCTCCTAGGCTCTCCAAAGTCCTCTTCCTGATCCCTCATACTATTCTCTGGGATGGGCGTAGCCTCCCCTCCCCCTAAAGATGAAATCAGAGGCAAACTGACAGCCAATGCTCACTTCCGGGGGTAATACCCTCAGCCTCTCCAAAACACGTTTTCTTCTAAAAAACACCAAATGAGAAGAAATAATCGTTACTTCTCCTTCCTCTTTTGCCTCAGTGGGGCAGGGCCCATACCTGTCTCACCCATGACCAGTTCCATCCACAGAGCCCAGGACATGACAGGGACTAAAAAAACCACCTGCAAATGAAAGAACTAAAACCCAGCACCAATAGGGCCTGCCCACTGCATGCCAGCTGACAGTTTTCTCCACAGTCCATAGGCTAGCCTGTCTTATAAGGCTGCTTAACAGTATTAATCTTAAACACTTCCTAAATCAAATTCCTTTTGTATTTAACTTTTTCCAATTATAAACATAGATTCATTAGGTGTGCTAATGCATGTAAAACACTTACAGTAAGGACCTGACACAGAATAAACATTTTAAAATATATATATATAGGGGTGTCTGGGTGTCCCAGTTGGCTGAGCATCCAACTCATGATTTCGGCTCAGGTCATGATCTCAGGGTTCATGAGATTAAGCCTCGCATGGGGCTCTGTGCTGACAGCACGGAACCTGACTAGGATTCTCTCCCTCTCTCTCTGCTCCTCCCATGCTTTCTTTCTCAAAATAAATAAACATTTTTTAAAATTTTAATATACATACAAAATACAAATAATCCAGTCACCCATAATCTCATATGAGAGTAAGGTTTCTGTGCATCAGACAACCTACATGAGCAGATCGGCTACAAACATGGGCATTGCTATGTACACTACTGGGTGTCCTGGTTTCTCCACCTCAGACCCAAATGTGAAATAAAGCTGCCAAGGTCAGTAATCCCTCCAAAATGACAAGGAGTCTGGAGTGCCTGCAGTAGAAATGGACTTGCCTTGGGGCGCCTGGGTGGCTTAGTCGGTTAAGCGTCCGACTTTCGTTTAGGTCATGATCTCGCGGTTCGTGGGTTCGAGCCCCGCATCAGGCTCTGTGCTGACTGCCAGCTCAGAGCCTGGAGCCTGTTTCAGAGTCTGTGTCTCCCTCTCTCTCTGACCCTCTCCTGCTCACGCTGTCTGTCTGTCTCTCTCTCTCTCCTAGAAATAAATTTAAAAAATATATTAAAAAAAAATAGAAATGGACTTGCTTCAATACCAGGGTTTCTTCTGTTCTATTGAGAATCAGTTCCTATACAGTGGCCTTCTCTGGACTGCCTTGTTCAACACTGTGAGGGACTACTCCCAGGCTGGGAGCAATCCTGTGGGCTCTGCTTCCCCTCTAGCCTATCAGAGGATTTAGAGTGAGCATTTAGAGCTTTATTTTCAACTCCCCTCTGGTGGTATCATGTCATTTTCTTATCTGATAACACCCAACAGCTCTACCCTCATCTGCCTCTAACACAAAGGTCAGAAAGGAGATGCCTCCATTATCTGGAAATCACATGGAGACTGCCCCACTGGGAACTCAGAAGCAGCTCCCACCCAACACAGAATCATAAAACACAGTGCCTACCTATATCATCTGGAGGCTAGAACCCAATTTTTGCCTTTAGGCAAACTATTCTCTGCTAAAAAGTTGAACACTGTTGCCTGTACCCTCGTCCTCATCACATCCCAAAATTTGTGCTCATTTTGTCCCTCTAGGAATCAAGGATGCCCAAAACAGTTCTGGTTTCCAGGGAGGATGCTGACTTTACAGAATAAGGTTCAAACATTCCATACTAAGTTCTTCCTATTAACCAAAGTAATAGTAATGCCTCAAAATTCCTGTTCTAAAGAACTCCAACCCTACTGCTTACTGAATTCCATGTTTCAGGTATAGAATCTGCTACTGCCAACATATAACCAGGAGCACTCACTCACTCTTGGTCTTTTAAAATGCTCGTTGGCTGCAAAGTTTAATATTATAAGTTACCCAGTCAGGAGGTTATATGGTCATGGGGGAAAAAATAAGTACATGTATAGTCCTTTGAAAACCAAAGGCTTTCACTCTGAGGCATGCACTGCTGATGCTAACTCGAAAAAATATAAACAGTACAGAGAAAAAGAAAACAAAGCACTTCCAGTCACTCAACTCACATGCAACCAACCTTGTCAGCCCATGCTCCTTCTACTTCACTGGTAAGATTCAAGAAAACAAACCTGGGCACAAACAACTTCCAAAGAAACTCCATAAAAATCTAAACAATGTTAGGATGCCTGGTTAGCTCAGTCGGTGGAGTGTGCAACTATTCTCCCACAATGGGTGTAGAGTTTACTTTAAAAAAATCTAAATAGTGCTGTCCAATTAACAGAGACCTTGGTACTCAAACTATTTTCATCCTCTTACTCATCTTGACAGAGACCAATGCCAAGGACCACCCATCCCAACAAGACACCGTAGCACTCAAAGCTCCACAGATAAGTGAGCAGTCTTTCTGGGAGGTACCAATGGGCTTGTGTCTAGGTCTGTTTGATTCTGTCAAACACCAGCTACATCTAAAATCACCTATTACATTTGTAATTGTAAAACATAATAAAAAACACCCCTGAACCCATAACTCAACCTAAGAAACAAAACCAGCCTTCATTAAATATCAGACTCCTAGTTTACACCAGAAAGGAAAAGGATAAATATAATATTAACAAGTAACCATTATGGAGCAGTGCAGAGCACATTACTAGCCAACCCTTATTTCCTTCTCAGCACCCTATGGGAAGGATAATCTGTCCCAATTTTACTGAAGCAGGGAGGTCAAGGGCCTTACTTAAGGCCATGTTAGAATGCAAGGGTCCCTGGAGACTCAGTACATCTGGTAGGTTCCTTCCTCAGGCCCATGTTTCTACTGCTGAGAATACTCAGTGTTTTCTTTGTCCAACCTCATCACACTTGTGCCAAACTCTTGCTGATCTTGCCAAACTGCCAAGACCTTCAGTGGGTATACCTCACCTCTTGGGAACTCATGACCCAAAATACTATGTATGAGCAGGCACGATCTGAAAGAAGAGTTCTCCATTAGAACTTAATACCATCTTACAAGTGCTGGCATTTGCAGTGTGATCTCAGCCTGGTATGTTTTAGTCCTTTATATAATAAAAACAAAACGCCACTCCCAATCCTAAAACAGAGAAAAGAAACCTATCACTCTGCCTAGGCAAACGGATGAAATAGACTAGATTTTGCCCCCCTCTAATAAAAGAAAGAAAAACAAAAGATAGGAGGAAGGCAAACATCCAGGGTAGTGCCAGTGCCAGCTGCTCCTTTCAGAGGACGCTTCCACAGAAGACGAAGAAATCAGACATGCTGAAGCATCATGGAAAGAATCGAATTTTTTTACTCAAATGAGCAACAACAATTTCCAAGACCATTTCAAAGTCTCCCTATCTGGGTTTTAAAGGAACAAAATTCTCAGCAGCCCTCCACGCAAACATATAGACTTCATGTAGAAAAGCCCTCCACCAACTCCAGGAGGGCCTGACCAGGCCTTTCCCATCCTCCTACCACCACCAGCTCACTCACCTAATCCTCACAGAACCTCACAGCACAACAGCTGACCACATATCTGGCTCCCTGTCTGAAGCTAACACCTCTGAAAAAGAAGCAGCCTCTACTGTCCACTCACAAAAACCAGAAGTACCTCACACTTTTTCCCCCCAAGGACACACTGGTCTAGGGTCAAAACAACTGCCTGATGGGTAAGGCAATTTGATGTCAGAGGAGAGTATCCACATCCAGAACAAACCTGTTTTTTAAAAAGCTGAGTCCCTCTGGCTTCCCCTACCTAGAATCATATTCTAGCATTTTACATCTTCAACAAGTTCTACAGTTGATTAAGGCTAAAACAAAATTTTTCCAGCTTTACTGAGATACAGCTGAAGGCCAAAATAAATTTTTAAAAAATTTAAAGCCTATTTCATTCATAAGTAGATTAATCCTACGCTTCCCAGAGGATTCCAAACATAAGAAAGGTCTGGAGGGAGTGCCCAGCCTCCTGTGACCAAGCACTAAGCCACCCTTGGGAGTAGCAGGCCTGCCTCTCCAAATATGGCCTCAAATCTGCTACAAGAGTGAGCTTAGGCCTGCAAAAGGGTCCACAAGAATGTTTATCAAGACGTGACAAAATCAGAGGGCAGACCTAGGAGCAAACAAAAACACATGCACATGCCTCAGAACAGTCCTGAACAGCAGGGCAGCATGTGAGGAAATGACTACTTGCTGCGCCCTCAGCACCCAATAACCACAGCAGACCAGACAGAAGCCACAGCAGACCTGACACTGTGCCTGCAGGCACAGCCGACAATGAGCCCCATTCTCCCTGGAAGCTCATGGCAGGAGGGAAGAGGGAAAGCAAGGACATTCCTTCACCCCCTCACACAGAAGGAAAAGGGCATAGGCAGCCCAGGGCACCATAGGCCTGCATAAGAAGAAAGCATGAGCAGCCATTTTCCTTTCCAGCTTGATTCAAAAAGAAACCCCTCTTTAAAAAACCAGAAGGGAGACCTGAAGTCCCATCTGATTAAGGTGGCTTTAGATGGCAAATTAGATGACTTATACAAGAGTCCCCTCTCTCGGCAGCAATGCCCAACCAGAAGGAAAAAAAAAAAAACCTCAGGGCTTTGAGGGGAGAGGGGACCCCATAGGCCCTGTCAGCTCAGGGAGGGAATTGCAAGAAGAATCAACTTTTCCTGCTAAGAATTTATTCCCAGCGCCAAGGAATCCAGTCACTTTTTAAAGTATTTTAAAACTGGAAAAAGCACATCTTCAGACTGGCAAACACAGTATTTTAAGTCTATACTATTGACCCTTCTGACAAAATATTGTGATCTTTTCCAGGTAAGCAGAAGCAACAGCTGGTAGGACAAATCCTGAACAGAGAGTAAGACAGGAATCCTACTGTTACCTATTTGTGACTTAAATGAATTCTATTTTTAGATCTTTAATAAAGAGCTTCTCTTCTAGTCTCCTCCCACCAAATTTCTCTTCTCAGGCAATTCAATCTCCCCAACAGTGCTCAGTCTAAAAATATAAGACACTTATTCAGGTATGCTTAACCTAACAGGTAGAGCAAAGTTCTCTACACTTTCTAATTTTCCACAAGACTCAGCACCCACCCCTGCTCAAGGACCACTCATCAGACTGGTCTCCATTATTTAAAAAAATCCAGTAAGCAAGGCTCCCTGAGGTCAGGGCAAATCCGATGCAAAGATAATCTACCAGCCCAAATAGGAGTATACACATGACATTTCTAGTGATGAGAGATGCATGTTTTATGGAAGCATTCCATAGTAAAATAAGGGCCCAGAAAATGGATGGTGTCCCAGGTTCTGATTAATAGCCAAATAAAAAGGAAATGCTATTTGGAATTCCATTATTGACTGTATAATTTTTCTTGGCAAAAACTGGCTACAGTATCAACCCAGTCCTGGAGAACAACTGAGCTAATTAAGAGAGGCATTTATGACAACCAAGGCAGAACTGGTTCACTTCTGCTATAGACAGCCTTGGGAATCTTAAGTAATCCCAAATCAATCCCTAGGATGCTTGGGCAGAAATGCTCCCAGCACAGAGAAAGGTAAAACAGAAACGACCATATCATTTGCAAAAACAAACATCTCCAAGTCCACTAACCTGTTTCAATACATAGATGCCAACTATTATTTTTTTTATGTTTATTTATTTATTTTGAGAGAGAGAGAGGGAGGGAGAGGGAGAATTTCAAGCAGGCTCCATGCTCATATTGAGAGTTGGATGCTTAATCAACTGAGCCAGCCAGGGGCTGCTAGATGCCAACTATTAGAAAGAACTCTGGGGGCACCTGACTGGCTCAATCAGTAGAGCATGTGACTCTTGATCTCAGGTCATGAGTTCAAGCCCCATGTTAGGTGTAAGGCTTACTTTAAAAAATAATAATACAGGGCGCCTGGGTGGCTCAGTCAGTTAAGTGTCCGACTTTGTCTCAGGTTATGGTCTCATGGTTCGTGGGTTCCAGCCCCCTATCAGGCTCTTGCTGATGGCTTGGAGCCTGGAGCCTGCTTCAGACTCTGTCTGTCTCTCTCTGCCCTTCCCCCAATCCCACTGACTGTCTCTCCCTCTCCGTCTCCCTCTCTCTCTCAAAAATAAACATTAAAAAATTTTTAGTAATAATCAAAATAAATTAAATAAAAATGAAAGAACTCTATAAGAGGTGCTTCTTGTTCGTAGTTTCCCATAGTCCACATACAAAAACTCAACATCCATAGCAGTGCCAAACAGGGGACCAAACTGGGCACTGGTCATTTGTTCCCCCGATTACAACACTTTCTTCCAAGTGTCTCACTTGTCCTTGAGCTCCCCTCGGTGGCACCCTCCCCTATACTAAGGATATCCAAGGGCTGGGACTGCCTCAGGAAGACTGAATCTGTCCAATGGCAGAGAACGTTGAGTCTGGGCCTCTGTGTGGCTATAAAAATCACATATCCATACATATCCATGCAACAGAAAAAGGGACCAGGGAAAACATACACCATGCTTAAAAATAAAAACCAAAACAAACTTGCCTCACTTGAAATTACAGATGCACTCCTGCAATACAGACGTGCTCCTGCAAAACCATAAGTCATGTCTCACTTTTTTCAAAAGCTTTATATTTAATATGGTAATAAGAAAGGTTCTCGGGGTGCCTGACTAGCTAAGTCAGGGGGGCGTGCAACTCTTGGGTTATGAATTCGAGCTCCACACTGGGTGTAGAGATTATTTTTTTAAAAAATAATGAAATTCACTTAAAAAAATTCTAAAAAAAACTTAATGCCCAGAAGTGTTAATAGCAGCATTACCTATTATAATCAAAGTAAGAAACAACCATCTAAGAACTAGGAACAGGTTGTATATCTAAAACATAGCTCATGCTATAATGCTAGGAGAAATGCCAGATAAAAATGGGGTCTATGCTCTAAACTAAACTCAAAGTGCTGCCCAAGGTCTCTGGAGGAAACCCAGCTCCAAGGGGGTAATGGCTGCTCCTAGAGAGAACTAGGGACTGAAGGGACTGGTAGTAGAAAGCTTTCCCTCCCATAATCCTTTTCATCTTTCTGAGTTTGTACCATGGGTTGATATTTCCTATTTAAAGAAAGACTAGTAGGTGCCTGGCTGGCTCAGTCAGTGGAGCAAGCAACTCCTGATCTGAGGGTTGTGAGTTCGAGCCCCAGGTTGGGTGTAGAGATTAATTAAGAAATAATAGATTTTTAAAAATAAAATAAAATAAAGACTGACTGAGTATAGGTGCCTGGCTGGCTCAGTTGGAAGAGCATGAGACTCTTGCTCTTGGGGTAGTAGGTTCAAGTCCCACATGCAGTCCAGAGATTAAATAAAACTTAAAAAAAAAAAAAGAAAGACTAAAATTGGGGGACAAAGGGTTTTTCCTTTTTTTCATTTTCCAAATTTCTTATTTTAAATATGTTTAACTTGATACAGGTATTTCCCACTATAGTGTCTTAAAATCCCATCATCATTTTGCCAAGAATGCAAGTACCCATCATCTTTCTTTTGCAGAAATCTCTTTTCAAGTACCTTACCTCGCCTTCTAGTGCTAGGCTGCTTTAAAAGCCTTTTATCTTCCTGAAGAGCAGAGGCCCTGCAGGAAAAGAAGGATCCAATATTGGTGAATGCCCACAACCAAAACAGAATTACACCAAAGGAAGTGGGGAATGCCACTCAGTTTCCTTCCCACCCCACCAGTCACCCTTCTTTGTCAAAGAGAGACAAAGAAAACTAAATGTTTTTGTGGAATTAAACCAATACCTAAAATTATAAACAATTTCAAAGGTAAAAAATAATTCCAATAAGGGGCACCTGGCTGGCTCAATCGGTAGAGCATACAACTCTTGATCTGACAGTCGTGAATTTGAACCCCAGGTTGGGCATGGAGATTACTTAATGAAAATAATAATAATAATTACAACATCTAAAATTTAGACAGTAGTACTTTAACCTCAGTGCTATTAAATGCACCCCATGATATGTAAGACAAAGACAGTCAGCCATAAAAGTGATTTTTTTTATATTCAGTTGATTATTCCCACTATAAGACTGCTTTTATTTTTTAATTATTTTTTAATGTTTATATACTTTTTGAGAGAAAGAGCACAAGCAGGGAGAAGCAGAGAGAGAGACACACACATACAGAATCTGAGGCAGGCTCTAGACCCTGAACTGTCAGCACAGAGTCCAACACAGGACTTGAACTCAGGAACCAGCAGATCACGACACAACCCAAGTCAGATGCTTAACCAGCTTAGCCACCCGGCAACCCCTATAAGCCTCCTTTTTTTTTTTTTTTTTTTAATTTTTAAATTTTTTTTTTTTTTATTTTTGAGAGAGACAGAGTATAAGCAGGGGAGGGGCAGAGAGCGAGGGAGACATAGAATCCAAAGCAGTATAAGCCTGCTTTTATTTTATTTTATTTTTTTTAGGTTTTTATTTATTTCTAGGGGAGAGAGAGAGACAGCGTGAGCAGGGGAGGGTCAGAGAGAGAGGGAGTCACAGACTGAAACAGGCTCCAGGCTCTGAGCTGGCAGTCAGCACAGAGCCCGACGCAGGGCTCGAACCCACGAACCACGAGATCATGACCTAAGCGAAAGTCGGACGCTTAACCGACTAAGCCACCCAGGCGCCCCGAGTATAAGCCTGCTTTTAAAACAGAAGTAGGGGAGCCTGGGTGGCTCAGTCAATTAAGCGTCCAACTTCAGCTCAGGTTATGATCTCACAGTTTGTGAGTTCAAGCCCCGCAAAGGGCTCTGTGATAACAGCTCAGAGCCTGTAGCCTGCTACAGATTCTGTGTCTCCCTCTCTCTCTGCTACACCCCAACTCTCTTTCTCGCAAAAATAAACAATTATTAAAAATTATATATATAATTATTAAAAAATTTTTTAATAATAATTTAAAAAAAAAAAAAACAGAGGTAGAGGCACCTGGATGGTTCAGTAAGCTAAGCATCCAACTCCTGATTTGAGCTCAGGTCATGATGTCACAGTTTGTGGGTTCGAGCCCCATGTCGGGCTCCACGCTGAGAGTGGGGAGCCTGCTTGGAATTCTCTTTCTCCCCCTTTCTCTGCCTCTCCCCAACTCACTTGCGTGCACACATGTGCACTTTCTCTCTCAAAAATAAATAAACTTTAGAAAAAATCAAATCAAAGTATAAATTGGAGCACCTGGCTGGCTCAGTCCATAGAGCATGCAGCTCTTGATCTCAGTGTCCTAATTTCAAGCCCCATGTTGGATGCAGATATTGCTTAAATAAGCTTTAAAATTTAAAAAAAAAATTTTTTTAACATTTATTCATTTTTGAGAGACAGAGCACAAGTGGGGGAGGAGCAGAGAAAGAGGGAGACACAGAATCTGAAGCAGGCTCCAGGCTCCAAGATGTCTGCACAGAGCATGAAGCAGGGCTCAAACTCACAAACCACAAGATCATGACCTGAGCCCAAGTTGGATGCTTAACCAACTGAGCCACCCAAGTGCCCCAAAAATGCTTAATTACAAATAAAATATAAGTATAAATTAAGTCAGCATACTGCTAAAGTTTCATTCAGATTTAATTTACTCCAACAGAGAACACAGAACAGCTTCACCAACTTAGACATCTTCAGTTTATGATAGTGTACTACTGCATCCCATCCATCTTTTCAGCCTGGACCCAGGGCAAAGCTAAAAAAATGCTTAGCTATCAAACCCAAGAAATAGGAAAATAGGAAACCCTATTCATTAAAGCTAAATTAAGCCCTCTGGCTGGTATAATTTTGTAAACTACTCTAAAATCCTATTTATAGAAATTGCTATCTGAGCAGTATTACTGACTAATGATCAGAGTGAAATAGGACGGTCAAAAGGCAAAGCAGGTTATGTGACTCGTAGGAAGACTACTTTAAATTATTACTCAAAGGCATGGACATAAAAAGAACCACTGGGAAATAACCAGATTAACCACTTGTATATTCAAAACCACTATCACCTTACTCCGGGCCTAGAGTGTCAACACGGAAAAAGTAGAAAAAGATGGAGGCTTAAGAAGCAACAGCACAGCAATACTGGCAAAGGCACAGGAACACTCTAATGGGGAGGAGAGAGAAAACTCACTCCAGAAAAGGGCAAAGAAATCCTTAACCAATACACAGGACACACTGAAGAACATACTACCGGAATTTATTCTCACTTTGAGTTCCCTTGAGGTTCAATACTCTATAGTCCCCATTTGTGCCCCTCCGACAAAACCAGCATTTCTTACTTCTTTGATACTCTGGAAGCCTCCAGCCTCCAAGCAGTCACACTCTGTAGTGGCTCCAATCTAAACAACACACCCAGAAGATCTGGATATTGAATCAAACTTCTCATCACTGACCTTCTTTACCAGCTAGAAAAAAACCTCACAAGGCCTCACTCTTACACTTGCCCATCTACTAAATGGGTCTATCACCACCTGCCATTCCACTAAGCTAGCTGTACACCTCTTATCAAGAAGGCTATGACCAAAATAAACACAACTCAAAAAGGCAAGCAGGGTAAAGGGGAATCAAATCAACTTCACACTATCATGGGCTACCTTTAGTTTGCCCTGCGCAGGTCAAGTCTGCAAGTCAATGACAATTTTTCAATGAATCCAGCCAAAAGCCACATGTCCCTGCTATGATTCTAAGTCTCCTAAACTGCAGACATCTTAAAACACACTAGTCCCTTACCCACCAAGTGGGTCAACAAATCATGGTTTCTCCTCCCTAAGTATACACCCCCTCCTCGCCATTTCTTTTTTTTTTTTTTTCCTTCCTCGCCTTTTCTTTCAACCACCCTTTCTACCTTCTTCGATTGCACCCCTGCAACAGACTCAAAACTGGGACACAAGCACTCTCTCACTCAGAACTTCCAGAGATACCCTACTGACCCACCTCAGCCTTCAGGTCAGCATTTTGCCCCACTTTTTCCCAAGGGACACTTCCTTGGGCTCCAGCCTGTCTACTCCTTGGTCCTCAGGTACAGCCTGGTCTTTCCCTCTCTCACCTTTTTCAGCTCACCCAAGAACAGCCTCCTGCCTGCTTGCCACAGACTCAAGGCTTCTCCCTTTTTGGCAGTCTAGGGGCCCCTATTTATTCCAAGTCTCTCAAGGCCTCACCAGTGCACAGCTGATGCTACCTTATTCCTCCACCTTTCCATTGTCACCTCCTGCCCTTTCTCCTCAATGGTAGATCCCTGATGGTACCAGCACCATTTAGGTCCCTAATGTCTGCTGAACTGACTCATCTTGAACCTTCTCTGTCTCTCTTATTTCCCCTGCTGACCACTATTCTTGTTCAGGTCCCCTATCTCCATACTGGACCACAGCAATTACCAACTTGCCTCCAGTCCAGTCTCCAAACTCATATTGGAAGTTAACTTTCTTTAATATTTAAAAACTAAATTTTAGGGGCGCCTGCGTGGCTAAGTCGGTTAAGCGTCCGACTTTGGCTCAGGTCATGATCTCACAGTTCGTGGGTTCAAGCCCTGAGTCGGGCTCTGTGCTGATAGCTAGCTCAGAGCCTGGAGCCTGTTTCAGATTCTGTGTCTCCCTCTCTCAATGACCCTCCCCTGCTCACGCTCGCGCGTGCTCTCTCTCTCTCAGAAATAAATTTTTAAAAAATAAATAAGTAAAAAAGAAACTAAATTTGTGGGGGAGCTTCTGGGTGGCTCAGTTAGGCATCCAACTTCAGCTCAGGTCATGATCTCACATTCGAGTTCAAGACCCACATCGGGCTCTGTGCTGACAGCTCAGAGCCTGGAGCCACTCTCTCTCTCTCATTCTCTCTCTCACTCTGTCTCTCAAAAAAATAAGAAAATGCTAAAAATTATAATTTTTTAAAAAAGATATTATGTTAAGTAAAATAAGTCATTCAGAGAAAACCAGATACCATATGTTTTCACTCATACATGGATCTTCAGAAACAACCAGACCATGGGGGAGTAGAAGGGGAGGAAAAAAACATTACAGAGAGGAAGGGAGGCAAACCATAAGAGACTCTTAAATACTAAGAACAAACTGAGGGTTGATGGGAGGGGGGAGAGGGGAAAGTGGGTAATGGGCATTGAGGAGGGCACTTGTTGGGATGAGCACTGGGTGTTGTATGGAAACCAATGTGACAATAAATTATATTAAAAAAAAGAATTATTAAAAAATAAATAAAATTTAAAAAAAAATTTTAAATATTTTATTTATTTCTGAGAGAGAGAGACAGCGTGAACAGGGAAGGGTCAGAGAGAGAGGGAGACACAGAATCTGAAACAGGCTCCAGGCTCTAAGCTAGCTGTCAGCACAGAGCCTGATGTGGGGCTCGAACCCACGAACCGTGCGATCATGACCTGAGCCGAAGTCGGACACTTAACCGACTGAGCCACCCAGGGGCCCCAAAATAAAAATGTTTTAAATAAACTTGTGCCCAACATGGGGATCAAACTCACAAACCCAAGATCAATATCACATGTTCCACAAACTGAGCCAGTCAGGCATCCTGGGGCTCATTTCATAAAACCACCACCACAACTGTGCTCTAAGACCTTCAAGGATCCATGTTCCTACCTAACTCCAAACTCCTCCACGTAGCATTCTGGTTCCAACCCAATCTTCCAAAATATACAGAAAAGATGCCCAGCCTTCTCTCTCCTACCCCTTGCCTCTGCTCCACCTCTTTTCCTTACACAGAGTGTGAACTTCCTGCCATCAACTCCTTCACCAGTCAAACCACTAACCTTTCAAGGCCCAGTTCAAATGAAGTCCACCCCTAAAGTCTGCCCTCCCCAGCCTAGGACCCAAGCTCCTTGGCTTACTTCAAAATAGTACCCAGAGCAACCAGCACAGGCCCCAGGATGGCTCAGACAAACCCTGACTTCTGAGGATGGTCCCTCGCAGCATGTTCCTGGAGTTATGTATGGAATCCCTGATCAACTCTCCCATATTGCCCTGACATTGTGCCTTCCACCAGACACCTGGGCTTGGTCTTCACCAGAGAAACACCCAACCAAGGCTGCCATTCAGTTTGATACAACACAAATGCAGGTGGGCATAGCCACCTGTGACTCTACCACAAAACAGTTGTATGACCTTGGAACATTTCTTCGTCTGTGACTCTGTTTCGATAGTCAATATAAAGGAGTCTCATAACCATTAACAATGGTGCACGTAGAACAGAAAAAGAACCTCTGACTATGGCTGATGTAGTTCCATCATATCACTAACCTAGAAAGCAAGAAAGGCAGGAACAATTGTGAAGTAAAGGACTGAACATATTCTCTTCTGAATCAACAAGAATGAACACACCTCTACTCTAAGATCAATACAATAGTCCTGCCTAACAGGAAATGCAATGACCTAAATTCAAAGGAAAGAGGTTTTAAAAAATCAAATGCCATGCCTCTTCTTTGCTAAATAGTCTCAAAGTGGCCCCAGGGTCCACCATACCCCACCATTCTCAATGTTTAACAAACACCAGCAAACCTGTACAAGACATAGTTAAGTCTTTGGTCATGCTTAGTGTTCTGACCCACACATTCCTGAATACAGGCTCTTTCTCCTCCCTGCCCCCCCACCCTCACCCCAGGTTGGCATCCCCTCCTTTTCAGCCTCTAAGCTGGCTCCTCCTCCCTCCTCATCTCTCCTCTACCGGCTGACCTCACAACCAGAAGCCTTGATCCCCTACCCTCCCTGAACTACCTATATGGCCACTAGCAAGATCTTTCTAAGCATGGGTCTAAACCATGCCACTCCACTAATTTAAAAGCCTTCTCAGGCTTCTGCACTCAGAGTATAAAGTCTGAACTGAGCATAACAAGAAAGGCCTAGAGTTCCCATTTGCCAAGCTGGAGGACTCACAGGTGCTATTTTAAGAGCACATGTACATGTGGTTCCCTGTGTCCAGACCTTGCTGTCCCCCAGCTAATTCCTGCTGGCCCTGCAAGCCTCAGCTTAGGAATTCCTTCTCTCCTCAGGCTCTCAAAGCACCATGTGAGCACACGTAGTGGGCAGATACTATCATAGGTTCCCTAATCTCTACTGTCCCTGAAACTGATTTCCTTAAGGGCAGACCCAGCCTCTTTTACATGGGTCCCCTGAACCTACCACAAAACCAGGCAGGTAGTGAAGCCAAATATTAGTTAAAAGAATGAATGTATTTTGTCAAATCAACTTTTCAAAACAGGGAAGACTTGCTTTCTTTTCTTTTTTTTTTTTTTAAATGTTTTTTATTTATTTCTAGGAGAGAGAGAGAGAGAGACAGCGTGAGCAGGGGAGGGTCAGAGAGAGAGGGAGTCACAGACTGAAACAGGCTCCAGGCTCTGAGCTGGCAGTCAGCACAGAGCCCGACACGGGGCTCGAACCCACGAACCGCGAGATCATGACCTAAGCGAAAGTCGGACGCTTAACCCACTAAGCCACCCAGGTGCCCCGGGAAGACTTGCTTTCTTCCTCTTTCAACCGAGGCTCGTATCTACAAGAGCTTTCATGTTCCAGCCAGGTGTTTGTTGCCTGTATAGTACTAGCTTACTCTTCCTTTCATACAGTATCTCAAAGGCTTTGAATAGGTTGGCACTATGCATCCCACTCTCTCCACAAATCTGATTTCTCCAAGGAATGACTCCTCCGCCTCCTTTAAACATACAGGCCATGAACTCTTATTCCTTGGCTCCAGGCAACAAAGTCCAATTCAACTTCTCCATACTCCAACTAGAGATTTTTATGCCTCCAAGGTTGAGTCTTTTTCAAAACAAGGACATTTCAAAACTATCCTTATCTCTGAACACTAAGCATAGAACCTGATAAAGTTATAGTATTCCATCTACGCCAGACTCCAAAACACCTGGTAGCACATCCAACTCTTTATCTGGACTTCTGTCCTATAAACACCACCCTCCCTGCACTGAGTCTGGGTTCCATGCCAGGAATCGTTTCTCCTGGCTTATTTAGGGAAATAGCAGGCCTGGCTCTTAAGTTAGAACTCTAGACTATAAACGTGCTATCCCAGGCTCTAGCTTCCACCAAGGCAAAACTTCATGATCATCATTAAAACTAATTCAGAAGCCAGTCTGCAAATCTAAGAGCTTCACATGCCATAGAGAGTAAAATATGCATTTTTAAATCAGCACTTGAGTTTGTATGAAATTAACTTGGAATTTATAGCAGGGTTCTAAGCAGAGACAGCATTTTCTCTGGAGACACTTTACAAATACACCAGTGGGTTAATCTGGTTTCCTAAACACCAAGTAAAAAGGTGAAGAGACAGGAGGCTTCCAAAGAAGCCCAAGAGTGTGTGTGGAGGCGGGGGTGGGAGGGACCCCAAAGCTCTGAGCTGCTCAGGTCGCAGCGGCTGCAGCGCCCTTCCCTGCCTCCTACGGGGGGTCAATGCCCCATCCTCAAGCTTCCGCCCAACTGAGCCGCGCGACCCTCTTTGGAAGGCCAGGGGGCGGCCCAAAGGCCGCACACGCCTGCAGCCAACGCGCAGGCCCCGCGTTCCCCGGAGCGCAGGCCGGGCTGAGGCCTGGCCCATCGCCGCGGCAAAGAGCCCGGGCCCGGCCGCGGAACGCCCTGAGCCTTCGCCCAAGGGGCCGAGAGGAGGGGGCGGCTCTCTCCGTGCCGCGCCACGCCGCTGCCTCACCCGCAAGGACGTCCGCGACCGTGTCCCCACCCCGGGCCAAACCGCGAGCAGCAGCAGGTGTTCCTCGGGAGGCTCGGCCGGCCAAGGGGATGGGGGCCTGGGCTGCCAAGCAGGGAACCGGCGGCGCACTCACCGAGCGCCGGCGGGCGGGCCGCGGCAGGTGCTTGCTCCTCCCGGCTGCAAGACGCCTCGCCCCCGCCGCTCCCCGGGGACTCGGCGCCAAGCTGCCGCCGCCGCCGCTGCCGTCGCCGCCGTCGCCAAGCCCGAGGAGCGCGAGCGCCGCACCGCAGCCTCCGCGCGAGCACGTACCGGGCGGTGAGAGGGCGCCGAGCGCGAGGGCGGGGCGCGCGGCCGGAGCCTAGCAACCGCCTGACACGCGAGTGCCGCAGCCAATCCCGCCGCCAGCTCCGCGCGGCGCCTACCGGCAGTCCGCGCGACGCCCGCTTCTGCCTGCGTCCGCCGCCCCGCAGCGCGCCGCACCCGCGCACAGGCCCCGCCTCCATTGGCCCCGCTCTGCTCAATGGCCCGCCACGCCCCTGTCCAAGAGGACACGCCCTATCCTGGAAGCCCTGCCCCCGACCAGTCGAGTCCGTCCGGGGGACACGCCCCGGCCCGTCCGGGTTGCCCCCAACCCTCTGGTCTGGTAGTGGGGGAGGGGCGCCCCCAACCTCTCAGCCTCTGAGACTCTCCCAACCAACCCAGGGAGGTCAGGCTCGAGAACTGGCCCTGCCACAACTAACCACCTATCGTTTGGCCCTCTGATTTCCCTGGAACGCAAATCAAGAGGTATTTCTAAGTCATGAAAACAATCAGAAGCGTCCTCTAAATTGCTAAGGATGACTACTCTGTTGCCTGGCCCTTACATGGATAGGGAAACTGAGGCGAGAGCCGGAAGGGCGGGAAGCTGGCTGCTCTCCAAAAGCCTAGCCCCCAGCAGGCGAGGACATCCGGGAAGCGCTTCAGGCCTGACCCTGTCCCCTCCTCCCCCACCACCCCGCCCAGAACTCCGGAATCCGATGCCTTCCCTGGTGCCAGAAATAGCTCTGACCCGCTGGCGCTGGTCACTCACTACTTGTGGCCCGCATTCTTTCGGGGGGTGAGGGAGTAAGGAGCGGAGATTACTGATTAAGTCCTTCTCCCTTTAAGGGGAGGGTCCTAAAGGTGCTCTCCACCTCAGGGCCTACCTGTGGTCTCCTACCCCAAAGGCCCCAGACCTGACAGTCACTCTACCTGAATAATTACTGGATGGGTCATGGGACTCATGGTGAGCTCTGCTCCCTTTCGCCATCAAGCGTAGTCAGGATGTGTCCGTTCCCTCCTGGGCCTGTGTCCAGGCTGGAATTCCAAGCCTGAACTTCTGTCAGAGAGCACATTCTGAACACAGAACTGGCTGCTGCCTCCCAGGCTGTCCTCCCTGAATCCAGAAAAGTCCGGGTCTCCCCTACCTTCTTCTCTTCCTGCTTAAGGAGTGTCTGGGAGAAATATATCTCAGAGAGCTGAAAGGAAAGTCTCATCTCTCAAATACACACACCTATCTGATTTTTAAGATTTTTAAAAAATATATTTCTGAGAGGGAGAGCAGGAAAGGAGGAGAGAGAGAGAGTGAGAGGAAGACAGAATCTGATGCAGAGGGTGTCTAGGTGGCTCAGTCAGTTAAGTGTCCAACTTCAGCTCAGGTCATGATCTCGTGGTTTGTGAATTCAAGACCAGCATTATTGGGCTCTATGCTGACAACTCAGAGCCTGGAACCTGCTTCAGATTTTCTCTCTCTCTGCTGCTCCTTGACCAGTATGCGCTCTCTCTCACTCTCCCTCTCTTAAAAATAAACATTTAAAAAATTGTTTTTAATAATAAAAATAAATAAATAATAAATGAAAGGATCTGAAGCAGGCTCCAGGCTCTGAGATGTCAGTGCAGAGCCCTACCCAGGGTTGGAACTCACAAACCACAAGGTCATGACCTGAGCCAAAATCGGATGTTCAACCCACTGAGCCACCCAGGCACCCCAAGATTTTATTTTTTTAAGTAATCTCTGTATGCAACGTGGGGCTCGAACTCACAACCCCAAGATCAAGAGTCTCATGTTCTACCAGCTGCCAGCCAGGCACCCCTGTGATTCTTTATACTTAAATGCATAGGTTCCAAACCTCATTCACATCGATTAGAAAAGGAAGTGAAAACTAGGAAACAGGCCCCCAAACCATCCTTTACATGTTAAAACTAAAAAATTAATGGCCTCTCAAGTCCAAATTTAAACTTCTGCTGCTTTGAAAAGGCTATGAATGTGGAAAGTTATTGGGTTTCTAAATAAAATATATTCTCTCACTCCCTTCATTTTACCAAGTCTCCCCCCCCCTCCAACATACACCAGGCACTGCTTTGTAACCCTAGGTTCTGCTGGGTATTTTAGTGCCCAACTGTATAGGTATGTCCTATGTTTTCCCAAAGCAAAAGACAGCAATGGGTACTGGCCTCTTGAGGCACCTCCCTCCTACCATCTGCACAGAAGCTGCTGGCCATTCTAGTCCTCACTAACCATCCATGGCTGCCAGAGTAACTCCTCTTCTTCCTTTTTGGCACTGATCTTCCTAGATGAAGCACCAGTCTTATTCTGACTTCCAGAGTCCCAGTGCCCCATGCCTAAGCACCCCCCAGATTTCTGACCAAGGAGGGGGACTCAAGTAGGTGGTGTCAGAAGGTGGGATAGGAACTTCCTAGTCCTGGAAGGGTGGAGAAACAACCAGAGTGTTCCTGAAGCCCTCACAACCAAATCCTTTCCAATCTTTGCCGCTCTAGAGGCTCTGGCCCTAATGCTCTTTCCCTTCCATAGCCCTCCAGTCCCGGCACATCTCACAGGTTTTCCTCCCTCCAGCCTCTAAACTCTGGTCCTTACTGCTAGCTTTCTTCACTTTTATCTGGAGTTGGAAGTTCCTTCAGACTCTAAAAGACAGGAGGTCTGGCTGGCCAGAGTTGACCAGCCCTTTGGGGCCTAACTAGCCCCAACTGGAGCCCAATTGGCATCTCCCTCACCTCCCGGAGGCCATAGGAAAGTAAAGAGAGAGGAAGACAGCTGTCTTCGTGGGCCCCTAAGTTAAGTGGGGGCTACAAAGTGAAAGCCTGTTACTCTCTGTAGTCCTGAGAGTCAAAGCCTTTCCCCTCCCGGGGAACCCCACAACCCACCCTAGAGCTCAGCACTAGGTCCCCAGTGACTCACCCTTGGGTGCTATTCTGGAATCCCAGGAAGGCCTAGGCCACCCTAGGTCAGGCTTGGTGTTCACAGCCAATTCACAGCCAAAGGTAAGGCCTAGACAACACCAAGAAGAGCTGCCCAAGAAGCCTGTGTGGTACAGGCTGGGGGAGGATTGATCAAGAGACTGAGAATGGGGCTCTTCAGACCTGACAGCTCAACTCACCTGGCCCTCCAGCCTCCAGTGCTTCCTCCACTTAGGCCCTAAGCCAGAGGCTCCAGAAAAATTATCTGATTAAGGTTTATCCCCCTCACTGGAGTATGAGCCCTTGAGGCCAGAGAACAACCTTCTTGGCCCCACACTGCAACCATCACCTAAAAGTCGCATTTACTAGAAGCTCAATTTCTGTTTGGGAAGAAAGAATCAGGAGATGTTGCCTTCCTCACTTACTGTTTGGTAGTCATCACCAAGGGTCCAGACCCTGTATAAAGCCCAAGGCAGATGTCTCAGTGTTTACCTAGGGCCTATATGATCTAAGCTGAAGCCTTGGTTCTGGCTCAGACAAAACCCAGTAGACACCAACATGGACCAAACTTTCCTTTGGTCCTAGGATTCCAGGACTTTTTTACTCTGGCATGTTCCCAAGGAACTGAAGGCTAAGGGCCAGTGCCCAGCTTCAGACTCTTCCAGAGGGAGAGAGGCTTCTGCTGCTGATACTCCCCCAGGCCCAATGAAGAGGGGCAAAGGGCAGAGCTGGCTGAGGATGGAAGCTCCTGACCCGTATGCCCAAGCAGAGCCAGCCAAGTCAGGGCAAGGGAGGGGTCCCTTTTGTCTGGATTTAACAGAAGACAGATTGTCTGGCAGCTCTGGCAGAAAGAAAGGGCTGATAAGTTCATCAGGGAGAAAGTGCCAATAGGCATGTTTGCTGGTCACCACCAACCTTTCCAGAAGCCAGCTCCTCTCTTGCAGGGCCCTCCACTCCAGCACTTCTACCAGACCCTTTTATATTTGTCAGGCACAGGGCCTTCCTCCAGTCATCCAGGTGGCAGCTTCGACACCTGAGTTTCCACAAGTATATGTCCTGTGGGCACACAAAACCCAGAGCAAGAATGAGTGCTGAGTGAATGAATAAAATTGCCTCTTCCTCCTAGGTGGACACACGTCTCAGCTACATCCTACTCCCTGCTGGCTCTGAGATATGACAGTACTCCAAGGCTGACTTTGGGCAACAGTTCCCAATACACTGGGCTTATGGCCTTGAACACTGGACTAACACCAGATTAGGTCTGGTCTGGCCAGGCAGCCAGTGGAAGCAAGCAAACTGAAGGTCCTATTTGTTAATTATCTTCAGTCACTGACCAGCTAGCCCCCAGTTGTCGGGGAAGCTACCAATACCGTTCTGGTTCGGCCAGGTTGACAGTCCCTTCTCTGCTCTCATATGTCATATGTCCAGTCATATGTCCAGATTTGGCTCAGGGCTCTGCCACTGGCTCCCCCCAGGACAGAAGCACCTCTTCCACTCAGAGCTAGCTTAAGATCTTAGCCTTTTTCTGTCATCAGCCTAGGCTCCCCTTAGTGGCCCTTAGTCAAGAGACATTAATGGGCTACCCAACAATCACTGATTCTCATTCTGGTATTATGGCTGTTAGGTATGCCTTTGAAACACTGGAAAGTGTTGGACCCAAGTAGACAGTCTTTGCTTTAGGCTGAGTGCTGACAGAGACAGGCAGGACCTCTAGGAGCCCCACCTGTGGTCTGGGGAATCCCCAACATCTCTGGGAAGAATGAGAAGGATTCCTGTGGCAAATTTGAGGGAAGCTAAGAAAAGGATAAAGAGTGAATATTAGCTCCTCAGTCAAACTTCCTATTGTGTCCGTATGAAGAATAAGTCCCTGCTGGGCCCCAGAGCTAACTTCACTGTGTGATCTTACACAAGTCACTTGCCTGCTCTGAGTCTCTTGGTCATCCCATCATCCAGTGACCTCATGTGTGGACTTTAGACCTACCTGTTCATTGAAAGTGACAGAAGATCACTTTATGTGGCTGAGTCAGGACCAAGGTGAAATACCCATCCATGTGTTGTCAGTCCACAGATATTTACTGAGTCTATTGTATGCTGGGAACACAACCAGGGGTGAAGGGAACAAGTACTGCTGTTGTGGAGCCCAAATTCTAGTGTAACAAGATGGAGATTAAATTAGTATGTACATGAAAATATGATAATCGGGGGATGGGAAGGCTGGGATGGACCAGAGTCTGTTCTGTGGTCCAGCTCATCAGGGAAGTGAGTCCTGCAGGAGGTAGATTGAGGGAGCCCTGGGGCTTTCCAGGAAAGAAATAGAACAAGCCTAGGGAATGGCCATGGTAAAGGCAGAGGAAGAAGTGGCCAGGCAGGTCTGAGAACTTTGGAGGTAGCCATGGTCTGAGCAGTGAATGGAACAGTGAACAAAGGACAAAGAACAAGTGGTGGGAGGGTAGGCGCCAGAGCTGGATTTAACCAGGCTGAGCTTTTCCAGGAGTATAGGATCCCAGGAGCAAGGGGCATGGAAGCTGAAGGGTGGGAGCAAGAAGGAGAGAGCTGGATCCTGCCCTCAAGCCTCCTGGAAGGAATGTAGCAGGGTGAGGAATGAGGGGGCAGCGGCTTGGCCCCAGCCCCCAGAGCCCGGCTGTCCCTGGAAGGTGGGGAAAGAGAGGTGAGGGAGCAGGCAGGGCTAGGGGCAGAGATGGGGTCTTGTGGGGGAGGGGCACCAGGCGCCACGGAAGTCATGTCAGAACAAGCATTTAGAGAGAACACTTCTTACTTTCCCTGCCTCCACCTTCTCCCGGAATGCAGAGAGGTGGCACTCCTCCTTCCAGCTTCAGAAGAGGAAGGGGGAGGGGGAGGGAACAATGTCCGCTCCCTTGGGGTTGGGCAGCTCCTGGTACATGCTGCAGGTCAGGGCTTTTGCGAGACCCCGCAGAGCTCACCTGCAGAACAGAGCCTAGCACCAACTCCTGGTTGGAGGGAAGTCCATGGGCTGGACCAAAGTGGAGGAGGGAGAGAGTAGAAGAGGGGACGAGGGGGAGCAGGAAATGAGGAGTATAGGGGGAAGGTCCTGCCCCACAAGACAGGTTCCAGGGCAGTCCCCCACGCAACTCCCTTGGGACTGCTGCCGGACACAGGTGCAAAGAAGGCACTGGGGACTAGTACGGTATCATCTGGCAGGCAAGGGAGGCCCTGGTCAGCTGTCCCATCCATCTCCCTCCTGCTCACTGCTCGAGGTCAGTGACCTTCAAAGGTCCATCTCTGCTGTTGCCATTTACCCAAACTGGACTGAGGTCCTGGCTGGGGTCACCCGTGAATGGGCAGGAGAAGGTCTACATCCATCAGATGGGATCAATAGGCTGAACCCGAAAAGGACCCCAGAAACCAGGAAGGCCTGGAGTGGGAAGCATGGAGGTCCGGCTCAGTATGGGCCCTTGAGGTAAGAGAGACCTCAGCTCAAAGCCAGAGCTCTAGACCTCTGGGTGTGGGAATGAATTGTTGCAAGCATGTTGATGGCTCTCTGCAGAGGCATTGACATGTCTCATATAAAGACCCATTCATGACTGGTAAAGAGTTTCCTCAGAGGTGAAAAGAAACTTTTATTAGAAAAAAAAAAGAAAAGAAAACATTTCATCTGTCTCTCCCATCCCATCTCCATGCCCCCAGGCACATAAATGATTGCAGCAGCTGGTATAATACAAAGGTGAGGACTTGGGGGTGGAGAGAAGGCTGCTCTGGAAAGGGATATCCTGGGCCTCAGAGCCAGGGCCCAGCAGCTGCTCATGCCATGTTGGAGGGGCCCCAGAAAGAAGGCTGGCCTCAGCTGACCCCCTACCTTCCTTCTGCCTGAAACTTCCTGGTACTCTGCTGCCTGGGACCTTTGGTGATTAGTTCAATGTCAGTGGCCCTGGTGTTGACAAATTTGGCCCTGAGCCAAAAAGTGGGCCTCTTTACAGGCCTCTTTACTGGGGCACCTGGGTAGTTCAGTTGGTTGTGTCTGACCTGGGCTGAGGTCATTATCTCATGGTTCCTGAGTTCAAGCCCTGCATCAGGCTTTGTGCTGACAGCTCAGAGCCTGGAACCTGCTTCAGATTCTGTGTCTCCCTCTCTCTGTTCCTCCTCCACTCATACTCTATCTCTCTCTCAAATAAATAAATAAATAAATAGTAAAAAAATTTTTATTACATGCCTCTTTACTGCACCCACAAAATACTGGGACTAATCTCACCCCCCAGTGAGTCCCCTCAGCTCACAGGAAGCAGGTACCTCCAGGCCTCCTTGCTCTTAAGGTGGGCAGGTACTAGTGGGCAGCCCAGAGATGAGGCCCTGAAGGCTGGGTGCACACAAGCAAGGGCCCTGGTGCTGGCCTCTGACTGGCCACTTGGGTAAACTCCTTTCCTTCACCAGACCCTTTCCCTTTCTGATCCTTGTGAACCAAAGTTTAACAAAAGGCCCATGGTTGTTTCCTTTCCTTCCTAGAAGGGTCCAGGATATGGGTGCATATGAGGAGCTGAGGTGGGGAGGAGAGGGAAAAAGCAACCTGGGGACTAGGGAGGGCTAGGGCTCCAGAGGGGTCCTGAGGGAGGCAATGCAACCTAGGAGGATGGTCTTGAGGGGAACCAATGGAAGGGGTGAGAAAGCCCTTGGCTCCCTCCCTAGCTCCCTTCCCTACCCCAGCATTTCCTTCTCTGTAGATTTCCAGTCTCATCTGAATGCAAGAGAGCAAGCAGATGTTCCCCTTCCCCCAATCCCATCCCCACCCCCCATCTCTTCATTAGTTACCATTCTCCATTCCCATGGCCCGGCAACCAGGGAACTTCTTCACCTGCTGCTGCCCTGGCCCCCTCCCTCTTCCAGGCCTGCAGCTGTCCCCTGACAGCTGGACTACTGCAAGGCACTGCTACAGTCTGAACTGCCAGGACCACCTCCTCCCCCCCTATTTTGATGACCCTTCAGGCCCACCCACAGCCCTGCCTTTCAGATGTCAGTGACCTCTAGTCCTGGAGGCCCATCACAGCTGTGGGCCACCTGCACCTTTGCAAGAAGCAACAGCTGCCATTTCTCCCAGACTCCTCCAGAGTCAAGGTCCCTTTGCCTCCTGCAGCCTGAGGGTGAGGTGCCAACACCTACCCCACATGTCTCCTTTGTCTTCTTGGGCCTTGGTCTTCCAATAAAACAACAGGAGGGGGCAACAGGGAGGAAGGGCTGTGGGACCTTGTCCTCTGCTGGAGGCTGCTTTCAGCACCACCTGTTGACCCAGTCCTCATGTTGGAGCAGCCAGAGCAAACCTCCACACCCAAATCTACCTATCCTACTCAGGGCTCTCTGTCTGACTTTCTGCTGCTGGAGGACAGGGACTCCTCACTACCCTCTCACCTGCCCAGCTTTGGGCCCCTCCCCTCCAAAACCTTACCCCCCCATCTCTCCACCCTACATTCTCCCCAGATAGCTCATCTCCACTTCCACTTCTCTCAATACCTACTCCCCCTTTTTTACACCAGCTTTTTTTTTTTTTTTTTTTTTAAGTAGACTCTAGACCCAATGTGGGGCTTGAACTCAAGACCCACCTTGAAATCAAGAGTCGCACGTTCTACCTACTGAGCCAGCCAGGCACCCCTACCCCAGTTTATTCTTTGCACATGACCCAGGTCATGTGGAGCCTCTTTCAGTTGCTACAAACATGCCAGGCATCTGCCAGCTCCTCTCAAGCCCTCCTACATGCACTACTTTCCCCACAGCATTTTTTTCCCACTTGGCCTACCTCATTCTTGCTCATCCCCTGTCTCAGTTTCTGGCCTGGGCAAGTGTCCTTGCTCTGGATACTTGTTAATCCCACCATATTATTATATCAGATTTAAAATTTATCACTAGCAGGGGCATCTGGGTGGCTCAGTCCATTAAACATCCAACCCTTGGGCTTCTGGGTGGCTCTGTCAGTTAAGCATCTGATTCTTGGTTTTGGCTCAGGTCATGATCTCATAACTCATGAATTCAAGCCCCACATAGGGCTCTGTGATGACGGTGAGGAGCCTGCTTGCAATTCTCTGTCTCCCTTTCTCCCTACCCCTTTCCGTGATCTCTGTCTGTTTCTCTCAAAAATAAAAATAAACTATTAAAAAGCATCCAACTCCTGATCTCAACTTATGTCCTTTTTTTTTTTTTTTGATCACTCTTTTATTTCTTTCTTTCCTTTTAATTTTACAGATAGCAAGCGTTATGTGCACTGGTCTTAATCTCAGGGTCAGGGTCATGAGTTTGGGCACTGCATTGGATCCCATGTTGGGCCCCGCATTGGGCATGAAGCCTACTTAAAAAAATAAAATTAAAAAAATAAAGTTGGGGCACCTGGGTGGCTCAGTTGGTTAAGTGGCCAACTTTGGCCCAGGTCATGATCTTGCGGTTCGTGGGTTCAAGCCCCCCATTGGGCTCTGTGATGACAGCTCAGAGCCTGGAGACTGCTTCAGATTCTATGTCTCCCTCTCTCTCTCTGCCCCTCTCCTACTTAGGCTCTGTCTCTCAAAAATAAATAAAACGTTAAAATCTTTTAAAAAATAAAATAAAATAAAGTTTATCCCTAGCCAGACTAGACAATCTGTGTCTGTCTACTCCCTCTCTCCATCATGAGAATCCCTATCATTTGAGACAGAGCCGGGTACTTAGAATGTACATAATAAAATTGGAATGAATGAATGAACGTTTGATTGAAAATGAGGCCTCCTGGAGCTTTCTGCAGAGATCTCCTAGAGAATCCAGTTGGCATTTTGGAGTCCAAACTCCAGAAGCCAATATAACTTCAAGATTCCCAGCTACCTGCAGAATAAACTTAAGCCCCACCCTGTACCACCCTGGGCAATAGGCACCTGTCCTAGACTAGTCAAAACCCACCAGTCTCATCCCCTGTCCTCAACTTCCTGCAGAGTACCACCTGTGAGGGCCCCTCTTCCTCCACCTACCCAAGTCCTGCTTATCCTACTCAAGAACAACACCCACAAGTCTTCCCAGCTTCTAACTTCTCCTTGTTTCTAGGAGACCCCAAGCTCCTAGAGGGTTAGGATGGTCCTTGATAATAATATCTACCATCACTGAGCTCTGTCCTAAACCTCTGGAGACACAAAATCTCTCTGTACCTCCTAATAACCCACCATGGCAGTTTTTAGCCCCATGATGAGAAAACTGAGGCCCAAGATTCAAGTCATCTACCAGAGGTTATACAGTCAGTAAGTGCCCAAGCTATATAGCCTTCACTATGCCTGGCCCAGGGAAGAGGACTCCACCAATGTTTGCTGAAGGAGTGAACAAATAGATACAGCTCCATCCAAACTTCAACTAACAGGACCCATCTAACCCTGGAGCCTAGGACCAAGAGGCCTTGGACTTAGGAGATGCGCTCCCAGATTTGGGAGAAATATGGCCAGGCCCCTGTCTTCCTCCCTAATGCACATGGCCAGTGGCCCCTTGGCCTCACCTTGGTGGGGTCCTGACACCGTTGAGCTATGAGAGTAAATCAGAAACCGGTTGGGTGGGGGTTGGGGTGGAGAAGAGGTTGGAAGAAAAGGCAGAGTCCTCCAGGTCAGGTATCCCATTTCAAAGAGCAGCAAAAAGGCCTGTGGGCACCAGTGGTTGGACAGAGGTATTCTCAAGGTAGCCTGATTATAAATTTCTGCAGGATTATCGGGTTATGCAGTTCTGGCATTTAATCTAAACTCACTTGAGTCCTTGATTGTAAAAGGGTAAAGACCTGGGTGGAAGGCAGGGAAGTAGCCAAGTCAACTCATGAAGCCCTTTACCGAGCACCTACTCTGTCCCCAGACATACAATAGATAGCTAAAGGCAAAAAAGTTAGAAGTTACAGCTGGGACAACTAAGAAGTGTGTATTCCCACTCCTCAGTGGGGAAAGCTGCACACAGGAAACAAGGTGCATGGAGGGAAGTCAGGCAGCCTCCCTGGACTGAGAAGGCCACATGGAGCAGGGGTCACCGCATCTGAATCTTTGGGTAAGGGAGCAGTTGAGCTTCCTGCTGGCTTGGTAAATTCCTGGGAGGGGTTCAACAGTGCCAGAGCCTGTCTAGGCCTGGTCAGATGGACAAGAGTGGGGCAAAGGTGACTGCACGAGCAGGTCCTGACCAGGCATCCTAGACTTTGCTGGAACTTGTCTGGCTCTGAGCAGAATGCTCTGGAATGAAGGCCAAGTAGGGGGAGCTCAGGGAAGGAAACAGGGGAACTAACAAGATAGGCAGCTGGGCAACCTCCTGCTGGACTTGCATTGCCCAACACTGGAGTCATCTGTCCCAGATTCCTTTCATAATGGGATAAAATGTACCCACAGTGAGGTCCAGAGTGGGGCCTGGTAGAAACCAGTGACTTCAGTGGCAGGACAGTTGAGTCCCAGGAAAGCCAGGGAAGCACACACATTACTTGGCTTCCTGTCCCCAGCAGCTGCAGGAAGCTGTTCCAGGCTCCCAGCTGTGCCCAGCAGCCCCTAAGGACAGGAAAAAGTCTTGTTTCTTGCCACCACTCTGATTGGACACAGAGAGAGCCCTGGATGGGGTGACTGAGTACTCAACAGAAGGCGCCAAGGGAGGAGGTGAGGCTGCCTGCCAACATTTGGGGAGGCAGCTTAGGTCTCATATGGGACAGAGCCTGTGGCAAAGGTCCCCAACGTTCCTTACTTTCATAATCTGAAAAAGCTATTAACACTTTTTCCAGACAAACACCCTCAACACACACAAAATCTTGCCTATAGTTTAAAAGGGTCCTGGAGTGCCTGGGTAGCTCTGTTGGTTGAATCTCCAACTCTTGATTTTGGCTCAGGTCATGATCTCAAGGTCACAAGATCTAGCCCTGTGTCGGGCTTCTTACTGGGTGAGAAGCCCACTTGGGGTTTTCTCTCTCCCTCTACCCCTCTCATCTGCTAACATGTGCTCTCTCTCTCTCTTCAAAAATGAAAGAAAGAAAGAAAGAAAGAAAGAAAGAAAGAAAGAAAGAAAGAGAAAAGAAGGAAGGAAGGAAGGAAGGAAGGAAGGAAGGAAGGAAGGAAGGAAGGAAGGAAAAAAAAAATAAGAGGTCCTAATCAGGCTTGGAGCTTCTTGAGTGTGCTTAAGGTCAGTGAAATTCCAGTCTGTTTCTGCCTTTACTGACTGTGAGTCATGGACCATCTTGGCTTGCACTGCCTTCTAGAGCCTGAGAAGTTGGTCTAGGGGAGCTTCTAGAGGCCCATCAGCTCTACTAGCTCTTTGGAGTTATTTCAAGTCATCCTATTGGATACTAGAAAAGAAAGAACATCTTTAAACCAAGTTGAGAATCTCGACCTGCACTCACCAGAGCTGGGCTATTTCACTCACACTAGGCTTCCCCAGATTCCCAACAGTATCTATTGTCTGCCTACCTTCTACCCACCCAGATAAGTCTGGCAGCCAATATGTGGGCCTCTGGGAGCTTTTGAGGTTCTGGCCTCTCAATCACACATGCACTTGTCAACACACCTTCTGTTTTCTTTTCATTTATTGGTTCTAACAGTCATTCAGCATATTTACTGAGCACCTACTACATATCAGGCCTTGGGCTAAGTGTAGCACAAGTCCCAATCATGCCCATAGTTCTGGGTCCTGCCCAAATCTCATGTCCTGCCAACATTTGACTGCCCACCCAGCATAGCCCTCCTAATTGGTTCATCTTGAAACTGAATCCTTCTTCCAATCATTTGGAGCTTTATGGTAAGCTGCGCAGTGTGGCCACCTCTGGGCAGAGCCTGCCCTTGTTATTCATTTCTTGTTACCTCCTGCTGCCAACCAGCAACTTTGAATGCATAGTAGGCAGGAAGGGAGGGAAAGAACTTCTGTCTGTCCTAGGATCCAGGAGACCTTTAACAAAGTTCCCTGGCTGAATCTTGGCAAGAGTATGCTGGTTGTGTTTCTTGCCATTTTATTCAGAGTACTTATCACTATTAGACATTATGTGTAAACTAATTTGTTTGTCTTCTCTCCTCTCCTAGAATAAAAACTCTAAGAGGGCAAAGACTTTGTTCACTGCAGTATGTCTAAAGATTCATTAAATTTAAAAAAATTCATAAGGTTGAGACCAGATTCTATACACAATGTGGTATCCTTCTGCCAGAGTTGAACCCTGGTATGGCAACTCACTAGCTGTATGGCCTTGGGCAAGTCACTCACCTTCCCACTCAGTTTTATCGCCTGTAATATGAGAGTAATCATGACTTCTCCCTTGAAGGGGACTGGATTGAGTGAAGAATACAGGCATCAATAGAAGTGTCTGGCACATAGTAATTGCTAGATGAGTGCTAGTGATTATCACTATTGTTACTATTCTCTCTTTTTTTTAATTTTAATTTTTTAATTTTAATTTAATTTAATTTTATTTTGTTTTATTTATTTTTGAGACAGAGACAGAGCACAAGTGAGGAGGGGCAGAGAGAGAGGGAGACACAGAATCTGAAACAGGCTCCAGGTTCTGAGCTGTCAGCAAAGAGCCCGATGCGGGGCTTGAACCTACAAATTGTGTGATCATGACCTGAGCCGAAGTCGGATGCTCAACCGAATGTGCCACCTAGGCGCCCCTCTTTTTTTTAATTTTTAAAAGTTTATTTATATATATTGGGAGAGAAAGAGAGAGACCACAAGTCTTAACCAACTGAGCCACCCAGGCACCCTATTATTACTATTCTTATCCTGCTTTGTTCATTTAGTGTTGCCAGGAACATTCTCCACCTGGATAAGAAACTTGATTGCTATTGGAGACCCACTATGCCATTGGACCAAGGTGCCATTCATTCAATACAAGTTTATACTTACTTACTCTTTCTGAATCCCCAAACATTACAAGCCAGAGTATCTTGTGTATGTGAGAAAGAGAAAGTGTGTGTGTGTGTGTGTGTGTGTGTGCACACATATACATGGCACAATCTTGGAGAAGGTTGGCTTTCAGCAGCTTCTCAAAAACACTTAAATCAAACAGAAGTTTAGAAGGACTGGACGAGAGTTGTCTTTAAATTTTTTTTAATGTTTTTTATTTATTTCTAGGAGAGAGAGAGAGAGAGAGAGAGACAGCGTGAGCAGGGAAGGGTCAGAGAGAGAGGGAGTCACAGATTGAAACAGGCTCCAGGCTCTGAGCTGGCAGTCAGCACAGAGCCCGACGCGGGGCTCGAACCTACAAACCGCGAGATCATGACCTAAGCGAAAGTCGGACGCTTAACCGACTAAGCCACCCAGGCGCCCCGAGAGTTGTCTTGTAGGAGACTCTTTCAGGCAGCTATTTCTAGAATTCAGGTGTGGAACATGCAATGAGAAACCTGTTATAGTTTCCTTGTTTCTGATTATTGATGGGATTCTCAATAGTTGCCTTGGTAATACTAAGACCTTTGGCAAAGTTGAGGGTCCAAAGCTCAGGCGAAGAATACCATTCTGGCCATCCAGAGCCCACCTCTAGCCTATGCCACTGCACCAGCCTGGAATACAGAAGCCAGATTCTAATGGAGTGACTCTCCATTTCCCCATTAGGTGGCGCTGCTGTCCTGACTATGTCTAAGGATTGCCAGAGGCATCTTGGGTGGCTCAGTCCATTAAGCATCCAACTCTTAGTTTTGGCTCAGGTCATAATCTCAGTTTGTGGATTTGAGCCCTGTATCGGGCTCTGTGTTGACTACGTGAGCCTACTTGGGATGCTCTCTCGCTCCCTGTCTCTGCACCGCCTCTGTAAAAGGATGGAAATATATACTTCATGTAAACAGTAACCAAAAGCTGAGTGGCTATATTCTTGTAAGACAAAATAGACTTAAGTCAAAACAAGTTACAAGCGGGGCGCCTGGTTGGCTCAGTTGGTTAAGCGTCCGACTTCGGCTCAGGTCATGATCTTACGGTTTGTGGGTTCGAGCCCCGTGTCGGGCTCTGTGCTGACAGCTAGCTCGGAGCCTGGAGCCTGTTTCAGATACTGTATCTCCCTCTCTCTCTGACCCTCCCCTGCTCACAAGGTCTCTCTCTCTCTCTCTGTCAGAGATAAATAAAACATTGGAAAAAAAAAACAAGTTACAAGAGACAAATGTGTGTATATATATATTTTTTCAATATTTATTTGTGGCTCAGTCGGTTAAGCTTCCGACTTCGGCTCAGGTCATGATCTCACAGTTCGTGGGTTTGAGCCCCGTCTCGGGCTCTGTGCTGACAGCTAGCTCAGAGCCTGGAGACTTTCAAATTCTGTGTCTCCCTCTCTCTCTGACCCTCCCCTGCTCACACTATCTCTCTCTCTCAGAAATAAATAAAACATTAAAAAAATTATTTAATTCATCTCTACACCAACATGGGGATATAACTCATAACCCCAAGATCAAGAGTCCTATACTCTTCTGGGGTATCAGGGTGGCTCAGTCCGTTGAGCGTCCAACTTTGTCTCAGGTCATGATCTTACAGTTTGTAAGTTTGAGGCCCACATCGGGCTCTGTGTTGATAGCTCAGAGCCCGGAGCCTGCTTCAGATTCTGTGTCTCCCTCTCTCTCTGCCCCTTCCCTGCTCATGCTCTGTCTCTCTCTCAAAAATAAATAAACATTTTAAAAAATTAAAGAAAACAGTTAAAAAAAAAACCAAAAAAGAGTCCTACACTCTTTTTACTGAGCTAGCTAGGTGACCCAAAGAAAGAAATATACTGATAGAAAGTACAATACAGCAAGAAGATACAATAGTTATAAACATACACACATCTAACAGGGCCCCAAAATACATGAAACAAAAATTGACAGAATTGAAAGGGGAAATAGATAGTTCTACAATAATAGCTAGAAACTCAACACTTTGCTTTCAATTATGGCTAGAACAAGCAGACAGAAGATCAATAAGGAAATAGAAAATTTAAACAATGCTGTAGACCAAAGTAGACCTAACAAATACTACATGTACTCCAACACCAACAGAATGCACATTCTTCACATTCTTCTCAAATGCACATGGAACATTCTCCAGGATAGATCAACCATATGTTAGTCACAAAACAAATCCTAAGAAATTTTCTTTTTCTTTTTAAAAAATGTTTATTTTTGAGAGAAAGTGAGAGAGAGAACATGAACATGAGAGGGGCAGAGAGAGAGGGGACAGATATCCAAAGCAGGCTCTGTGCTGACAGCAGAGAGCCCAATGTGGGGCTCAAACCCATGAACTGTGAGATCATGACCTGAGCTGAAGTTGGATGCTGAACCAACTGAGCCTCCCAAGTGCTCCAGTCCTACGAAATCTTATTTTATTATTTTTTTATGTTTACTTATTTTTGAGAGAGAGCATGAGCAGGGGAGTGGCAGAGAGAGAAAGAAGGGTACAGAGGATCCAAAGCAGGCTCTGCACCTGCAGCAGTGAACTCAATGTGGAGCTTGCTCAAACTCAGGAAATGTGAGATTGTGACCTGAACCAAAGTCAGACACTTAACTGACTGAGCCCTCTAGGTGCTCCACAAAGAATGTTTTCTGATTATAATGGAATGAAACTAGAAATGAATAGGAGGAATAAAACTAAAAAAAAAAAAAAAAAATCACAAATATGTGGAAATCTAAAAACATACTCTGGGGGCAACTGGGTGGTTCATTTTGAGACTCCAACTCTTGATTTTGGCTCAGGACATGATCACATTACCTGTGATTTTGGCCCTGCATCATGCTCTGTGCTGACAGTGTGGAGTTTGCTTGGGATTCTCTCTCTTCCTCTCTTTCTGCCCTTTCCCTGCTTGTGCACACATTCATTCTCTCTCTTTCAAAATAATAAACATTTAAAAATACAAAACACTCTGTGATGGTTAGGGGTGCCTGGCTGGCTCAGTCATAGGACATGTGACACTTGATCTCAGCATTGTAAGCCCAAGCCCCACATTGCCTATAGAGTTTGCTTAAAAATAAAATCTTGAAAAAAACCCAAACAGCAACATACTTTGTGTTAATTTTATGCATCTGTTATACCACACCATGAAGTATCAAGACATTTACCAAACATTATTCAGCGTGGGTGTGTCTGTGAGGGTGAGATTAACATTCAAATAGACGAGTAAAGCATATTTCTCTTCCTAATATGGGTGGGTCTCATCCTATCAATTGAAAACCTGAAAAGAACAAAGAAGTTTAGTAAGAGGAAACTCCTCCTACCTGATTGCTTGGGCTGAAACATTGGTATTTTCCAGCCTTTAGACCGGGACCAGGACTGAAACATCAGCTCTTCTTGGGTCTCAGGCATGCTAACTTTTGGACAGAAATTTATACAATCAGCTCTCTTGGGTCTTAGGCCTTCAGACTTAAACTAGAACTGCACATTGGCTCTCCTGGTTTCCAGCTTGCCAACTACGGATCTTGGGAAGTGCTCGGCCTTCATGATTGCATGACCTAATTTTTTTAGGTTTATTTATTTATTTTGAAAGAGAGAAAGAGAAAGTGAGGGGGAGAAGGGCAGAGAGAGAGGGAGAGAGAATCCTGAGCAGGCTCCCTGCTGTCAGGGCAGAGCCCAATGTGGGGCTTGATCCCACAAACCATGAGATCCTGACCCTGAGCCAAATCAAGAGTCTGATGCTTAATCTACTGAGCTGCCCAGGTAGATTATCTTTTAAGTTTAAAGAATCTCTAGCAGCCTCCATGGCTGTCAGTAAGAAGCTCAATGGGGGGCTGATCTTGCCCCAACTGTGAGATTTGGACCTAAGCCAAAATCAAGAATTAGATGCTTAACCAACTAAGTCACTGTTAGAAACAAGCCTATCAACCCAGTCAAAGGAGGGACAGGGACTCAGAGACTCAGCACAGTGAAGCAAGGCTTTAATCAACATTCTTGTGAGAGTAGGTGTCTGATGGATATGCACACTTGGGGCAGTTACAGCAGACAATTTCTCTCCTAGCATGCAAGCCTCTCCCTTGGTTCTTCATTGGCTGAGTAGTACAGAGGTAATAGCCTTACCCAGAGGTCACCTATACCCACCTAAGGCAAAGAGTAGTCTCATTGGAACACATGTACATTCCCTGAGGTGACACAGAGACTTTCAGTCCCTCTCCCTATATTCTTTGGTGCATGTTAATTGCAAAGCCCACGAAGATAAGCCTGTGCAACGGAGGGGAAGAAGAATCAGGAAATGAAGTGTCTAAGGGTTTGGGACTCCATTGTTGAGGGAGAGGTTCATACATATTTCCAATAGGTTATAAATCTATTGCTAATTAGACAGCACAGCTTTTATTTGGTATTTCTGAAAATGAATCCTCTCCCTTACTTCTCATAGTCACCCAGTAGCCCCTTACATGAACGTTCTCTCTTTCTCTGCATCTAGGTCTAACAAAACATGCTTTAAAAAAAACCACACACACGAACACACAATAAAACAAAAACAAACAAACAAACAAACAAACAAGCAAAAACTATGGGGTGCCTGGCTGGCTTAGTCAATAGAACATGGGACTAGACCTGGGGAATGTGAGTTCAAGCCCCATTTTGGGTGTAGAAATTATTTAAAAATAAAATATTAAAAAAATAGTCAACATTTCTTCTTTTAACTGTTAAAATTTTTATTAAAGTTCTAATTAAAGTGTAGTTTACACACAGTGTTATATTCTACTTTCTTGAACATAGAGAATATTATGTTCAAGTTTTATATTTTTATTTTTTTCAGGTTTGTAATTTATTGCACAAATTGAGTATCACATGATGAATTGACATTAGCTTCCCCAGGCATGGGAACTTAGCAGATGAGACACAGTTTAAGATCTGTTTATGTTGTTTTTCATAGCTGATATTTTTTAAGACCTTAAATTGAAGTGTAAGATCATCAAAGCAGTGCTTCCATATGTGGCCAAACCACAATTCATTCTACCTGTGAGAGTATAAGAGTTGAAATATTTTTTTATATCAGTGAAATGGAATTGGGCATCAGTTTCTGGACCTGCTATGATTTCAATCTTGCAAAAGTCACCAATTCTACTGGTTGTGTCCTACAACATACCTATTGTTCAAGTTTTAATGTCCTTGTCTGCTAATTCTAACATCTGTTATTTCTGAATCTGTTTCTCTTGTTGATTTTTTTCTTCATTATAGGTCACCACTTTGGGTGGGCTTTTTATTTTTTCTGCTTTACATGATAGGTAATTTTTTTTTAAAGTTTCATTTATTTGAGAGGGAGAAGCAGCAGGGAAAGGGCAGAAAGAGGTGGGGACAGAAGATCCGAAGCAGCCACCATGCTGACACCAGAGAGCCCACTGCAGGACTCGAACTCACAAACCATGAGATCATGACCTGAGCTGAAGTTAGACACTTAACTGACGGTCCTATGATTGGTAATTTTTAATTGGATGCCAGATATTGCAAGTTTTACCTTTTTAGGTACTAATACTATTGTAGTCCTATAAATATTTGTGACCTTTGTTCCAGATACATTTAGGCATTTTCATAATTTTGAAGCTTGATTTTTTTAAGCTTTGTTAGTTGGAGTCTCAGCAGATTTTAGTCTAGAATAAATGTTTCATTTTTTAATTTTTTTAAGTTTACTTATTTTAAGAGAGAGAGAAAGAGAGTGAGAGGCTGAGAGAGGGAGAGAGAGAGAATCCTAGGCAGGCTCTGCACTGTCAGCCCATATGTGGGGCTCGAACTCATGAACCATGAGTTCATAACCTGAGTTGAAATCAAGAGTGAGATGCTTAACTGACTGAACCACCCAGGTGCCCTCCATCCCTTTTTTAAGAGATAGAGACAGAGAGAGTGTGTAGGAGGAGGGGGACATATGTTATTCACATTATAAGGCATGTGTAGAGTGGGGTGAGGGTGCAGGTCCTAGCAATATTAGAAGTCAGAGCAAAGGGAAAAAATAGCTTTTTTAGAGGGTCCCGTCATAGTTTGCCTGTCTCATTTGCTTTTTGTTTTTGTTTGTTTTGGCTTTTTACTAATGGCTGATGGGAACACAAACTGCTTCTGGCTCTGAGTAAGATTTGATGCTGTCACCTTTTAGTTCTTTGGGGTAGTTCTTTCTTTGGCCTTGGACAGTCTGCTCACATGCATGTACTGATTATTACTAAGCTGAAGACTCAAGGGGAGCCCCCTAGAGATCTCCGGAGTCATCTCTCTGTGCAATTCTGTCCTGTCTAGCTTCTAGCCATCTTTGCCTCCCCAAACTCCCAGTTTTGTCTCTTCAATTCAGGGAGTCTGACAGACTCTACCTGAGTTCCTCCTCACTGTATTTAGAAACTCTCTCCAGACAGCAAACCAGATAATCATTGAGGTTATATTGTATGTTTCTCCTCTTTCAGGAATCACTGTCCTGTGCTGCCTGATGGACAATGTCTGAAAATGATTGTTTCATATATTTTGTCTGATTCTTTGGTTGGGTCATGTGGGAGTGTAAATCTTTTCCCAGTCATTCCATTTTAGCTGGAAGTGTGAGTTCCTAAAATCTAACAATAATTTGTTCCTTTGGTATGTGTTTATTGAGCACTAGCTACGCACAGCATGATGCTAAGAGATGTGGGATACAAGCTGACAGACTAAATTCTTGCTTTCCTATCCCCTGTAGCCCAGTGAAGGAGACAAGTTTTGGGGGGATGATTACAATAAAATGTGGAGACTCTCTGACAGTGTACAGTGATCTAACTCGGTCCAGGTGATTAAGAAAGCACTCCCTGGGGCTCCTAGTTGGCTCAGTCAGTTGAGTGTCTGACTTTGGCTCAGGTCATGATCTCATGGTTTGTGAGTTTGAGCCCTGCAGGCTTCCTGCTGACAAGGTGAAGCCCTCTTCAGATCCTCTCTCACCCTCTTTCTCTGCACCTCCCCCACGCATAGTCTCTCTCTTTCTCTCAAAAATAAATAAATATTTTTTTAAAAACTTAAAAGGGTGCCTGGGTGGCTCAGTGGGCTAAATGTCCGACTTCAGCTCAGGTCATGATCTCACGGTTTGTGTGTTCAAGCCCTGCATCAGGCTCTATGCTGACAGCTCAGAGCTTGGAGCCTGCTTCAGATTCTGTGTCTCCCTCTCCCTGCTCCTCCCTTGCTCATTCTTTCTCTCTCTCAAAAATAATTAAAGCTTAAAAAAATTACATCCTCTACTGATTGAACTAGGCACCTCAAAATAGGGAGAGTTATAAGGCAATTAGTCGGTTGGTCACTTTTCCACTGTTTCTTGGCAGTTTGGTGTTTCCTTCCCTCCCCTCCCCTCCCCTCCCCTCTCCTCCCCTCCCCTCCCCTCCCCTTCCCTTCCCTTCCCTTCCCTTCCCTTCCCTTCCCTTCCCTTCCCATCCCTTCCCATCCCTTCCCTTCCCTTTTCTTTTCAGTAAGCTCTACAGTCAACCTGGGGCTTGAACTCACAACCTTGAGATCAGGAGTCCCATGCTCAGGGTGCCTGGGTGGCTCAGTTGTTTGGGAGTCAGACTTCTGATGTCCACTTACGTCTTGATCTCAAGTCCCTGGGTATGGAACCTACTTTAAAAAAAACAAAAAACAATAACAAAAAAAAGACTTGCATGTGATGTGATTTGAAGTGTTGGGGTTTGGAGGCAACAGGCCATAAAAGAATTCTTGAGATGTCTTAGGTGCAAAAAGGTGCTTTTATTAAGGCATGGGGACAGGACCTATGGGCAGAAAGAGTTGAACTGGGGTTGTGATGGGTGACTGATTACATACCTTCAAGTTGGGAGGGGGTAGGGATAGCTTAAGTCTTAAAGGTATTTTGGAAGCAAGGTTTCTAGGACCTTGAGGGACTAGCTGCTATTAAGACAAAGTTATTTGCTATTGTCTAGTAAAATACTAATCATGAGATCCTTCAGATGTGTATCAGTGGGCCATAAATTTAGAGGATGATTGCTAATATATATCTTGGGTGGGCACAGATAAAGGAAGTTTCCAAAGGGATTTTTTTATATGTGAAAGAAGATTTACAGGATCCTGGAGGTAGTCTCTGGTCAAGTTAAGGTTGCTTTTTGCCTCGAGCAAAGTATTAACATTGAGGCAGATGAGTTGTGGAAGGTCCTTCTGCCTGTCTCAAAGACTTGTCAATGGGCTGTAAGTAGCAAGGACATTTATTCTTTTGCCTTTGTTTCCCACATTGGCATGCTCTACTGACTGAGCTAACTAGGTGTCACCCTAGGGTTAGATGAATATTTAAAAATGGGAGCCTTGGAACACCCAGCTGGCTCAGTTGGGAGAGCACATGACTCATGGTCTCAAGATAATGAATTCGAGCCCCATTTTGGGTGTAGAGATTACTAAAATAAATAAATAAACTAAAAACCAAAAAATTGGAAGAAGAAATGGGAGCCTTGTCATCGTATATAGAAGTGGGCATAAGGCTACATATGTGCCTTAAGGAAACGTACCTGAACATATGTTGTGTGTTATGTAAATGAAGCTTGCACTTTGCCTAGGGCAGAGATTTTAGTATTATAATGAGGTAAAGGTAACTATCGGTCACTCCATGGGTCACTCCGTTGTCCATCTTTCCAGGCCTGAGACAGGTGTTAAGCTCAAACTAGTCTGGGTAGTCTGGGTTGCCAGAGCTCTTCATCTAGGCAGTCCATTATTCCTGGAGTGGTTGTTTTGGTTTGCATCCAGGATTCTATGCCCATGGGGTCTTTTGCCTGAGTTAAGAGATAAGGTGGAAAGAAGAGTTTAAGGAAAAATGTGGGACAAAAGTTGGTAAGTACAAGCAGGTAATCAGTATAGTTCACATCTTGGGGTCTAGCTGGTGACACTGTGACTGCTCTCAGAGCTGAGTTCTAAAGACCAGAGCCCGTGTGTACCCTCCTGAATCCCAGGGAACCTATAATCTTTTGGGATTTGGGGAAGCCTCTGCTCCAGCATGGGGTGGTCTTTATGAAGAGGAAAGTCTCAGGAAACTGAAGGGACCCAGGCAGTCATTACTTTGAGTCAAAATGGAGACAGCAATGGCCAGTCCAAGAGACCCAAGGACACAAGTTCTTTTCCCTTGACAACAGCCAATGAAAAGCCAGGGAATGTTTTCTGTCACTGGAAGTCTGGGTGCCTGGGCCGGGAAAGCACAACTCTTCCCGTTGTTCCGTGGGCTGGCTTCAAATCTTGGTTTTGTTACTGTCTGATAACCTACTATGAAAGCCCTAAGTGTTACACTGGACCTGTGCCTTTGGGTTCCTCAACACAGAGAAGGCCCAGGTCACCAAAGCTGACCATTACCTGGAGGGTTCTGCCTTGTGAGGAAGGAGCCCCAAAGAAGGCCTTGTTCCGTCTCTACTCCATACTGCTTTATTGGCTCAGGAAATCACTGCACCACTTCTGGCCTCAGCTTTGTTATCAATAAAACAGGCTTAATCAATGATCCCTGAGGCATTGTTTCTACAAGTGCTTGGAAGGATGGTGGTGATAAACATAATGGTTAATATTTATTTTTTGCTTTGTTTTTTTTCCTTTCAAAATCATGTTTATTGAGGTATAATTTAGATACAATAAAAATGCACAAATCGTGGGGCGCCTGGCAAGCTCAGTGGGTAGAGCACGTGACTCCTGATCTCAGTGTTGTTAGTTTGAGCCCCACATTGTGTATAGAGATTACTTAACACTAAAATCTTTTTCTTTCCGAGGCACCTGGGTGGCTCAGTTGGTTAAGCCTCCAACTTTGGCTCAGGTCATGATCTCACGGTTTGTGGGTTCGAGCCCCGTGTCGGGCTCTTTGCTGACAGCTAACTCAGAGCCTGGAGCCCGTTTCAGATTCTGTATCTCCCTCTCTCTCTGAACTGCCCCTGCTCACGCTCTCTCTCTCTTTCTCTCTCAGAAATAAATAAAACATTAAAAAATTAAAAAATAAAATATTTTTCTTTCCTTCTTCCTTCCTTCCTTCCTTTCTTTCCTTTTTTTTTTTTTTTAAAGTAGCTTCACATCTAGTGTGGAGCCCAACACATAGCTTGAACTTACCATCCTGAGATCAAGACCTGAGCTGAGATCAAGAGTCATAACTTACACCGACTGAGCCACTCAGGCACTCCAAGTATTCAGTTTAGTAAATTATGACAACTGTCTAGATAAATATTAACTACCACCACAATTGTAGAACCTTTCCATTACTCCAAAGTATTCCCTTGTACCTCTTCATAGTCAATCCCTTCCCTTTACTCCCAGCTCCAGGAAAAAAAAATTCTTATTTATATTACTATAGATTAGTTTTGTCTTTTCTAGAATTTCATGTTAAGTGGAATCATACAGTATGTACTTTTTTGGGTTTGGCTTTTTTTTTTTTTGCTTAACATAGTACATTTGAGATCTAGTGGTGTTCTGCATATTAGTTGTTCATTCCTGTAAAATTTTTTTTTAAATTTTTTTTAATGTTTTTATTTATTTCTAGGAGAGAGAGAGAGCGTGAGCAGGGGAGGGTCAGAGAGAGAGGGAGTCACAGACTGAAACAGGCTCCAGGCTCTGAGCTGGCAGTCAGCACAGAGCCCGACGCGGGGCTCGAACCCACGAACCGCGAGATCATGACCTAAGCGAAAGTCGGACGCTTAACCGACTAAGCCACCCAGGCGCCCCCCTGTAAAATTTTTTAAAAATAAAACATACATAATATTTACCATTTTACTCATTTTAAGTGTCTAAGTCAGTGGCATTAAGTACATTAGTAGTGTTGTATAATCATCGCTACTATTTCTATAATTTTTTTCATCATCCTAAACAGAAACTTTGTACCTATTAAACAGTAACTCTCTATTTCCCCTTATGCCCCGGCGACATACTTTACTTTCTGTTTCTGAATTCACCTATTCTAAGTACCCCATGTAAGTGGAATCAAACAATATTTGTCCTTCATGTCTGTTTTTTTTTTTTAATCACTTAGCATTATATTTTCAGTGTTCCCACGTAAGCATTAAGGCTGAGTAATTCCATCATATGTATATAGCAAGATTTGTTTACCCATTCACATGTTGGTAGATATTTGGATTTGTTCATTTCTTTTTACTGCTGAGCAGTATTCTGTTTTATAGATATATTGCAATTAGTCTATCTGTTTATATATTGGACATCTATTTCCAATTTCTGGCTATTGTGAATAAAGTTCTTGAGTGGCCATATGCCTCATTTCTCCTGGGTAAATACTTAGAAATACAATGGCTGGATCATATTGTAGGTATAAATTTAGTTTTTATTTTTTAATTGTTATTTATTTTTGAGAGAGACAGACAGACAGACAGACATAACAGAGGAGGGGCAGAAAGAGAGAGAGGGAGAATCTCAAGCAGGCTCCTCACTGTCAGCCTACAAACTATGAGATTATGACCTGAGCTGAAATCAAAGAGTCAGAGGCTTGGGGTGGGGAGGAGAAAAAAAAAAGAAAGAGTCAGATGCTTAACCAACAGAGCCATCCAGGCGCCCCTAAATTTCGTTTTTAAAGAAATGCCAAAACTTTTTCATAATGGCTGGTAATTACCAATGGATTAAGGTTCCAGGCATTCCACATCCTTGGGTCTTTAGTTTTAGCCTATTCAGTAGGGTTGTGGGAGTTTTGATTTGCACTTCCCTGATAAACAACCATGTTAAGCATCTTTTCATAGGTTTATTACCTATTTATATTCTTTTGTAAATTACATGTTCAAATCCTTTGTCCATTAAAAAAGGAGGTGGTGTTCATATCTATTTTTGCAATTAATGCTGGCCGGGTGTTATGTTCAGTAGTGCTCATGGCTTAACATGTTTTAAACAACGACTGCCCAGTACAGAACCCGTAACGGAGCAAAACTCGGAGCAGAGAAGGGTCTGGACAGCTCAGACAGAGAATGGCTCGGGCGTTTCTGGGCAAGGACCCCACAACACCTCCTAAATGCTCGCGCCGTGATTGGCTGAAGGAACACTTCCGCAGGCACTTCCGACTCCCTGCCGGCCGAGAGCATCTATAATTGGCTGGGCTGGCCCAGCGCGAGTCTTTCCGGGAGTTGTAGTTCTTGGGTGTTGGCTAGGGACGCCGGGAAGGACCAGTGGACACAGGCCAGGAGCAGCGGTTGGGTTTGGTCGCGGTTGCTGACACCATGTCCCGTGTGTCGGTGCCCTGCCATGTGAAAGGCACCGTGGCCCTGCAGGTGGGCGACGTGCGAACCTCCCAGGGCCGGCCTGGTGTGCTGGTCATCGATGTCACCTTCCCCAGCGTCCCGCCCTTCGAGGTGAGCAAGCCCCGTGGGCGCGACCGGGGCTCCTGGGCGGGGCTGACCTGGGAACTCGGGCTTGTCCTGGTTAATCTTTTACAGGAAGCCTCTGCAGTGTTCTTTCCCTTGTGAATCAGTTAACCATTTATTTATTCCTCCAGTAAACACATATTTACTACAGTGCAGCTTTCTGTCCTGTTCTCTTCAACATCTCTGCCCCGTATCCAGGACAGGGCTGGCGTAGAAGTGCCAAGATAGTATAGGGTGATGCTGGTAATGCAATTGTGAACCAAGGAGAGGTGAGAGGTCTTTTTGTTCCTGGTCACTGAGCTAGGGATCATTAGACAATGAGTTATCCCAAAATCTGCCTCCTGCCCATTCCTGCAGTGCCTGCTGGAGGTCAGGTTCAGCTCATGCCTCATCAGGGTCATCCCCATGTCTGGGGTTCCAATATCCAGGTTCCAACATACAGTTGCGTGTCCAGTCCACAACTATTGGCAGAGTGACAAACACTACAAGACCTCAACATAGAGGACAAAGTCCTCTTTCTAATGACCTAAGGGCCACTCTGTTTCTGTGCCATGCCTGCTTCTTGACCCCATGCACTTTGTCCGGTAGTGTGTGGTCATTTTTCAAACTGTTTCTTACTATAAGCTAGGAAACTTTACTAAATGGAACCAACTCTGTAAATCCTTATACAATAGGATGTGGAGCCTACACATCTTTATTAAAAAAAAAAAAACAAACCCAAAAAACAAAAAACACAACTTCCTTGGGTGATTCTTTTTTAAAATATTTTTTAAATTAAAAACATTTTTTAATGTTTATTTATTATTGAGAGACAGAGGGAGACAGAACATGAGCATGGGAGGGGCAGAAAGAGGGGGAGGCACAGAGCCCGAAATGAGGCTCAAACTCACAAACCCTGAGATCATGACCTGAGCAGAAGTCGGACGCTCAACCGACTTAGCCACCCAGGCGCCCCATTCCTTGGGTGATTTTGATGAGTGTCCAGTGATAAGAATTGCCAGAGCCAGGCTGAATCACTGCCATTTCATGGGTAGGCCCAGGTTTTCTTACCCCTTGGTGCCCCTTTGCATATGTTACTTTTACATTGTCTGCCTTTCCTGGTTCATTTGATGAACTCCTTCAGGCCTCATCTGTCCATTTTCTGCCTTCTCTAGAGTTAGGGTTCTGACCTCTGGCAGCATCTTAGACTTGTGACAAGATCTGCAGTCATGGTTTATTTGCATGACCTGCTCATTTAGATTATGAGCTCTTCTAGGAAAGTGAAATTGTTTTTGGGCCCCAGTGGATGCTTGCTGAAATTGTTAGATTGGTAGTAGAGTACATTCCTAAGGGGAGGAGATGGTATATTTGAGCCTCTTAGGCCCTGGGCCTGGGTCTGATTTGTCATGGTGGGCTGTGTATACTCTAGTTACAGGAGATCGTGTTTAAGAATTACTACACAGCCTTTCTGAGCATCCGTGTTCGCCAGCACACCTCAACGCACACACCGGCCAAGTGGGTGACCTGCCTACGAGACTACTGCCTCATGCCCGACCCACACAGTGAGGAGGGAGCCCAGGAATATGTATCACTGTTCAAACACCAGGTCAGCTGGGACTCAGCATGACTAGGGGAGTCCAGATGGGGGCTCACTGGGGCCCTGGGAATTGGGCCAGGATACCAGGAAGGAAGAGGGGGGGCAAGGTTGGCCTGGGCTTGTACCTTGGAGGGATTACTATTCTTTCCTTCCCAAAGGTCTGGGGAGGCAGCATCTTGGTTCACTGCTTGTTGGGAGGCTCTTGGGCAGTGAGCTAGGGCCTTGCTGGGTCCTTGTGTGTGTGTGTGTGTGTATGTATGTCAGATGCTGTGTGACATGGCCAGAGTACTGGAGCTGCGCCTGATTCTACGACAGCCATCACCACTGTGGCTGTCTTTCACAGTGGAAGAACTGCAGATTTACCAGCAGGGACCAAAGGTAAGTGACCAGCACAGAGCTGTTGGGTTGGCCCTTTCCCGGGGAGGCTCTTAGCTATGGCTAAGAATGCTGGGTGTGGGGCTGAAAGTGGATGGTAAGACTCAGAAGGAGGCCTTCATGGAAATTAGCCAGGTAGGAATGCTGGAAGTTCATGGTGAGAGTTGAGGCCATGTTCTCATATCCTCTGACCTTTGAAGCCACCTGCCTCTCTCAGAGCTTGTGTTCCTGGGGCCTCCTGTATAGCAGAAGAGCTTAGGTAGTCTAACTGCCACCTTGGACTTCAGTGGACCCCGGAACAGAATTTTCTCAGTTTCTGAGGCTCAGGTGCCCTTCTCTTTGCTCTGAGGACCTTGGGATATGGTCCTAGGTCTCTCCCACTCTGCCTCCTTCAGAGCAATATGCCTTTGCTTTCCAGAGCCCCTCCATGACCTTCCCCAAGTGGCTCTCCCTCCCAGTGCCTTGTGAGCAGCCTGCTCCCCTCATTGAGGTAAGCCCTCATCCTGGGTAAGAACCATGTATGAATAGCCCCTGGGTCCAGCACAGGAGGCCCTACCTGGGCCTCTTTCTGCAAGAATCTGGGACTGGACCCAGGGCCCTTGGCTCACACTGTGCCATCTTCCTCTCGGGTGGTCCATGGGATTTGAGGCATCTCTGAGTGGGACTGGGCTGCCTACTGCACATCAGTCCCCACCCGTGTGTTACAAGTCATCTGGGAATGTTACTGGTCTCAGTTGGAGGGCCCTGTAGCCCATCCTGGCCTCTCTGGAGCTTTAAGGTCAGTGCTGGGGAGAGACCCATGGCCACTGACCCCTCCTTCTGGAGCAGGGTCTCCCAGACCCCAGCAGGGTATCCTCCGAGGTGCAGCAGATGTGGGCGCTGACAGAGATGATCCGGGCCAGTCACACCTCCACAAGGATCGGCCGCTTTGATGTGAGTGATCGCTTCCCCCTGTTTGGCTCCTGTTGGCTTGAGCTGGTCAGATTGATGGTCTTTTGTATTTCAGGTGGATGGCTGTTATGACCTGAACTTGCTTTCCTACACTTGAACCGTGGCTCTTAGCCAAGATGTTGGCCTCCTGGGCCCACCCAGACCTGGTTTAGGACACCAGAGGCTGAAGTGCTTTCCCTGTGCATTCCGAGTGTTGCCTGCATGCCCACTGTGTCTGGGCCACATTCACAGATTCAAGATTCTTGGGGGCTAAACTGTGTTGCTTCAGCATGAGCTGTCAGCAGGGATGTACTCTGTCTTCAATGGACTGCCACCTGAAACTCCTTTTCCTACCCTAAAAATACTCCAGTTCTGTTTACTAAGAATTCCCTCTGCCAACATGCACACTCCAGTCTTCTGCCTGCTCCTTCACCCTGAATGCAAGGGGAAGGGGTGACCTACTAGAACCTGCTATCATTTTGGAAGGCTGCTGTAGCCATGGCAGTCATGTAGTTTGGAAGCTCAAGGGAAAAACAGGAGCCCGCATCTTCCTTCTGCGCCCCCTCGTGGTCTTCTTTCCTTTTGTGTTATGCCCAGAAGAAATTTCCTGTCTTAGCTCCTGCTGCCTGCCTAGGGAGTGAAGCTGGGGATTTGGGCAGCCTGAATCCCTTGGTCCCAGAGCTGGCTCCTGGATGTGTGTTCAGATGGGTCTGCCCATCCAGCCTGGGCAGTGCCTCTGGCAAGACTGGTGTCAAAGAATGAGTTTTGGGGCCTTTTTGCTCAAAGCATACCCTGTCCCTTTTCCCAGCTTCCCCCTTCCAAGAATCATGCTCAGGTGATGAAAGATCAACCTTGGTAGGGTCTGGATCCAGGTGGGCATTTGCACTGGTGTCTTTTTTTAAAAACGTTTGTGTAATGTTTTATTTATTTCTGAGAGAGACAGAGACAGCGGGAGCAGGAGAGGGTCAGAGAGAGAGGGAGATACAGAATCTGAAACAGGCTCCAGGCTCTGGGCTGGCTGTCAGCACAGAGCCCGACATGGGGCTCGAACCCACAAACCGCAAGATCATGACCTGAGCCAAAGTCGGATGCTTAACCAACTGAGCCACCCAGGCACCCCTGCACTGGTGTCTTTTAAGAGGCTGAGGTCTGCTATGACCCCAGGCCTGCTGCTGAATAAGGAGGGCTGCTTTTATGAGAAAACCTACCTTTTCTGTTTTTTCCTGGCTTTGCCCCAGGGTGTTATGATGCAGCAGCACTGTACTATGTGTTAGACCTGGAATATTGGAAGTCTGTGCAGCTCAACAGCTTTCTGGAGGCAGGTCAGCTACCTGTGGTGGCTACCTTCTGCTCTTAACTATTAGTTAACTATTGCAAGTGTTATCATTGCCTGTGGGGTCATTTACTTAGCCCCTTTTAGCTTTTGCTAAGGGTAATGACCACAGTCCTGTGCTCTGGGAGTAGCAGCCTTCAGAGTGTGAGTGTGTGTGTGTGTGTGTGTAAGAGTGTGGGAGGAGGTCCCTGAGGGGGTGGCAGGGACAGTGCTTCATTCATGGCTGTGTCTCCAGTACCCAGCACAGAGCCTAGTGTGCAGAAAGATCAATAAATACTTGTGGAATGCATGACTGCCGGCTGCCTGTGTCCTCCCAGTGGGGGAGCTGGAGACCCTCACCAGAGGCCAGATTACTGATGTGCTCAGCCAGCCAGGCTGACTCCACCCTCCAGAGTGTCCTCCACCCCTTCCCTTCCCCCACGTGACCTTGCACTCCTGGTGTCCTGAATGTGCAATTCAGGCCTTCCAGCCCTTTGGATCTTTGACCTTTTGGAGGCTGGGCTGTCATCAAGGGAGGTCTAGCTCCTGGCTCTGACTCTGAGCAGCTTAACTGGTTTGGACAGCCTAATCTGCCCTGGAGGATCAACTGGAGTCGCCTGGGGCTGTTTCCCTACAGATTAGAGTCATTGCACTCTGCTCTAAAGCCCCGCCTGCTCTTGGGGCTGCGCCTGCTCTTGGGGCTGCGTGCCTTTTGGGCTGCCCGCCCCTTCTGATCCCCCTTTATGGGAGAGAGACCTGTCCAAGCAGAGCCTGGACTACATCTCCCAGCGTGCCTGGCAGAGTGGTGGCCTCCAAGTGCCGGCTGCACCAGTTGCGGGCAACAATGCAGCGGGCAGTGAGCATGGTGGCCCATCTGGGCTTGCGTCTGCAGGCGTTCCCGTCGGCCCTGGGCCGTCCACTCAGTTCCGCACAGGTGGGATAGAGGGTGCTGGGGCATGATGCCAATTTTGAAGGGGGGGTAGGGTCGGGGGGAGGTTGAGGCTGGGACCCTGGTGGCCCTGAACCTAGCCACCCGCAGGACGTGCTCCGCAGGACACCACTCTATGACTTCCATCTGGCTCATGGCGGGAAGATGGTGGCGTTTGCAGGCTGGAGTCTGCCTGTACAGTACCGGGACAGCCACATTGACTCACACCTGCACACACGCCGGCACTGCTCGCTCTTTGACGTGTCCCACATGTTGCAGGTGAGCCAGGGAGGCATACTGGCTGCCAGGTCAGGGCTTCTTCCCCTTCCACTGTGGTGCAGCTTTCTGGCATTTTTGGGAGGTGGATTCCAAGGGCCGCCCTTGCTGAAGAGGTGGAGATCTCAGGTGTCAGAGACTATAGCCCAGGAAATTAACTCAGAGGATATCTTCATTGTCTCCTTGTTAATCTCTTCAGCCTGCTCCCTCTTCATAGCAAGACTTTATGACCTGGGTTTCCCAGGGCTGGGCACCATTCTCATTAATTGCCCTGAGTGTTGATTTGGAAAAGAGGATATTTCACAATGGTGCTGGGCCCTTTCAAGTTCCCTAAACACCTCCATTGCACCCCCTCCTGTGTTGGCGGGTGTGGGAGAACCAGAAGGTGGGCTCTGCCCCCGTAGAACCAAAAGACTGCGCAGGCACTTTGGCTGCATTGGGCTGTACTCTGGATGGCAGGGAGGATGCCTCCTTGCCCAGTGGCTTTCCTGATTGTAGCTATTACTGTGGTCTGAGGTTTTGGATTTTTTTCCCAGACCAAGATACTTGGCTGTGACCGGGTGAAGCTGATGGAGAGTCTCGTGGTTGGAGATATTGCAGAGCTAAGGCCAAACCAGGTGGGTCCCTCTTACTTTTTGCTAAATGGGTGTTCTTAGTCATGAGCCAGCAAATGGGAATGGTGGAGGCACAACAATGGATCAGACATGGCTTCTCAGTGCTTGCAGTCTTGGGTTCCCTGTGTCATGTCTGGACATCTTGTTATCTGCAGGGAGGGGCCTATTCCATCCTTATCACACCAGGCTGAAAGGCTAGAAACCCAGGTTTATGTCCTGTTCTGTGATTTACCAGGCTGCCAACCCCCTTGCAATTCAAAGGTAGTCCCTTAAACAGCAGCCTTATTATCACCAAGAGCTTGTTAGGGAATATGCTGTCAGGCCCTGCTCCAGACCCTGAATCAGAACCTGCATTTTAACAAGATCCGCAGGTGATTCATGTGACCTCTCAACCTCAGACTCTGTCCATCCAGTGGGGAGGCTGTGAGGCCAGCCTCACAGTATTTTGGAGTATTGCTGTGGAGCTCATGAGATCAAAGTGGACTCTGAAGTTAACATCTTAGGGCTTGGGGAATGGACTGAGTTGTACCAGGTCTGGGTGGGATGAAGCAGCAAGTCCTAGGTGTCATCGATTAAGTGTGAGGTGGGGGTCTCAGTACTAGTGGGGCGGGGTACGGAGGCCCCGCCAGATCAGGAGGTTTCCCAAGGTGGGGAAGGGGTGAAAACTTTCTCAGTGCATGAGGATCAAAAACGCTGGGGTTGGGTAGGGTCCTTGGCTCACCTAGCTTTGCTACTCCTCCCCTTCCAGCCCTGTGCATGAGGATTCATGTTCATGAATTTGTGGTGGCTGAGTGGGCCTGGGGCAGGGGTTGTCTTGACTCCTGGATCTGGAGGCAAAGATGCTCCACTTTGGCACTAGGGGACGCTGTCGTTGTTTACCAATGAGGCTGGAGGCATCTTAGATGACTTGATCATCACCAGCACCTCTGAGGGGTACCTGTATGTGGTGTCCAATGCTGGCTGCTGGGACAAGGACTTGGCCCTCATGCAGGTAACTCTGTGTTCTTGGTACCCTGTCTTCCTTGTTCACAGAACAGGACAGAGCTGGCAGGACAAGGGATTCAGACAATAGCTTTTTGAGTGAATGAACAGCAGGCCAGAGTGGGCCCTGCCTGGAGAATGCCAGGTTTCAGTGATGGGGGAGTTGGGGAGGTGAAACTGATCCTGGCTTCCAAGTGAGCATCCTCTGGTGAAGGTGAAAGCTGGAGCCTGATGGTAGCGTTGGCAGACCTGGCCTTGGGTCATCCATACCCCTTCATTATGTGACCTTGTCAGATGGGAACTGGCCTACTCTGCCCAGCTCTTCAGCTGTCAGCCCAGAGTAGGTGCTTAGTAAGTGGTCCTAGAAGCTGATATGGTGTTTCTGTCTTTCCTTTCAGGGCAAGGTCAAGGAGCTTCAGAACATGGGCAGTGATGTGAGCTTGGAGGTGGTGGACAATGCCTTGCTAGCCCTGCAAGGTGAGCAGGCCAGGCTGGGGCTGGAGCTGACCTTTGCCTCCTGGCTTTTTCAACTACTTAGCACAGAGGCTATCTCAGGAGGAAGATGTGCATGGGGTGGTATTTGTGTGCCATAATTATTATTTTTTTAAAGATTTTTTTTTAATGTTTTATTTATTTCTAGGAGAGAGAGAGAGACAGCGTGAGCAGGGGAGGGTCAGAGAGAGAGGGAGTCACAGACTGAAACAGGCTCCAGGCTCTGAAGCTGGCAGTCAGCACAGAGTCCGATGCAGGGCTCGAACCCACGAACCGCGAGATCATGACCCAAGTGAAAGTCAGACGCTTAACCGACTAAGCCACCCAGGCGCCCCTGTGTGCCATAATTCTAAGTTTGGTATTATGTCCTCCCTCCACCTGCCATAAGGCTCCATGGGCTGTGGGCAAGAGTACCTTCTCTCACCTGCAGAATAGGACTTGCTCAGGGCTTATTCTGGTCCCTGAGTAAGGGCTGTGGTTTAGCTTTGAGGGGGAAACTAGGACCTGGACAATTGGTCACTGTCTCCCTGGGCCCAGGCCCCACTGCGGCCCAGGTATTGCAGGCTGGCGTGGCAGATGACCTGAGAAAACTGCCCTTCATGACCAGTGCTGTGATGGAAGTGTTTGGTGTGTCCGGCTGCCGTGTGACCCGCTGTGGCTACACAGGAGAGGATGGTGTGGAGGTATGTCAAAAAGTAGGTGTAGGATTGTGCAGGGCACAGGACTGGAGCCAGATGCTCACCTGCTCTCTGGTGCCCCATGCAGATCTCGGTGCCAGCTGCGGGGGCAGTCCACCTGGCAACAGCTCTGCTGGAAAATCCAGAGGTGAAGCTGGCAGGGCTGGCGGCCCGGGACAGCCTACGCCTAGAGGCAGGCCTCTGCCTGTATGGGAGTGACATTGATGAACACACCACACCTGTGGAAGGCAGCCTCGGTTGGACACTGGGTGAGCTGGGCCAGCACTCGGATAGAATCCTGAAGGCTAGAGTGGTCAGCCTATGACTGCTCCCAAAGTTGTGTAGCCACTGTGGCCTTCCCCATTAGATACATAGCAGGCTGAGATGGGTAGCATAATCTTCAAGACCTGGGGATGGTAGGTGGGTGGCTGACTGCATTGCAGGGGAGGAATGGAGCTTGGGGGAACCTGAGCAAAGGGGCCTCCCTGCTGGATGGATTTTACTTGGGTTCCTTGTAACTAGGACCTCCAAGGGTCTTATGAACTGTGGCTTAAGTCTGATGTCATGCTTCAGGGAAGCGCCGCCGAACTGCCATGGACTTCCCTGGAGCGTCGATCATTGTTCCTCAGCTGAAGGGCAAGGTGCAGCGGAGACGTGTAGGGTTAATGGGCGAGGGGGCACCTATGCGGGCACACAGCTCCATCCTGAATACAGAGGGCACCGTGATTGGTAGGTGGACCAGGAAAGTTGGAGAGCCCTTGTCCCTTCCCTAGGATGGTGGGCATTGGACTGGTAAGGTGGTGCTGACATATGGCTTCTGCTCACACAGGTACTATTACCAGTGGCTGCCCCTCTCCCTGCCTGAAGAAGAATGTGGCCATGGGTTATGTGCCCTCTGAGTACAGTCGGCCAGGTACCCCACTGTTGGTAGAGGTGCGGCGGAAGCAGCAAATGGCTGTGGTCAGCAAGATGCCCTTTGTGACTACAAATTACTATACCCTCAAGTGAGGGTGGATTGAGTCAAGGCCCCTCCTGTCCAAGAGCCTGGACCTGGAGGGCATTCTACAAGGGTTAGTCAGGAAGCTGAGGCTGAATACACTGGGGGTAGGCGGCTAGGGTGGAGGTTGGTTCTGGTTTTCTGGTTGAGGGGAGAGCCATACCACCTATTTTTCCCTCTCGTCATGTGCCTGGAGGCACACTTCTTGAAAGACCCCATTTCTGAGCAATGGACTAGCTTATGCAATGTCAGCTCATGCTCCCATTGACCCCATTCTTGTCTGCTGGAAGGCTATGGGAAGTTATAGTTCTGGCATCTTTCCCTTCTACTCTGCCAGGTGCTGGCTGTGGAATAGAGGCTTATATTTAGGCAGGAGAGGAAGCCTGCCCACCCTACCTCACCATGGTTTCTCATACTGCAAAGGGGTTATTACCTTGGGTAGCGCTGCCTCTCCCTGGGCAGGAATGATTCCTGACTCACAGAGGCTTGGCCCTGTTGGGCCGTTGTGCCTGTATAAACTTGGGACAGCTGAGGGGGCACAGACTTACTCTTCCATCTTCCCAAGTTAGCCCAGCCTGCTGCCAAGTAGCAAACCATGCCAGACTCGCCACCTGTTCTGAGCCCCAGGGCTGTTATAGAGCAGACTGGGCCTCTTCCTGGACCTGCCTTACTCTGGGCTGACCTTTGCCCCTGGGGCCCATTACTGGACTCTACTGACTTCTAACAAAACATTAAACAAGCTTCCTTTCTTCTTGCTTGCCAGTCTCTAGCTTCATTGTCCTTTGTCTGCATGATTTCTAGGGTGCCAGCCCAATGCCTCCTTGCCTACGCTCTGAGGCAGGCCTACAGTGGATTCTCCTTGAGAGGGGCAGGTCTATAAAAACAATGAGGATAGTGCCCTCTCCCTATTGGGCACCCACCACTGCTCTTCCAGGGAGCTGGTGTCACCTCCACCTCTGGGCGCTGAGAGGCAGGAGCCCCAGGTGTTCCCTTTCCAGTTTCCCCTGTACATACACACCCTTGTCCTGTCTGAATAACCACACAACTGATGCACTTCCAAGTTTAATGAGCCACGTCCTTAGTTGAACCTGGGGTGAAATGTGAGACCCTGATTCTATGTGTAGTGGTGTCAGTGGGTAGGCTTGAGGCTACAGAACCATCATCCCACCAGCCAGAAGATACCTCCAGTGTAGATACATGAGTTCAGTGCAGTCCTACTTCCAGTGTGCTTCCGCTGCAAAGGTGGCCTAGTCAAAGGCCGCCAGATGGAATCGTGATCTCTAATAGAGGAAGCAGGCAGCGGGACACTGAGGTAGCCGGCGGCCAAGCAGAAACAGGTATAGAAGTACAGCCTTCGGGAAGGGAGGCAGTTCTAGTGTCCTGCTGCTTTCAGAAACTGGCATGAGCCTCCCACCACTTTGGAAGTTCCCCTGGATCACTGTGTAAGTGGCAGGCCTTCCTAGGCTTTGGCTCTCCCTGCTGTTGAAGGAGGGTTCTTGGGGGCTGAGAGGGTCGTAAGTGGGGAGGAGCTGAGCCTGTGGCCTCTTAGGATGAAGCTTTTGTGGTTCTGGGTCAAGATGGGAAGTGGCAGGGCCACTCAGCACTGACTACTAAGTATCTCTCTGTGAGGAGGCAGGGTACAACCCCATGGGCACTTACAGTGGTGAGGGTAGAAGGTCACCCTCGGGGCTTAGTCTCTTTCAGGCACCCAACCTCCCAACAAGAAGGATTGGGAGAGTATGAATGAGCTGATATCCAGGAAAAGACAATTTTCCATAGCCTGAACCACACCTGAAAAGCTCTAGATGGGCCAGGGAAGTGGTTTGGTGCCCCCATGTCCAGATAGTGCCAGCTCCCCCTGCCTTAACTTGAATGGCCAGTTAAGTAACCACAGAGTAAAAGGCCATATCCAGGCCAGTGTTTCCTGGCTCCCTGCCAACAAAGCAAAATCAAATTCAAGAGCTTAGGGGAAAACAGACTTCCCTTACAAATCCCAGAGCTGGTCAACCTCAAGTTTCTTCTCAAGGACATTTCTATGGGGTCATATTCCAAGGGATGGGAAGGGGGAGAGGAAAAAGCCAAGGCAGAAAATGGACTGTTGGCCTTCTCTAACCCAGAGGCTCGTCCTGAGCTGACCCCTGAGAGAGGAGGAACATGTCTTTTCTCCTTAAGGCACCCAGATCTGGGTAGAGGCAAACTTTACTGGCCCAATGTTTGGAGCTGCTGAAGGCAAGGCCAAGAGCAGTGGAGGGGCAGGTCTGCAAGCACTTGGGTACTTCCTGCCCCCAACCCTTTTCCCCGTACAGTCTCTGGGGTCTAGGCAGCAGCAGAACCCAGTGTGGGAATCAGCAGACTGGGTGATGTCCCTGGAGATCCTTCTGCTGCCTTCCCTTATTCTCTGTGGGTTTTGAGAGGTTCATTTGCTGTTGTTTCCCTAAAAGTGATGGAGAAGAGAAAAGGATTATTTCACAGGCAGTACAACAGTCCCTGAGGCTGGCCCTCTCTAGCCCTTTAGGGGCTGAGGGGCTCAGTAAGGCCACACTACAATCTAGACCTCTCTACTAAGTTCACACAGCCCACACTGGGTCCCTCACCTTTCCCCTGCAGACACATTCTTCCTCCTGGTTCCTCACCTTATGGTGTTCCTATCCTTGCCCAGGTGCCCAGGACCTGGACAGTGGCAGGACTCCTAAGTGGCCTCTTGCCTTCTCTATTGGACCCTTTATCTTCTTGCCATGAAACAGGCAGTTATAAAGACAAATTAGATTAGGCTATAGTCTTGCTGAGTCCTTCAATAGCTTCCTGAGATTTGGGATAGGGTTTCATGTGTCCCTCCATGCCTTCATGTTTGAGCTCCAGTGTCACAGCTTTGTCTGTCCTTCCAATATAATACCCTTGTTCTTGCCCTGGGCCTTATTCTATCCATTTTCTTTGCTTGGTACACTTAATCACTCTCTGGTCTTTGCCCTTAGGTTAGGTGTCTGTTTTGGGAGAAAACTCTTGACTGCCCTTGCCCTTACACCGCTGCCCTTCCCTTTTATTTATTTATTTTTGCTGCCCCCTCCCCCTTTAAATCTCTGGATCTCCCTGTTTTGTTTTTGTTTTTTTTTAAATATTTTTATTTATTTCTAGGAGAGAGAGAGAGAGAGAGACAGCGTGAGCAGGGGAGGGTCAGAGAGAGAGGGAGTCACAGACTCTGAAACAGGCTCCAGGCTCTGAGCTGGCAGTCAGCAGAGAGCCCGACGCGGGGCTCGAACCCACTGAACCGCAAGATCATGACCAGAGCGAAAGTCGGACGCTTAACCAACTAAGCCACCCAGGTGCCCTTGGATCTCCCTGTTAACAGGGCCTGGGTTGTTCTTGTTCTCTGGACCTAGTTGCTCTCTCCCAACCCCCCCCTCCCCCATATGGAAGGAGCTCAGAAATTAATTGAATGAATGCTCTGATTAGTGAGTAGATGTTTTACAGATGAGGAGGCTGGTAAGGCCAGTAAATGCAGTAAGGACAGAGGCTTCTACCTTTCTAATTGAAGGGCTTGCAGTAGAGTGGAACCCAACAGACTTGCCACCTCATTTCTGAAATTGTCACAATAGCACTACCAGCTGCTGAACAGCATATTGGTGGGCTATTCAGAAATTAGAGCCTGAGCTCCACTTGAAGACCTTGGGGCTTGCTGTAAAGGCCAAGAAACTGGTGGACTCCTATCCTGAGAACTTACTGTCCCCATCCCTGTTCCCAGCACAGGCCTGTCCTCTGCTTGCCAAGCATGGGGTTGCGATGGGCACAGATTTACTCACCACGAAGTGAAATGCGTGGAGCCATCAGGTGTGGATCCGTTCTGGCCGCCCAGACCTGGGGGCAGGAACACATCCAGAGCTGCAGCAGGCTGGGGGTGGGGATCTGAGCAGGCATCAGCCCAGGTCAGGTGTAAGGCCAATGGTGTTGTTCGGTGAAGAGTCTCGTGGGGGCCCTAAAGGACTAGTGGTATTGTCTGATAGAGGCTCAAAGGAAGTTAAAATGGGATGGGTGGACAAGGGTATCTGGCATGAAATGGTGTGTTGGCATGGACTAGGGTGCAGAATTAAGTTGTGATGAGGTCCTAAGAGGACCAGTGGTAGTCTAGGGGATTCTGGGGAGCCCAATGATGCAGTCCCAGTGGGGGAGGGGAGCCTCACCTGGGCGGTGATACAGCCCTGTCACCGTGCTCCCGTAGAACCCCCACGCCAGCTGGATGCCCAGGAGACTTAACACCAACCACAGTAGCAGCAGCTTGAAGAGGGTCACTCGCATGTCCTGGGTCTCCCACTCCCGCAGGAACTCGCTGCCCAGGGTGCCCAGCGCGCCCAGCACCGTGGTCGGCAGAGCCTGCAAGGACTGCCCAGACCAAGGCTCCGCCATGACTGGCCCATAACCCACCCCGGGGACTGTCACCGTAGTTCCCACTGCGCAGGCGTCTGGTCTTCCGGGGCCAGGCCCGTTAGTGCGCACGCGTAAAACCAGGCAAAGCTAGCCTACTTCGCTTGCGCGAAGAGTTGGCAGTTTAGGGAGGAGTATTAAAACCGCGCACGCGCACCCAGCCCCACCCTGCTTACTTAAAGGATGAGTGAGTCGAGAAGCATAAAATAGCAACCAGGTCTTTTATAGCCCTGGAGTTCCCGTGATGCCCCACGCGGCTGCAGTGATTGGTTAAGCGCCTTGCCTTTAGGGCGTGGACGCGCTCCTGAGCAATCGTAGCTGAGCTGTGAGTGCGCGCGCGCGCGCGGGGCCGCGACTGGGGCTGGCTCGAGCCCGCTGGCACACGGGAGCGCGCACGTCGCTCCCCGCCCTCCCGCCGCCGACCGCCCTCGCTCGCTCGAGCTCCCCGCCCGCCGCCCGCCGTCCTCCGTCGGTTCTCTCGTTAGTCTGCCGCCGTCTCCTCAGCCACCCGCCGTAGTCTCCGAGCTTGCGACTCGCGGACAGGCGTCCTTGGCGTGGAGAGGTCGGATTGCGAGTCGTCGCCTGAGGTGAGCCAGAGGGTCCCCTCCTGGCGCCGCGGCGCCCCGGGCCCGCCCGGCACTCTTCCGGCCGCCAGCCCGCCTGCCGCCCCTCCGCGGCCGCGCCCCACCTGCTGCTCTCGGCTGGCTGCCCCTGGGTCCTGGCCCCTGCCCCTGCCTCCTGGCCCGGGCCCCGCGCCCCACAGAAACGGCCCCGCCCGCGCAGTCCCCGGAAGCGCGCCCCGCGGCCTCCCGCGCCCCTTCCCCCGCCCGGCCAGGCCTGGTGGATCCCCAGCCGCCCGCCCGCGGTCCCCGGCGCTTCCTCTCAAGGCAGCGCGGGGCAGGGCGGGGGCTTCGAGCCGGCCCCGGCGACCGCGCGGTGCAGCCGGCCCCTGCGAGGTGCGCGTGGCTGTCGGAGTTGAAATGGGAAAGAAACTCTTTACAACTCCATCTTGGCTTTTACATTGAATATGAAACATGAATCACCGCTTTATACTGGGTGAAGTCCAGTTATGTTTTGGGTAGATTTTCTTTTTAAATGTAGTACTCGGAGATTGTGTAAGTAAAAAGGTAGTGTTGAAATCTTATGGGTTAGGATTCTTGGGTATTGAAAGGACATTTTCCTGTTAAACATTTTTTCATGACTTAAACTATGTTGCATCGAAATAAAGTGTTAATTTGCACTTTTGCTTAGTCTCAGATCCTACCTTGATTAGGAATCACCTAAACATATCCTTAGTTACCGATTGACTTAGTTACGAGCCCTCTTTATTAAATAGCACTGTTTGCAGTTAAATCGATTTGGTCCAAAACATGTTTAGTAGTTTATAATGGAAAATTGGCATCCTTTTTGCCTCAGAATTGGTTCTATTTATGTTTTTTAATGGTCCTGATTTAAAATTTTTACCAACGTTGGTGACTTGTTTGGTTCTTTTTGTGTTTAAGATTGTCTTTTGAAGTAAATGTTTCTTGCAGGTGTGTAATCAGATTATAGCCCTCCCTACCAGATCTGAAGGGGAAAAATACTTTTAAAAATATTATAAAAATGTTGTATGTGGTGAGAATTTTTCAATCACTTAGTGTCAGACACCCAAATGTGTAACGTATGTGTACCATTGCATGATTGTCACTTTGAACATACCGGTTTGAGCTTTGGGCACAAGTGACATTGTTTGGTCTGAAGGTACAAGACTAATTCCTCATTGTGAAGGATAACTTACTAAAGGATCTCTTTTTTGATAAATTGTTTTAAGAGTAGTTCTATCTACTTTTGTAGAGCACCGGTGGCCCATGGGGACCTAACAAAATAGAAGACAACTAACTTGCTTTGAGTCAGTGTAGTCCTAGAGTTATAACCTCTGTTCTCATAAAAATCTGTACTAGAGGGAAGAAGAGAATAGTAATCCACTGACTTTTTCATAGGTTCAAAATTTTAGACCCGAAAGGAATCCTCAGGACTTCCATTTGCAGATGAGGAAACTGAGTCCCATAGACTTTTGTAAATATCCCATCTTATATGTCTAGTCAGGTGCAGGCCAAAACTATTTTGCCTGTGTGCTATTTCCTTGTACTCCCAAACAGCTTACTTAGAGTTAAGTAAAAATTAAGGATTTAACAACTTATTTCCAGTGCTTTCTCTATTTTTGTATTACTCATGTGTTGTGAGGATCTGAAAAAATCATGTTTTAAAAAAATTTTTAAATGTTTATCTTTGAGAGAGAGACACAGTGTGAGCAGGGGAGGGTCAGAGAGAGAGAGGGGGAGACAGAATCCTAAGCAGGCTCCAGGAACTGAGCTGTCAGCACAGAGCCCAGTGCTGGGCTCGAATTCACAAACCCTGAGATCATGACCTGAGCTGAAGTCGGACACTCAACCTACTAAACCACCCATGTGCCCCGAAAAATTCATTTTCTAAACAAATTTCAGTTCTTTAGCTTTAAACAACACTCTTCTTGAAACTGGATGGTCCTGCAGTTGATTGGAATAGATAAATGAATATACAGGGTTCCTGCTTGGCCTAGTTTTGGCATTAGGTGTTTGGGTCTTCCTGAGGGACCAGCTTCTTCCAGAGGGAGGCTGAGACTCCCCTGTTCCAAATCCAACATAATTAGGTCAGGCTACGATATTATCATGTGACTGAGGGGCTCTTTTGACTATTGATTTGAGGTGGATGGAGAGAAACTGCACATATCAAGTAAATAGTTTCCTGTGTATTATGTGTGTGGTGGTGGTTTTGCTAGAGTATTCTCATAGTCCTGAATCATATTAGATTGGAAACAGGTAGATCTTGAGGTGTTTTCCTGTCTATGGAGTGGAGCTGAAGCAGCGACAAGAGGAAGAGTTGCTACTTAGGGTTTTCTTAGTTGTCCTAGAGCTGAGAGATTTATGTTAACTCTGTCAGAAGAAAGACTGATATTTTAACTTCTAAGAAAACTAATTTACGCTTGCTGAGCTTCTGTAGACAGCACTTTGGGTTTAATTGCATTATGGCTACTAGTGATAAAGTTAAACTACATACTGGATTTTAATCACATATATTTGTAGTAGTAAAAGGTACCTAAAAGTTACTTCACCTTCCAGTACCACTTACTTTATCCCTTTATGCCCCTGGCTGGTGGAAGTTAGTTTGCCTGCACCTATACGTTAATGTAACTAAATTGTAAACTTATGTTAGTGTGTCTTAACTGTACTCTTGCTTGCTCTTTGGGTATAGGCTCACTGTTAAGTACTTTTGAGTTTACTAAATTAAAAATTTCAAGATAGTTTGAAGTTAGTAATTAATGTAAAATTCCTATTTCAAGTGTTTCTATTTAAAATGACTCATTTAATAATCTGTGGTACTGCAGTATTAAGTGAAGGCTTTATATACTCATAATTACGGTAGTCATGTGACTAAAAATCAGCTAGGCATTGGAGCTTCTCATTTTGGGTGTTGGTCTGAATTTATTGGTGTTTCTTCCAGATGATTTTGAATAACATTTTATAGTTAATAATGGTCAAAATATGAGATACACTCTTACACTGTACCCAGTTTGCAGTTTGTCCCAAACTGAGCTTGATTTTTTTCTTATCAAGAGGGTGGATAAAATAAACGTGTTTAATTAAGCATGTTTATAATATCTTACTATTCAGTTGAAGGTAGAAAGGAGAACATAAGCAGCTGAAATGTTTGGAGTGGAGTAAAGAGAGAACTCGAAGGTAAAATGAAAGAGAGGTGACCGGACACCAGCTCATGTAAGGCTTTTAGGATATAGGAAGTTCTTTGGGTTTGTTCTGAGATGAGAAATCATTAGATTTTTTTTTTTTTAAGCAGGGGAATGATATGATCTGATACTAAACAAATAACTAGACTCCTTAATTAAGAGTAGAGGTAGATCTGAGTCCATTCTGACTTTATTTATGTTTTAAAAGTTTAAGGGGCAACTGGGTGGCTCTGTCAGTTAAGCTTCCGACTTCGGCTCAGGTCATGATCTCACAGTTCATGGGTTTGAGTCCCGTGTCGGCCTCTGCTGACAGCTGGAGCCTAGAGCTTGCTTCAGATTCTGTGTCTCCCTCCCTCTTTCTCTCTGCCCCTCCCCAGCTTATGCTCACGTTCTGTCTCTCTCTTTCTCTCTCATTCAAAACTAAATACAAAAACATAAAAGTTTAGGGGTGCCTGGGTCTTAGTCACTTAAACGTCCAACTGCGGCTCAGGTCATGATCTTGTGGTCCATGGGTTCGAGCCCTGTGCTGACAGCTTAGAGCCTGGAGCCTGCTTCAGATTCTGTGTCTCCTTCTTTTGCTGCCCCTCCCCCACTCATGCTCTTAAACATTTAAAAAAAATTTTAAAAAGTTTAAGTGATCTCTACACCCAATATGGGGCTCAAACTCAACCCTGAGATCAAATCATACATTCTTCCAGCTGAGCCAGCCAGGTGTCCCTCCATTCTGACTTTGTTTTTTTAAATGTTTTTATTTATTTTTGAGAGAGAGAAGGCATGAGTGGGAGGGGCAGAGAGAGAGGGAGACACAGAATCCGAAGCAAGCTTCAGATTCTGAGCTGTCAGCACAGAGCCTGACAGGGGGCTTGAACTCATGATCTGTGAGATCATGACCTGAGCTGGAAGTTGGATGGTTAACCAACTGAGCTACCCAGCCAACCCCCTCCCTTTCCCCCCCTCATTCTGACTTTAAATAGTAAACTAATATTGATCATCTCTGACAAAAATATCAGAAGGATTTCTGAATAATTATCTTCCTTGACCTAATGACTTCATCTGTTTTTTTTTTTTTTTTTTGAAACCATTGATTTTTCTGACAGTTGCCTTTCAGCCTGTAATTTCTCTAATCTCTCTTAATTGTATTAAGAATATATAATTAGGGACGCCTGGGTAGCTCAGTCGGTTAGGCATCTGACTTCAGCTCAGGTCATAATCTCACCATTTGTGGGTTCGAGCCCTGCGTTGGGGTCTGTGTTGACAGCTAGCTCAGAGCCTGGAGCCTGTTTCAGATTCTCTGTCTCCCTCTCTCTCTGACCCTCCCCTGCTCACGCTGTCTCTCTCTCTCTCAGAAATAAATGAAACATTTTTAAAAAATTAAAAAAAGAATATATAATTAGATAAAGCAAGTTATTCAAATGTTCATGGTAATCTAGGTGACAGGGATACAGGTGTTCATTGTAAGATTCTTTCAACTTCGTTCTGTGTTTGAAAATGTTTATAATAAAGTGTTGGAAGATTAAAATATGTAGGATTCATTTGTTTTATCTTTTAAAAGGTCAGTATTTATAATATTTACAAAATAAGGTTGATTGTATATGTTTTGTTAAGTAAAGGAGGCTAAAACTTGTATAATTGTGATACATTTTATAATATCAATCAAAGATTAAATTCTATACTTTTTCCCTCTTCTGGATTCTAAATTACTTCAGGGAACTTTGGGCGAGCCTGTTTATATCCTGTGCTTTGATTTTTTTTTTTCATTATAAAGTGAATAGACATAATTCCTGATATTTTTATATTTTTATAGTGCCTTTCATCTGAGAAGTTCAAGGTACTTGTAGAACTTCTGGCACACAGGCCGTGGGTCTTGCAGCACACTTGTAAGGTATGTAAATAGAAGCCTCTTCTTTTACTCTTCTTTTCCCATTGAAGAGAGATTATTGTATATTAATGTAAGTTCTGGAGAAATGTGAGTGCATTAATTATTCTCTTCACCAGTCTTGAGTTCTTTATTTTATTCCATACCTTTTCTCTCTAGTCTTATTTTCCTACCTCTCCATAAGGTACTTCTACAACTTTCTTTTTTACTTTTATTTTATTTTAATGTTTATTTATTTCTGAGAGAGAGAGAGAGACAGTGTGAGCAGGGGAGGGTCAGCGAGAGAGTGATACACAGAATCTGAAACAGGCTCCAGGCTCTGAGCTAGCTGTCAGCACAGAGCCTGACGTGGAGCTTGAACCCACGAACCATGAGATCCTGACCTGAGCCGGAGTCGGACGTTTAACCGATTGAGCCACCCAGGTGTTCCATCTTTTTTACTTTTAAGTGGTATTTCTTCTTTAGATGAAGAAAGATTTCTTAATCTCTCTCTTAATCTTTAAGGAGATGGAACTCACTGTTATACCTCTTTTACATCTAGACCATTCCCATCTCATTACTTCTGTTTTTTATCTTTTTTAAAGTTTATTTTGAGAGAGTGCGTGCGTACTCAGACGCTCTCTCTCATGCAGAGAGAGAGGGAATTCCAAGAAGATTTCGTGATGTCAGCACAGAGCCCAATTTGGGCTTCTTCTCACAAACTAAGATCATGAAGTGAGCCAAAATTAAAGAGTCAGACACCTAACTAGCTGAGCCACCCAGGTACCCCTAGAGCATGCAGGGTAATCTTAGGGGTAATGAGTTCAAGCCCCCTTTGGGCTTAGAACTTACTTAAAAATAAACTAACTTACACATTAAAAAATAAAAATCCCGGACACTTGGGTGACTCAGTCGGTTAAGTGTCCAAGTTCGGCTCTGGTCATGATCTCGTGGTTCTTGAGTTTGAGCCCCGTGTCGGGCCTGTGCTTCAGATTCTGTGCCTCCTTCTCCCTCTCCCTCTTCCCCACTCATGTTCTGTCTCAAAAATAAATAAACATTAAAAAATAAAAAGTCCCTGCTCTCAAAGAGGTTTTGTTTGTTTTACAGTATCTTTATTCCTAAAAATATGAACACATTTGATTTGGAACTGAAAAGTCTGTTAGTTTTTAATCATACCATCTACTTTTCTCAGTGTTACTGACAAAGTAGAAAGCACTTCAAGTGTAAATAGTTATAAAAATACGAATAGTCTTGCTTATGGAGTTACTGTTCTAACTGATGATAGGTAAGGAATGGGTTGTCTTATTTAGAAAACAGAAAAATTTGAATGGCTGGAGTCTAAAGAGCAAGTGGGAAGAGTGGAAGAAATAAAGTCTTATAGGTAGGCAAGGGCCAAATCTTTTAGAAACTTGGAATTTAGAGTTCATTCAAAATGCATTGGAAAGGTATTAAAGGGTTTTTAACAGGAGTGATGTGATATGATTTATTTAGATTTCTAGCTCACATATGGAGAATAGACTATAGGGTGGCAAAAATGGAGATAGCAAGATCTATTGGAGGTGGTTTAAATCCAGTGACAGATGATTATGACTTGGACAAGAATGATAACAGTAGAAGTAGAGGGATTCACAGTATATTGTAAATGAGTGATCACAGGCTTTGCTGATAAATTGGAAGATGTGGCTTACTGAATCCCTGATCCCTGGCAAGATTAGCTCAGTGCAACTGCTGGGCATAAGGAGACAACTAGCCTAGCACTACTGCATATACGCTGTGTTGTCCACAAGTCTTGATATTTCTCCTTTAAGGGCTACTTGGGTGGCTCAGTCAGTTGGGTGTCCAGCTCTAGATTTTGGCTAAGGTCATTGTCTTACAGTTTTTGAGATCAAGCCCGCATTGGCTTTGTGCTGACAGCATAGAGCCTGCTTGGGATTCTCTGTCTCTCTCTCTGTCTGTGCTCTCCCTTGCTCACTTTCTCCTCCTCCTCTTTCTCCTCCTCCCTCAAAATAAATAAATTGATATTTTAAAAAATGTTTAAAGGTTTCTTTTTTTTCCATGGGGGGCCTGGGTGGCTCAGTCAGTTCAGGTCATGATCTCACGGTTCATGGGTTCGAGCCCCATGTTGGGCTCTGTGCTGATAGCCAGCTCAGAGCCTGGAGCCCGTTTCAGATTCTGTGTCTCCCTCTCTCTCTGACCCTCCTCTGCTCATGCTGTCTCTCTCTCTCTCTCTCTCAGAAATAAATAAAACATTAAAAAAATTTTATTTTCCTTAAATATTTTGAGTAATTCATTAGGGTGGTTTGATTGATGGCCTCCCTTATAAGAGGGGAGACTGTTTGAAATTTGTTTTCTTAATTGTGTATTTCTACATTGTATTTAAAAACAGGAGTCCCGGGGCGCCTGGGTGGCTTAGTCGGTTAAGCGTCCGACTTTCGCTTAGGTAATGATCTCGCGGTTTGTAGGTTCGAGCCCCGCGTCGGGCTCTGTGCTGACTGCCAGCTCAGAGCCTGGAGCCTGTTTCAGTGTGTGACTCCCTCTCTCTCTGACCCTCCCCTGCTCACGCTGTCTCTCTCTCTCTCTCTCTCTCTCCTAGAAATAAATAAAACATTAAAAAAACAAAACAAAACAAAAAAAAAAACAGGAGTCCCTGGGTGGCTGTCGTTAAGCATCCAGCTTCATGCTTGGCTCGGGTCATGATCTCACAGTTCATGGGTTAAAGCCCTGTGTCAGGCTGCTTCAGATTCATTGTCTCCCTCTCTCTCTGCCCCTTCCTTGCTTGTACTCTCCTTTTCTCTCAAAAATAAACATTATTTAAAAAAATAAAAGTGAGGCTATGCTTACCAGTTTTTTCACCAAAAATACTGACGGCTGTATAATGACAAAGAAGTTCTGCTGTAGAAGAATTGTGTATGTATATACCTTTAACCAGGTTATTTCTTTGAGCCTCAGGACCTGTATCTATGAAATGAAGATTACATTTTTTTGTAGGAATTTTAGATGAAATCATATATGAAGAGCACAGTGCTCAATACATGGTAGTTTTCTCCCTTAGTAGAAGTACTTGTTCTAAGTCTGATTTTTATTTTTTGTTTTAATGTTTTATTTTTTTATTTTATTTTTACATTTAAAAAAATTTTTTAATGTTTTTATTTCTGAGAGAGAGAGAGACAGCATGAGGAGGGGCTCGAACCCACGAACCGTGAGATCATGACCTGAGCCGAAGTCAGACGCTCAACCGACTGAACCACCCAGGCACCCTGATTTTTACATTTTTCTAATGTTTGTTTATTTTTGAGAGAGAGGTAGAGCATGAGCAGGGGCGGGGCAGAGGGAGAGAGGGACACAGAATCTGAAGTAGGCTCCAGGCTCTGAATTGTCAGCATAGATCCTGATGTGGGGCTTGAACTCACGAGCCGTGAGATTATGAGCCGAAGTCGGGTGCTTAACCGACTAAGCTGCCTAGGCGCCCCTGTTTATTTATTTATTTATTTATTTATTAATTTATTATTTTTTTTAATTTTGAGACGGAGACCGAATGAGGGGAGGAGGACCCGGGGGTGGGAGAGAGTACTAAGTGGGGTCGGTGCTGAGTGCAGAGCCCCGTGCAGGACAGTCTCACAACCGCGAGATCACAGCCTGAGCCAGTATCAAGAATTGGAAACTCAACCGACAGAGGCACCCAAGCTCCCCCTTCCATTTTTTAAGAGAGAGGGTAAGAGGGGGGGAGAGAGGCAGTGAGAGAGAGAGAGAGAGAGAGGGAAGGAGGGAGGGAGGGGGGAATCTTAAGCAGGTTCCATGCTCAGTGCAGAGTCTAATGCCGGGCTGGATCCCATGACTCTGGGATCATTACCTGAGCCGAAATCAAGAGTCGGGCACTCAACCTACTGAGTCACCCAGATGACCCTTAAGTTTTCTCTAAAAATTTTTTTTTAATGTTTTATTTAGTTTTCAGAGGGAGAGACAGAGCATAAGTGGGAGAGGGGCAGAATGAGGGGGAGACAGAATCTGAATCAGGCTTTAGGCTCTGAGCTGTCAGCACAGAGCCCAATGCAGGGCTCGAACTCAGAATGCAAGATTATGACCTGAGCTGAAGTGGGTGCTTAACTGACTGAACCACCCAAGTGCCCTACCCCCTAAATTTTCCTTTTTTAACTAGTTTTTTTTTTAAATGGAAATAGATGGTGGTGATGGTTGTATAACAATGTGAATATATTTAATACCACTGAACTATGTGCTTAAAAATGGTTAAGATGGAGGGGAGGGTACCTGGGTGGTACCCAGTCAGTCAGTTAAGACGGTAAATTTTATGTTATGTGTATTAAAAAAATTTTTTTTAATGTTTATTTTTGAGAAAGAGACAAGAGCACAAGCAAGGGAGGGGGAGAGAGAGAGATACAGAATCCGTAGCAGGCTCCAGGCTCTGAGCTATCAGCCCAGAACCTGATGCTGACCTCGAACTCGTGGACAGATCATGATCTGAGCCAAAGGCAGATGCTTAACTGACTGATCTACCCAGGCACCCTTGTATTATGTGTATTTTACTACAATAAGAAAAGAGGGGATAATGCACTAGGTAATAATAAAATCATACAAAAAAGTTTATAATAAAAAATTGGGGTGCCTGGCTGCCTCATTTGGAAGAGTATGTGACTCTTGATCTTGGGGTCATGAGTTCAAGCCCCACGTTGGGGTTAGAGTTGACTAAAAACACGTATAGTCTTCCTATTCCAGAGCATATTCCCCCTCTCATTGTATTACTTTCTTTACACTTTAAAAATATTTTATTGAGGCTCCTATCTGGCTCAGTTGTTAAGCATTTGACTCTTGATCTCAGGGTTGTGAGTGTGAGCCCCATGTTGGGTGTAAAGATTAGTTTCAAAAAATTTAAAAACATGGGGCGCCTGGGTAGGCATCTGACTTCGGTTCAGGTCATGATCTCACAGTTCGTGGGTTCAAGCCCCGCGTCAGGCTCAGAGCCTGGAGGAGGCTTCAGATTCTGTATCTCCCTCTTTCCCTGACCCTCCCCTGCTCACGCTCGCTTGCTCTCTCTCTCTCTCTCTCAGAAATAAATTTTTAAAAAACATTTTTTTTTTTAATTTAAAAATATTAGGGTAAGGGAGTTGATGAAGCATGTGTATGAAACATTGGGAAACGGGTGGGCATGACAAGTAAAAGCCTTTCTTCCATCTTAGCCTCCCAAGGTCCTCCTTTAAAGAAAACCATGTAACTTTTCTATATATCCTTCTAGAGATACTGTGTCTATATGTATTATTACATATTTTTTTTAGAAACATGCTGTTACACATCACATTGTTATGCATCTTATTCTTTCCCTTAACAATAGGTCTGAGTGACTGTTTCCCAAGATACTTAATAGCATACACTGTGGGAAAAAGTTTGGCAGTTCCTCAAATGGTTAAATAGAGTTAACATACAAACCAAAAATTCTACTCCTAGGTCTATACCCAAAGAATTGAAAACAAGTACTGAAATAAGTGCTTGTACATATATGTTCATGGTATTGCCATTCTTGTAGTCAAAAGGTGGAAACAATCCAAATGCCCATCAACAGATAAGTGGATAAACAAATGTGGTTGTATATATACAATGGAATATTTTTCAGCTGTTTAAAAAGACAAAGTATTAATATGTGGTATAACATGGACAAACCTTGAAAGCATTATGCTAGATAAAAGAAGCCAAACACAGTCCATGTATTGTATGATTTAATTTATATGAATATCTAGTATGGCAAATCTGTTGACGAAAAGTGACTTGGTGGTTGCCAGATGCTAGGAGAAGGGGACCTGGTGATAGACTACATAATAAGCAGGGGATTTTCTTTTGTGGTAATGAAAATGTTTTGGAATTAGGTAGACTTGGTTGTTGTACAACATTGTGAATGTGCTAAGTATCACTGAAATGTATACTATAAAATGGTGAACTTTATATTATGTGTATTTCACCTCTATTAAAAAAAATAGTTTTAAATAGATGTTCAGGCCTTACCTTGAAGAGTTTTCATCGTGCTAATTGTGGAGCCTTGAGAAGAATAGAGATGTTTGTGTCAGAACGCAAGGTGTCTGGCTGTGCATTGTCATTGCTGAAACACCTAGGTAGCTCACTGGAGTTGGTTTATTCTTCCTGTATTGTGGTTCTCCAGACAAGCATTGTCTTGTGGGTAATGTAACCAAGAATTGGGTTGCACAAAGTCAAATCCTGATTCTGCACATCTATTAAAGGTTAACCCTGGGATATTTACATTTTGAGGTGAATGATCTGATATTCTTACTTAGAAAGCCAAAAGGGAGTATTTCTTTTCTTTAGCCTCAAAAAAGAAATTTTAATTTGGGTTTATTCTCACTTGGCTGTATTTTGGAGGCTTTGTGGGGTTCTCCTCTGCTTGCCTTCATGTGCCTTAAGCCTGCTGCTCTCTATCTCTAAGGGCCCTTAACAACTGATTAATCAAGATGGCAAAATAACGATAGTACCAGGCCCAAGAGCATTGTGAACAAATGGACAGTTGGTTTGAGCCTTTTTGCCAAACAAACATTTTCCCGTGTTGTTTGCAAACAAAATAAATGGCTTTATGTTTTCAGTTAATTTCCTGAGTGTTTAATGATGTTTCCTGTGTGCCAGGCACAGTCCTAGGTATAGGTGAACCAGGAGTCGGTAGGACAGTTCTGCCCATGGCACTGAGAAAGATTCAATATAGTGATCTTCTTCCTCTTCCTTAATGAAGTAGTATGTCTTCTATTCACTTTATTTATTTATCACTTATTTATTTTTAAATGTTTATTTTTGAAAAAGAGAGCTCTAGTGGGGGAGGAACAGAAAGAGAGAGCGAGAGGACAGAGGATCTGAAGCAGGTTCCGTGCTGATAGCAGAGAGCTTGATGCTGGACTCAAACTCACGAACTGCGAGATCATGACCTGAGCTGAAGTCAGATACTCAACCTCCTGAGCCACCCAGGTGCCCTTCTATTCATTTCAAATGTGTACTTTAACAAAGGACAAAATCAGTAGAATGGAAGATAATTTGAGAAGGGAGTGCCTGTGAAAAGTCTGTGCTTTTCAACCAGGTTTATTGTTTGAACAAAAATATGATTCTAATTTGTTACATTAAGGACTGGTTGGTGAAATGGCTGTATTTTGACCTTTATTTTCAGTTTCATAATACTGATAATTTTGCTTCAAGAGAATGCATTGTAGGGCATCTTAACTTTTATGGAATTCAAATGTGTTTAGGTACAGTATGGCTCTTGTGGAAAAATGGAGAACTTAAACCACTGAAATAGTATCATTGTATTCTAGATAACTGAAGTTTGCTTTCTCTTAAGCTTTAAAACTTGTTTTATTTCTTCAGTGGATGTATTTTTCCCTGTCTTACAATATCTGGGACTTAAGCTTCTCCATGTAACAAATGACCTCTCTCCTCCTAAGGGAAAGAGTTTGAGTTTTGTCCTTGAAGTCTGTCGGCCTGCTTTAGGACTGGCCAGAGTGGCACTTCTCTCCCTCCCCATTTTATGTTTCTGAACCTGATTTACAGGGTTTTCTGTGTCCTGTGTCTTGTCATAGGCTGCACCTCTTTCTCACCCACGCGTGCATTTTTCTGAACTGCTGTGAATTCAGCTACTGTTCAGTTAGACTTAAAGAGTTGTTTATAAAATAAGAGCAAATGAGTTCATAGGGAGGATGAGTTTTAGCACTCCTGTGACAGATAATTTAAATTTCCTTTTTTTTTTTAATGTTTACTTTTGAGAGATAGAGAGAGTGTGAGTGGGGGAAGAGCAGAGAGGGAGACAGAATCCAAAGCAGGGTCCAGGCTCTGAGCTGTTAGCACACAGCCCAGTGCAGGACTCAAACTCACAAACTGTGAGATCACCAACTGAGCCGAAGTCAGACGCTCAACCTACTGAGCCACCCAGGTGCCCCAGTTAAGTTTCTGATTATATGAATTTTTCTATAATTCTGTGAGAGTGGATTCTTGTAGACTCCTAGGAAGTAGCCTCACCACTAGTGTACACGGCTGATGTTGTAACTATTTTCTTTTTAAAATCTGTGTTTGCCAGATTGGTTGTATAAAGCTTCTTTGCTCCTGGAAATGTATTTTTTTTTTCAGGTTTATTATTTGAACACTTAACTGCTGTGTGCTTGCACCTATGCTTGTCTGACAGTGGTTAATAAGACAGATATGATTCTTATACTAATGGAGTTTAGGAGGAAGAGACTTTGGAGGGGTGTGATGAGTGAAGCAGAGAGAAAAGTTTGGTGCTGTGGGAGTATCCAAGGGGCCTGATCTAAATTGGGAGCTCAGGGAACACCCTGAGATACTGACTTAGCCTAAAGTATGAGTTATCTAAGTGGGAGAAGGGTAGGTGGGACGCATTAAGGGCAAAGGAAGGAAGGAAGATGCCCTGGGTTAAGAGCCTGAGTTATAGGATATTGTTTTGGCTGAGGGTGGTTGTTGGCTTTGGGTTTTGTAATTTCATAAGATAGTATCTTGGGATTTATATATTTTCGTATCTGTAATACAACAAATAGTACCTAGATTTCGTTCAGAGTATTTTTTGCACAGCTTGCATTGACAGTACACCGTCCTGCAGAAGCATTGACAAAACCTGGGTTGGGGCGCCTGGGTGGCTCAGTCAGTTGAGCGTCCAACTTCGGTTCAGGTCATGATCTCACGGTTCGTGGGTTTGAGCCCCGCTTCGGGCTCTGTGCTGACATCTAGCTCAGAGCCTGGAGCCTGCTTCATATTCTGCGTCTCCCTCTTTCTCTGACCCTCCCCTGTTCATGCTGTCTCTCCCTCTCTCTCAGAAATAAATAAAACATTAAAAAAAATTAAAACAACAACAACAACAAAAACCTGGGTTGGGAGGAACTTTTTAATGTGCATTAGGATCATCATCCTTCTGAGTGAAATTCACAGGATTTTCGTGAGTCTTAAAATTTCTTTAAGAATTTTTTTCAGTTTCTAAAAGACTACAGAACTTTTGCTTTTATAATAATCATCTTTATAATACTGATTCATAACAACTTATCTGGAGAGAGAAATAAAATAAAACACACACCGGTTCTTATCCTTGATTTCTGTTCTGGTCGACCATGGTCCAGAAGTAATGATCCTCACTTTTCACATGTCAGAAAGTCAGTAGCAGCCTAATGCTACATCACAGTGCTTACTTACATCATTCACCTCATTTCATCTCATCACATAGGCATTTTATCACCTCAAAGTACAATGCAATAAGGTATTTTGAGGGGGTAGGGAAAGACTACATTCACATAACTCATTGTATATTGTAATTTTTCTATTTTACTATTAGTTATTGTTTAGTCTCTTGGTGTGTGTAATTAGTAAATTAAATTTTATCATAGGTAGGTATGTACAGGAAAAGTATTTATAGTATTTATAGGGTTCAGTGCCATCTGTGGTTTCAGGCATCCACTGGGGGTCTTGGGATGTATCCTTTGTGGAGAAGGGGGTACAACAGGATGTAAAATTTCAAACTAGAGTACATAATTGAGGCACATGGATGTCAAAAAGGTAAGTTTTATGAACTCCGTTTTAAAACATTTTTTTTAATGTTCATTTATTTTTGGGAGAGAGAGACAGAGCATGAGCCCAGGAGGGACAGAGAGAAAGGGAGACACAGTCCAAAGTAGGCTACAGGCTCTGAGCTGTCAGCCCAGAGCCCAAAGCAAGGCTTGAACTCATGAACCATGAGATCATGAACTGAGCTGAAGTTGATGCCTAACCAATTGATCTACCCAGGTGCCCCTTAACTTTTTAAATTTTATTTTACTTTGTTTTTGAGAGAGCCTGTGTCGGGGCAGAGCAGAGAGAGGGGAACAAGGGATTCAAAGCTAGCTCTGCGCTGACAGCTGCAAGCCTGGTACAGGACTGGAACTCACAAACTGTTGAGACCAAGACCTGAGCGAGCCAAGAGCCAAAGTTGTATGCTCAACTGACTCTGCTTCCCAGGCACCCCTAACTCAACTTCTAATCTCTTGTGCCCACTCTGTTTAAAGTAATGAGTATAGTAAAAAGTTAAAAAATTAAGTCATGTCTAAAGCTATGCTGTATTAAATGCTTTATTTCTTCAGTGGTTGAGAAATGGTAAAAAGCTTGCTGTAATCATCACTCTTTCTTTTGTGTAATTAGTCCCTTTGTAGAAGTAAGAGGTAAAATTATAATTATCTTAAGTCATTTTAAGGCTAAATCATTTTAAGGCTGTGATTATTTTATCTGCATAGGAATTTATTCATTATCTTTCCAAAATATTGTAAAGATCTTGATCCAGCAGAAGCAGCATAGTTATTCAGTTGGATTATTTCTATAACTGTTTCTCAGCTAAAGAACTGTTTTGTGTCTGCTTATAATGAATGTTTGGTCAATAAATGTCTATATAATACATGCATTATAACCAAATAGCACCATCTGAAACATCTTTGGTGGCTCCATATCTGCTAAAAATTGTGCACAGAGTCAGATTTAACTAAGAAAATAAATATTGTAAAGTGTATAGTCCCTAAACAAGTTATTGAAATCATTCAGCTAATTTAGGTTGTAGAATTCAAATTACTGTCAGCTCTGAAGTTTAGCTTAAATGCACATCACACCCAGCCCCCAAATTACCCAATTTAAAGCCTATTTTGTTTTAATTTCCCAAGAGAAATAGCAGGAAGGGCTTAGTCCACTTCTCTGAGATAATAGCATAGTTATCAGTCAGGGGAAAATTAGACTTGAGAGCATTAGAAAAAGTGCTTAAAAAGTATTGAGAATAATGTGATGATATGTGTATATTTTAAAATAAATTGGCATTGGGTTAGGGATGGTCATAACTTTCTTTTGGAAAGTTCTGAAGACCACAAACCCATTTGATGGCAAAACCTGACCTGAACTGATGAGAGGTTGTTTAGTCTTCATCCTACTTATATGAATGTTCATTGATTTTGCTGAAAACTATGAACCCATTGGGTATATTACAGAGTATTTGGCATTTGCACCATATTATCTTTCTGAAATCTGAAAAATTCTGACTTTAGAAATGTATAATCCCAAGGCTTTTGGATGAAGCATGTGGGCCTATAATTCCAGGCAGTGAGAGATAAGCTAAGTAATAATTTATTATTTTTTTCAATAGGAAAGAGGGTGGGATGAAGTATGGATTTGATACATACTTTAAGAAACTAATTACAGCTGACTCTTGAACAACATAGGGGTAAGGGGCACTGACCCCTGTGCAGCCAAAAATCTGAGTATAACTTGACTTCCCAAATACATAAGTACTAACAGCTTTCTGTTGATTGGAAGCCTTATTGATGACATAAACAGTCAACTAACATGTATTTTGTATGATAAATGTGTAATATACTGTATTTTTTTTTAAGTTTTATTTATTTTTGAGAGAAAGAGCACATGTGCACAGGAATGAGCAGGGATGGGGTGGAGAGAGGGAAAGAGAATCCCAACCAGGTCCCACACCTTTAGCATGGAGCCCAATCCAAGGCTCATACTCACAAACTGTGAGATCATGTTCTGAGCCGAACTCAAGAGTCAGACACTTCGGTGACTGAGCTACTCAGTGCCCCATATGCTGTAGTCTTAAAGTAAAGTAAGCCAGAGGGACACCTGGGTGGCTCAGTCAGTTAAGTGTTTGATTCTTGATTTTGGCTCAGAACATGATCTCACAGTTCATGAGTTCAAGCCTTGCATCAAGCTCTGTGCTGACAGTGTGGAGTCTGGTTGGGATTCTCTCTCTCCCTCTTTTTCTCTGCCCCACCCCTGCTCGTGCTATATCTGTCTCTCTCAAAATAAATAAACTTAAAAAAAAAAAGGTTAGAGAAAAAAAAAGATACAGTACTAAGAAAATCATAAGAGAGACACCTGGCTGGCTCAGTCATGAAAGTATGTGACTCTTGATCTTAGGGTCATGAGTTCAAGCCTCACATTGGACATGGATCCTACTTAAAAAGAAACAAAAATCATAACAGAAAATATATTTAGTAGCCTACTGTAAATCCACATATTAAGTGGACCAGTGCAGTTCAAAACGGTATTGTTCAGGGTCAGCTATATTTGCTAGACTGATGAAATTTTCATTTTAGGAGAAATAACATTCTTTCCAGGTTAGGCCATATTATAAACTGGTCTTCAAGTTCTGGACAGTTGGAATTTGGAGGGAGTTAACCATGTGTCCAAAATGAGACCTAAATAATAATAAGAAATCTTTATTGAACACTGACCTATTTTCAGTAGGTTAGCTCTTTTTGTCTTATTTAATCTTCATACTAACCCTGTTTAGAAGATTTCATTCCCCACTTCACACTAAAGGAAACTAATGGGGCACAAAGCTAATGATAGAGCCTAGATTAACTCTTAAGTAGCATAGCTCCTTTAGCACTGTTGTCAGCTGCCTGTAAGTCATCTATTGCTGCCTATAACTGAAATTAATTTCCATCAGAATCTTTTACTTTGGGGGTGCCTAGGTGGCTCAGTCGGTTAAGCATCTGACTCTTAATTTCAGCTCAGGTTATGATCTCCTGGTTCAGGAGATCAAGCCCTGTATTGGGCTCTGTGCTGACAGCATAGAGCCTGCTTAGAATTCTCTCTCTCTCTTCTCTCTCCCTCCCTCTCACTCTCTCTCTCTCCTCCCCCATTATTCTCTTTCCCACTCTCTCCCAAAATAAATAGATGAACTTAAAGAAAAAAGAACCATGGGGGCATCTGAGTGGTTCAGTTGGTTAAGTGTCTGACTCTTGATTTCAGCTCAGGTCATGATCTCACATTTTATGGGATCAAGCGTCACATTGGGCTCTGTGCTGTCAGTGGGGTTCTCCTTTCTTTCTCTGTCCCCCCCCAAGGGAAAAAAAAACAACCTTTTACTTTGGTTAGTCTACATGGGACATAACATTTCTGTTTTTACTGAGTAGTCCATATGGTAGATGCTGTTTTCTCATTAGATATATACAGAATGGGACTCAGATTTTGAAACCCAAGTGTAATGTTTGGTCAAATAAGGTTGTTGGTAGTGTTTTAGGTGGGGTGGAGAGGTGGGTAAGAATCACCTGGAACTCTTTGAGAACATGTGTCAAGTGGCTCCTTCTAGAATGTGTGGATGGAATAGGGATTGGAGTATATGTGATCATATCTTCCTCCAACTGTAGTGAATAGTCAAGATTATTCATAAGGTAAGATACAGTAATGGTCGGGGTTCCTGGGTGGCTTAGTCAGTTAAGCGTCCGACTTTCGCTTAGGTCATGATCTCGCAGTTCGTGGGTTCGAGCCCCGCGTTGGGCTCTGTGCTGACTGCCAGCTCAGAGCCTGGAGCCTATTTCAGAGTCTGTATCTCTCTCTGTCTCTGACCCTCCCCTGCTCATGCTGTCTCTCTCTCTCCTAGAAATAAATAAAAATATTTAAAAAAAAAAAGGTACAGTAATGGTAATGCACAATTTCTAGGCCCTTTCTCTATTGTTTGGAAACACTTACTAGAATACAAGAAAGGAATCCTTATAGGCCTTAAAAACACTTGGCCTTAAAAAACAGTTATTTGCTAGATTGGGAGGAGTTTCAGTTTTTGAAAAAACACCACTGTATTCAGGTATCCTTTAATTCTAATTTGCAAAATAGTTCGCAATCTTCAGTGCTTTAGCTGTTAATAAATTATTTTTTAATCTCCCATAATGAATCTATACAGAACAATTGAAATTGCTGCTTTAAAATATTCCAAGAGTGGGGTGCATAGCTGGTTCAGTCAGTAGTGCGTATGACTCTTGATCTTGGAGATGAGAATTCGATCCCCACATTGGGTGTAGAGATTATTGAAAAATAATAATAATAAACCTAAAAAACTCCCAAGAGTGCTTACTTGGTCTTCAAGGCTTTTTTTTCCCATATAGAAGATGATAAGATAGATGCTTTAGTCTTTTTCCCTCTTCCCCTTTATGATATTTCATACATGAATATATGGACTAGGGAGTTTTATATATAATAGTTCGTTGCTTGTAAGTCTTATTTGATTAATTTTTTTTTACCATTTTTATTTATTTTTGAGAGACAGACTGCATGAATGGGGGAGGGGCAGCGAGAGAGGGAGACACAGAATCCAAAGCAGGCTCCAGTCTCTGAGCTGTCATCACAGAGCCTGATGCGGCCTGAACCCACGAACCGTGAGATTATGACCTGAGCTGAAGTCAGACACCCAACCAACTGAGCCACTCAGGTCCCCTTGTAAGACTTACTTGAAAAAAAATAATTTCTTAAGAATGAGACTTGGGGCGCCTGGGTGGCTTAGTCGGTTAAGCATCCGACTTTCGCTTAGGTCATGATCTCGCGGTTCATGGGTTCGGGCCCTGCGTCGGGCTCTGTGCTGACTGCCAGCTCAGAGCCTGGAGCCTGTTTCAGAGTCTGTGTCTCCCTCTCTCTCTGACCCTCCNCAGAGCCTGGAGCCTGTTTCAGAGTCTGTGTCTCCCTCTCTCTCTGACCCTCCCCTGCTCACGCTCTCTCTCTCTCTCTCTCTCTCTCTCTCTCCCCCCCTAGAAATAAATAAAAATATTAAAAAAAAAAAAAAAAGAATGAGACTTAAGGCTAACTCAGAAAAGAAGGGAAGTGCTTAGAGGAAGTAAATTTGAAGGCTAATGTCTAATCTTAGTAACTTGAGCTTTTGAAAGTTTCCCTTCAAAAGGTTAAATTAACTCTTACACCCATATGTTTATTTATTTATTTTTAATAATCTGTACACCCAACATGGGACTCAAACTCATGACTAAGATCAAGAGTGGCATGCTCTTTTGACTGAGCCAGCCAGGTGCCCCTATACCGCTGCATTTTTTATCCATTAGCTTAGGAAGGCTAGGTTTTTTCTTTGATTCAGTCAGCAAACACTTCCCTTCATTGCCATATTTGATCCTGTTGGGCATTATGGGGAATATAGAATTGAAGATACAGTCTTTTCTATTGAAATTTAAAAATAATAGTATCCACTAGTTAAACAGCTGTTATATGCTAGGTATTGTTTATTCTAAGCCCTTTCCTCTGTTACTCATTTAATAATTACCACTATTCTGTGAGGATAGGAACCATTATTTTTCCCATTGGTACAGATGAGGAAGTAGAGGCACAGAGGGCTTAAGTAACTTGCCCAAAGATTCACAGCTGCTCTGAACACTAGTACCTGGCTCCAAAGCCTTCTCTCAACCAGTGCCAGCAGAATATCAAGTGATAAACGCTTACATGATCATTTGGGAAGCAACACCCAGTAGACCAAGTGCTATAGAAGTTAATGGATGAATAATGTGTATTTGAGTAGTCAGGGAGGTCTCTCTGGGGGAGATTGTAACTCTTGGCCTAAAAGGAGATAAAGAGAAGTATTAGGAGTGGTAACAATCAGTTGTTGGCAGTGTTAAACTGTGCTTGATCACAGATACTTTTACCTCCTTGTAGGGACGGGAGAGTAGTCAGTCTTGGCTAGCCTAGGGAAGTTGTAAGGGAGAGGGGACAGTATACTTTTATAAGCCTTTAGTAGGTCAGATTCCGAGATGGATCTTTGCATATGTACTACTGCTTTGGTTTTTTCTTTTTTTTTTTTAACCTAGTGTACTGACTTGGAAAGATCTGTACGTCAGTACTTTAAATATTGTATTAATCTTTTAAAAAATACAGGGGTGACTCAGTTGGTTAAGTATCCGACTTGTTTTTAATGTTTATTTATTTTTGAAAGAGACAGGAGCAGGGGAGGGGCAGAAAGAGAGAGAGAGACTTAGAATCCTAAGCAGGCTCCAGGCTCTGAGCTGTCAGAACAAAGCCCAAGGTGGGGCTTGAACCCACGAATCAGTAGATCATGACCTGAGCCGAAGTCAGATGCTCAACCAACTGAGCCACCCAGACGACCCAGTATCCAACTCTTGATGTCTGCTCAGGTGTTTATCTCAGGGACGTGTGTTCAAGCCCCACATTGGTCTCCACTTTGGGTGTGTAGCATACTTTAAAACAAAACAATAAACCTAATACATACATTTGGTAGACTCAGTGCAAAATGATATATGGTCCCTAGAGGCAGCCTTTGTTGAGAGAGTCTGTGATTACACCAATATACATTGTTCTTCAGTGAATATTAATTGTGCATTTCTGCCAGGCCCTGGCAGAAACCATTACACAGTGTTATGACAGTATACATACCTTAACTCTTCTCATTTAATAATCTATCTTGGAGAACGCTTGTTAACGTATCTTTTTAAAAGAGTCTAGTCTTTTTTTATTTATACATTTTTTTATTTTTATTTATCTAAATTTTTTTAAATGTTTCATTTATTTTTGAGAGAGAGAGTATGAGCAGGGGAGGGTCAGAGAGAGGAAGTCACAGAATCCAAAGACAGGCTCCAGGCTCTGAATTAGCTGTCAGCACAGAGCCCGATGCAGGGCTTAAACCCACAAACCATGAGATCATGAGCTGAGCTGAAGTCGGACGCTTAACCGACTGAGCCACCCAGGCACCCCATTATCTATCTATCTATAGAGAGAGGGGGGTCGCAAGTGAGCGAGGGACAGTGAGAAAGGGAGAAAGGGAGAAAGGGAGAGAGAATCCCATGAGGGGCAGAGAAGGAGAGAGGAGCAGGGTTCACCTGAAGCGGGGCTCATACTTAGCACACTGGGGGTTCGAGCTCGACCAAAGCAAGGCTTGAACTCACAAACCATGAAATCGTGACCTAAGCTGAAATCTTATGCTTAATGAACTGAGCTACCCAGGTGCCCCAAATCTTTTCTTTTTAATGGTTGCATAATATACCATTGTATGAATAATATATTTTACCAGTATCTTCTTCTGTGGAGAAGGAACATCTAGATGTTTTTAGTCTTTTGGTATTAAAATATCCTGAGTATTGCTGATGTTAACATTCTTGAACACAAATGATTGTATCTTTGTGTGAATATATTTGTAGAATAAATTTTTGCAAGTAGAATTGCAGGTTCAAAGGATATATGCAGTTTGAATTCTGATAGATATTGCCAGTGACCCTACAAAGAATTTGCTCCCTACAAAAATGGTAATGTGCTATTTTTATGATTTAATCCATCTAATACTTGGACACTGAAGTTCTTCAGCCTCACTGAGGCTTACAATCCATTGATCTTACTTTCCTTTTACTGCCCCTCATACTTCATAGTTCATTACTGTAATCACTCCCTTGTATATATTCTCAACCCTCTTTTTCCTGTCTCATTTCATCTTATCTGGCAAAATCTCAGCCCTGTTTCTTTTTATTGGTTTATTTTATGAGACTGACGCGCTGCCTGCTGCGCTAAGAAGGCGATATTATTGGTTTATTTTAAAGTTTTATTTATTTGGGGGCACCTGGATGGCTCAGTCAGTTGAGTGTCTTGACTTTGGCTCAGGTCATGATTTCCTGGTTCCTGGGTTCAAGCCCTGGTATCAGGCTCTGTGCTGACAGCTCAGAGCCTGCAGCCTGCTTTGGATTCTGTGTCTCCCTCTCTCTCTGCCCCTCCCCTGCTCGTGCTGTGTCTTTCAGAAAATAAAATAAAATGATGTTTTTAAGAAATTAAAGTTTTATTTATTTTGAGAGAGAGAGAGAGAGCATGAGCACACATATATGAGTTGGGGAGGGGAGGGAGCAGAGAAAGAGAATCCCAAGCAGGCTCTGCACTGCCAGGGCAGAGCCTGATGCAGGGCTTGAACCCAGGAACCAGGAATTCATGACCTGCGCCAAAACCAGGAGTTGGACACTTAACCAACTGAGCCGCCCAGGCACCCCAAAACCTCAGCCCTGTTTTAAATCCAACTCTTCACTCACTCTACACGTAAAACTGAATGTAGCTGGAGAAGGAAAAAACATGATTATTGGTCTTGCTTTGAATTCATGGCCCCTAACTTCAAAGGTGGTCTGTAGCACTGCCCAGCAGTTCCACTGAGATTCCTTAGGGCATTTATTCTATTTTTAGACAGTACCACCTCCTTTAGCTCAAACTTTTTTCCTTCCTCAGCCTCACTGTCAGCTAATGACCTTGCTTCTTAATTGAGAAAATGGAAGCAAATACAAGGGTCTGCTACTACATCTGCTTACTCACATATGGTTTGGCTGTTGTGGTCTGCTTTCTCCTGTTAACAGTGGAACAGTCCTATAGGAGTCAATATTTCATATTCAGTTCACCCCTTCCACTCCCCTTAATCTCAAAACATTGCTCTAGCAATTCTCCTCTGTCCTGTATCAATTCTGCATATAGTCCACTGGCCAGACCTTAATGACCTCACCTAGGTTCAGCAAAGTCCAGGAAATGTAGTCTTTATTATTGGCAGCCTTGTGACCAGAAAGGGGAATGATAATGAGACAGACAATGGGTAGTCTACCACAACTTCTGGATCTTTTTTTCTCTTAATTAGAATAAAATTTTTAAAAAGTTTTCCTGGTAACAGTATTAGGAGGTAAAATTTACATACCATACGATTCACCTATTTAAAGTGTACAAATCAGTGGGTTTTAATATATTCACAAAGTTGTGTAAGCATTTCCATCACCTCAAAAAGAAACTCCTATACTCTTCATTCAGCTGTCATTCTCCAGTCTCCCATCATGACACCCAGCCTTAGGCAACCATTAATCTGTCTCTGCAGATATGCCTGTTCTGGACATTTCATATAACTGGAACCATATATTTGGTCTTCTGTGAATGGCTTCTGTTACTGAACATAAAGTTTTCAAGGTTCATCCATGTTGTAACATGTATTTCCTAACCTTTTGAAAGAACATTTTATGTATTACCTACCTCAGTATCCTCATCTCCTCAGTCTACCACAATCTACTATTCTTTCCCTGTGGCCAACTGGAAGGGTTTCTCCTGTGTTGCTGGAGACCTTTTGGTAGCTGTGCCTATGCCCTTTTGCTAGCCATGTAATAGGAACCCATTCCTTGAAATACCCTCTTTCTCTTGGTGCTGGTTGTCATCATAGCTTTCTGTCTGTTATCTCTGGGTTCTTTGTGCCTATCTTTTCCATGTTACTAGCAGTCTGTATGGATTGATCACTGCCTCTCCCTGTTCCTTACACTTGAGGACTGTGCTGTTTTCACCTGCAGTAACAATTTATCTGGGCACTAATCTTTTTCAACTGGTGGGAAGGGGGCAGAAATATGTGTAGAGTTAGGAAAAGCTTGTTAGAGGTGCTCCTTCCACCTCACTTTTTCATTAGGCTTCTCTCTCCTCCAGGGCACTCTCATACTCTGACCATGGTCTGTCTGCTCATCCCTGCCCAGTCCACCTCCTAGCTAATCTCAAATGCTGCTGCCAAAGCGGTCTTGGTAAATCACAGATCTGATTGTGTTTTCCATTGGCTTTCCTTCACTTACAGAATAGAATACAGGTTGCTATGTATGACATTCCAGATCCTACAATGTAACCATTATTCATCTTTCTAGCTTCATTTTCCAGCAGTCTCCTCTCAATTCTTTTTTTTTAAGATTTTTTTTTTTTTTTAAGTAATCTCTACACCAAACATGGGTGCACATTCTACAGATTGAGCCAGCCATGCACCCCTCTTTCTGGATTTTTTTTTTTTTAATGTTTATTTATTTTGAGAGAGTGCATGAGCTGGGGAGGAGCCGAGAGGGAGTTAAAATCCTTTGCTGACAGCGCAGAGCCAGATGGAGCCCTATATGGGGCTCGAACCCACAAACCATGAGGTCATGACCTGAACTAAAATCAAGAGTTAGACACTTAATCAACTGAGCCACCCAAACACCCCTCTGAATTTTATTTAGGGTCATTGAGATCATATGCTCAGGCTGTTCCTCACATTAGGAAGTATTCTAAGCCGTTACCACTCTTAACTCCTCTCAGGTTACTTGTCCTCATTCTACAGGGTCTAGGTCAGATGTTACCTTCTCTGAAGTCCTCTAGCAGAATTGCTTACTTTTCTCTTTATTCATATGGGAGAGGAAGAACTTCTGTTACAGTACTTATACATCGTATTTTCTCTAAGACTCTCTTTCAGATAAGGCTGCTCTCTAGCACCTAGAACAGGGAATGGCCCATAGAAAACCCATGGTTTGTGTTAGACTGATCAAATGTAAGGAGATCAGAATTGTGACAAGGCTGCTAGACCTCACAAGGAGGTGATTGCCATCCTACTGAAGCAGTGGGTGGAAGAGTGACTGACTTGGAGGAAGCATGAGGGATGAGTGGGAGTGCCTGCCAGAACTTATCTTTAAATGACCTGATGTTTGCTGTAAATGTTTTCCAGAAAACCTATAGCATGAAATTATGGGTATGTTTTCTCTGTCTCTTGTGTTCAAAGTGCTTCAATCAATAATTCTGCTCCCCATATATATTTCTTCATTATTTTTATATTCCAGTTTATAACTTGTAGAAGTTTTTGGCTTCCTCCCTCCCTGCTTATATATGATTCAGATATGAAGGAAGTCTTTCCTCAGGGTATTGAGGAGAGCTTCATGTATGCTTACTTTGAAAGGTGGATTGAGGGGCACCTGGGTGACTCAGTCGGTGAGCATTGGACTTCAGCTCAGGTCATGATCTCACAGTTTGTTGAGTGCAAGCCCCACATTGGGCTCTGTGCTGACAGCTCAGAGTCTGGAGTCTACTTCACATTCTGACTCCCTCTCTCAGCTCCTCCCCAGCTCACACACTGTCTCTCTCTCTTTCCTTCAAAATTAGATAAACATTAAAAAGAATTTTTCAAAAGGTGGATTGAAGTTAAAAATTTTTCTGTATGTAGCAGCCACTGGTAGATTACACAGTGTGTGTGTGTGTGTGCGTGCGCGCACGCGTGCGCACGCCATTCAGCAAACATACATACATAGCCTAATGATGTCCATCATTGGTGGCATACTTTTTTTTAATGTTTATTTATTTTTGAGAGAGAGAGTGAATATGAGCAAGGGAGGGAGGGAGGAGCAGAAAGAGGGAGACAGAATCTCAAGCAGGCACTGTCATGTTAGCACAAAGCTCAACTCAGGGCTCAAACCCATGAACCTGAGATCATGACCTGAGCCGAAATCAAGAATCAGACATTTAAACTACAGAGCCACTCAGGTGCCCCTGCTTAAATTTCTGATCTTTGATCCCTGAGCTGATTTTTCTATCCCAGCATCTCTCTTACCTAACTCTAGGTGAAGTTCTTTTAAATTGCTTATTAATTGCTTAGTAAAGCCAACTTTGTAGGTCATTACATAGTTTTTTTTTTGTTTTAAGTTTTTTTTTTTTTTAATTTATTTTATTTTGAGAGAGAGCACTGGAGAGGGGGAGAGAGAGAATCCCAAGCAGGCTCTGCACTGTCAGCACAGATCCTGACAAAGGGCTCAAACCCTTGAATTGTTAGATCATGACCTGAGCTGAAGCCACGAGTTGATGCTTAACCAACTGAGCCACCTAGGTGCCCTGAGTCTAAATTCTTTTACATGTGAATATGACGCTTCCCCCAGCACTATTTAGTGAAAAGACTATCCTTTTTCATAGAATATCTTGGTATCATTCAAAAATCAATTAACTGTATTTGTGAAGGTTTAATTCTGGTGTCTTTGTCTTACCCTGTTTGTTGATATGTCTGTATTTTTATTTTCATTTTTTTTAATACTTATTTTGAGATAGTGCACAAGCTTGCACAAGAGAGATTCCTAAGCAGGCTCCATGTTTTCGGTGCAGATTCCATCACCGGGGTTCAGTCCCATGAACCATGAGATCATGATTTCATCTGAAATCAAGAGTCAGACACCTAACTGAGCCACCCAGGGGTACCTATAGCTTTAAATTTTTTATTTTATTTTATTTTTTGATTTTTAAGTAACCTCTCCTTCCATTGTAGAGCTTGAACTCATGATCCAGAGATCAAGATTCTCATGCTCCACTGACTCAGCCAGCCTGGTGCCCTTCTGTAGATCATTTTATACAGTATTATATTTAAAATATCAGGTCTTCACTGGTGGCTCAATGAGATGAACGTCCAACTGTTGATTCTGGCTCAGGTCATGATCCCAGTGTGTCTCTTTCCCGCTCCCTTGCTCATGCTCCCTTGCTCTAAAAAAAGAAGTCAAGTCCTTAAATTCATAAACATGGGATATCTTTTATTCACCTTTGATACCTTTTCCTGTGCTTACTGGCCATTTAAGAAGCTGCTTTTTTGAAAAAGGATTAGTAGGAAATTCAGTCTGACTGGAGAAATAAAATTCCTATGAAACATTCTAAAATGTAGATTGAAATTTTATAATAGAGGCCAGAAGAGTAGCTTAGATGATCACTAGTAAGCAGATAAAAAGATTTCAGAGAAATTATAAGACTCAGTAAACATTAGCCCTGGCTACCTGGTGGGTAGGTGCTTCATTTCACCCATACAGTAAAGCTACACATACACTAACTCAGAGGTTCTTAAAGTTAAGCATGAGTCACAGTCACCTTAAGGGCTTGTTTAAACCTAGATTAATGGACTCACTCTTCAGAGTTCTGATTCAGTAGTTTATAGTTGGAGCTGAGAATTTGTATTCTTTTGGGTTGTCAGATGATGCTGATAGCACTAGTCTGGGGACCACTTTCAGAACCACCAACTAGAAACTGGGGATTCTTAAGGAAATATTGCAGCTAGTTGAAGTGTTGTGGCTAGATACTTGCCTTAAGATGATTATTTTGTTAATTGAAAAATAATGATTTTAGGATTAAAAATATAAGGCCATAGGTCATTCATAAGAGCCTTACAGTATTTGCTTTTTGTCCAGTGAGCAGTTAATATTAATTTCCAGTCCAATTAAACTAGGAAGGCTAGAATGTGTATACTAAATTCTAGCCTAAATGAACACTCCAGAAAGCTATTTAGACATATATGCATCTACATCATGGTCACAGAAACATGAAGAAATCACCAGACTGCTTTGTGAAATGGAGACAACTCAATGTTACTGTGGTTTACCTGTCCCAAGTGCAGGAAGCAGCCATCCTTAACTGCTAAAAAATGTTTGATGGACCTCTTCCACACTGCAGCTAGATGAGCAAGGCAGGCAGGAGTGCAAATAGGCTGTAGTTACCACAGGAAATCATCAGACTTGTAAAAACAAGTGTGAAAAGGGCTGCCCACCATTTACCAGTCTTACTATAGTAGAGTTTCCTGTAGCTCAGTAAGCCACAACCCTTGCTTGACATCATTTGTCCCCCAGTGAGAATAAACAGACTCAAGACACACTAGAACCAAGAGTTGCAAACTTCATTGCAACTCAAACATACTTGACATTTGGCAACTCTTTCTTCCTCTTTTTATGTAAATGACATTCTAAAAAGAATGCGTGCAAAAGAAAAATCATAAAAGTCTAGAAAACTGGGAAACATGAAATAAATGTAATATAGTTTTAAAACCACAAGACTTTAAAAAATAATAATAATCTCTGCCCCACAACATGAGGCTTGAATTCATGACCCAAATATCAAGACTCACGTTCTCTACCTGCTGAGCCAGCAAAGTGCCCCAAAACCATAGGACTTTTGATCAAATACATCAAAAACTCAAGGAGAGGGGCGCCTGGGTGGCTTAGTCAGTTAAGCGTCCGACTTTCACTTAGGGCATGATCTCGCGGTTCATGGGTTCAAGCCCCGCGTCGGGCTCTGTGCTGACAGCCAGCTCAGAGCCTGGAGCCTGTTTCAGATTCTGTATCTCCCTCTCTCTCTGACCCTCCCCTGCTCATGCTGTCTCTCTATCTCTCAGAAATAAATAAAATATTTAAAAAAAGAAGAAGAAGAAAAAAGAAAACTACTCCCAACAACAAAAGCTCTGAAATGCTGTGCTACTCTTAGAAAAACTTTTAATCACTTTAGTCTTATTTGCAGAGCTATAANAAAAAAAAAAACAAAAAACAAGGAGAAATACTTCAGCATAATCAGTCATCCTAAGTCACATATTTTTAAAAAATTTTTTAACGTTTGTTTATTTTTGAGATAGAGATAGAGCATGAGTTCAAGGAGAGGCAGAGAGAGAGAGGGAGGCTCAGAATCTGAAGCAGGCTCCAGGCTCTGAGCTGTCAGCACAGAGCCTGATGCAGGGCTGGAACCCACATACCACGTGATGCTGAAGTAAGATGCAACCAACTAAGCCACCCAGGTTACACCCTAAGTTACATATTAATTGACTCTTTCACAGTGTCACTAAGGTTTGCTTGGATAGGCAAAGGAGAAAAGGATAGTATGAGCTATAGGATTGCTTCTTGACATTTGAGGGTGAGGAAGGAGGTTAAGAAAGTGGAGTATTGAGGAATAGGGACTCTGGAACAGATTGCTTATTAGTTTAGTGTCCATTTCTTCCCCTTACTGACTAGTAAGCCAGTTAAGTTGAGCAAGTTAATCTTTGTGTATTTCAGTTTCCTTATCTATGAAATGAGAATACTAGGCTCTATTTCATAGGGCAGTTATGAGGATTAAATGTGTTAATAAAAAGTAAAAAGTTTGTAACAGCATTATTAAGTGTTACTATTTCTGGCATTTTCCCTGTTATTTTCTACAAAATGGTGAGAGATCAGGCTTCTCCACCTTTAACTGAATGCCTATGGGTTTAGGCATAAGTATGGAGAAAAAGGAAGCTGGGGAGGAGAGGACTGCAAAAAAACCAAGATGACCTAAATAAATGGAAAGACATCTTGCCTTCGTGGATATGAAGACTTAGTATTGTAAATGTGGTAATAATCCTCAAATTGATGTAAAAATTTAGTATAGTCCTTATGAAAAATCTTAGCTGCTCTTCTTTGCAGAAATCTGAAAGCTGCTCCTAAAATTCATTTGGAAATCCAGGGGATCCATAATAGCCAAAACAATCTTGAAAACAAAACAGTTGGAGGACTCACACCTTCTGATTTTAAAACTTATTACAAACCAACAGTAATCTAAACATAAGAATTAAAACTATACACTCTTAGAAAAAACCATAGATTATCAACGTGAATTTTAAGAACCATTGGCTCAGTTGTGATCATGTGACTTTCGGCATCACATACCACTCATATTGCAAGACATCACTCATTTATCAAATTAAAATTTATTAGAAATGATTGCTCCTCTTGTGGAACACTCGTAGAACAAGTTACTCGCAATCCAAGCTTGTATTATCAGCAACCAAGGAAAAAAATTAGATGATATTGGACTTTATCAAAATTAAAAACTTCTGTGTCTCAAAGTACATCATCAAGAAAGTAGAAACAAACAATGGAAACAATCCCGTTCAAAAACGGACAATGGATTTAAATAGACGTTTCTCCAAAGAAGATACACAGATGTCCAATAAGCACATGAAAATTTTCTCAACATTATTAGTAATTAGGAAAATGCAGACCAAAACCATATGAGATATAAGGGGCGCCTGGGTGGCTCAGTCACTTAAGCATCTGACTTGAGCTTAGGTCACCATCTCACCATTCTTGAGTTCATACTCCGCAATGGGCTCTGTGCTGACGGCTCAGAACCTGGAGCCTGCTTCGGATTCTGTGTCTCTCTCTGCACCTCCCCTGCTTGTTCTCTCTCTCTCTCTCTCTCTCTCTCTCTCTCTCTCTCTCTCTCTCTCAAAAACTGAATACAACACTAAAAAAGTTAAAAAACCCTTATGAGATACCACTTCATACCCATTTAAATGGCAATAGTTAAAAAAAAATAAGTGTTGACAGGATGTGGAATAATTGGAATCTTTGTACGTTGTTAGTGGAATATAAAATGGTACGGCTACTGTAGGAAACATTTTGGAAGTTCTTAAAAAAGCTAATTGTAGAATGCCTAACAGTTCCACTCCTAGGTGTATATATACTCAAAGGAGTTGAGAGCAGAGACTTGAACAGATACTTGTACACCAGTGTTCATTGCAGCATTATTAACAATAGCCAAAAGGTAAAAGTAATGTCAAGTATTCATCAGCAGGTGAATGGACAAATAAAATGTGATATATCCATACAATGGAATATAATTCAGCCATAAAAAGGAATGAAATATTATACATGCTACAGTATACATGAAAATTAAACATTATGGTGTGTGAAGTAAGCACAAAATGACAAATCCTGTATAATCTCATTTGTATGAGAAATGTAGAACAGGCAGATTTATAGACAGTAGATTAGTTTATCAAGGGCTAAGGGGAGAGAAGAATGGAGAGTTACTGCCTAATGGTGAGAAATTTCTCTTTTAGGTGATAAAAAAAAGCTTTGAAAATAGATTGTGGCAGTGGTTGCACAACATTGTAAATGTCATTCTTGCCACTGAATTGTAAAGGTAAAAATATCTCCTGTTTGTATCCTTTACTCTCAGTACTCCAACATCTTCCACTTCTCATGCTTTTCATCACAAAATATGGGTCCCCTACCAAGCATTTCTGCAACACTGACTGGTGTCTTACAGTTCAGTTCAGTTCTGACACTGTCTACCTGGAGTTAGCATCAGATCCCATGGGTTAAACACTCAGTCCCACAAGACTGCCCCACAGTTCTCCACTTCAGACCTTAATAGCAAGTCCAGGTTGTTAACCTGTATCTCTGACTGACTGGATATAAATTCCATGTTCCCATGATCTCTTCCTGGAGCTTTATTTTCCAGAGCAGCTCACAGAACTCAGGAAAATATTTTACTACTAAGATTACCAGTTTATTATAAAAGGATATAATCCAAGAACAACCAGATGCATAGGGCAAGATAGTGGAAAGGGGTGCATGGAGCTTGCTTGCCCGCCCACCCAAGATGTGCCACTCACTCAGTCCCTGCACATGTCCAGCAACCTGAAAGCTTTCCGAGTCTCTCCCTTTTGGTTTTTTGGAGGCTTTGTTTAAGTAAGCACAGTTGATTAAATCATTAGCTTTTGGTGATTGCTTCAACATCCAGCCCCTCTTCCCTACCCTAGGTTGGGGAGGAGGCACTGAAAGTTGCAACTCCCTAATCACAAGGTTGGTTTTCCTGGCAACCAACCCCCATCATTAGGGATTTTCCAAAGTCACCTCATTAACATATACTCAGGTGTGGTTGAATAGAGTTTGTTATGAATAATGAGACACTCTTTTCACTTTGATCGATCTTTCCAGAGCTATTTCAGGAACTGGAGCTATTTGAAGACAAAAGACCAAATATAACAAAAAATTGTCCCATTGTTCACGTAATTTAGGAAATTATGAGTTTTAGGAGCCATATGCCAGGAATAAAGACAAAGACCAAATATATATAAGTCACAGTATTACAGTTGTATATTTAAAAATTGTTAAAATGGGGGTGTGCCTGCCTAGCTCAGTTGGCTAAGCTTTTGACTTTGGCTCAGATCATGATCCCATGACTCGTGGGTTCAAGCCCTGTGTCGGGCACTGTGCTGACAGCTCAGAGCTTGGAGCCTGCTTTGGATTCTGTGTCTCCCTCTCTCTGTCCCTCCCCTGCTTGTTTATGTTCTCTCTCTCTCTTTCTCAACTGAATAAAACATTTAAAAATTTTTTTTAAAAAGCCATATGAGATACCACTTCACACCCATTTAAATGGCAATAATTTAAAAAAATAGTTAAGGGCTCCCAGGTGGCTCAGTTGGTTAAGCGTCTGACTTTGGGTCAGGTCATGATCTCACAGTTCATGGGTTCGAGCCCCGCATTGGACTCTGTGCTGACCGCTAGCTAAGACCCTGGAGCCTGTTTCAGATTCATATTCTCTCCTCTCCTCTTCTCTCTCTCTCTCTCTCTCTCTCTCTCTCTCTCCCCCTCTCTCTCTCTCCCTCTCTCTCCCTCTCTCTCCCCCCCCTCCCTCTCCCTCTCCCTCTCTCCCCACTTTCCCTCCCTCCCTCCCCTGCTCATACTGTGTCTCTCACTCTCTCTCAGAAATAAATAAAAAACATAAATAAACAAACAAATAAATAGTTAAAATGGGGGATGCCCGGGTGGGTCAATCAGTTAAGCATCTGACTAATTTGGCTGAGGTTATGATCTCAATTGTTTGTGAGACCTAGCCCCATGTTGGGCTGCATGGAGCCTGCTTGGGATTCTTACTCTCTCTGTCAAAAATGAATAAATAAGGGGCGCCTGGGTGGCTTAGTCGGTTGAGCGTCCGACTTTCGCTTAGGTCATGATCTCGTGGTTCGTGGGTTCGAGCCCCGCGTCGGGCTCTGTGCTGACTGCCAGCTCAGAGTCTGGAGCCTGTTTCGGTCTGTGGCTCCCTCTCTCTCTGACCCTCTCCTGCTCACGCTGTCTCTCTCTCTCTCTCTCCCCTAGAAATAAATGAAACATTTAAAAAAAAAAAAAAGAATAAATAAAACATGAAAAAATAGCTAAAATGGCAAATTTTGTTGTATATTATCACAGCTTCTAAACATTAATAATGTAATACACCAAAGCCCATTGAATTATATAGTTTTCTCCAGGTTTATTGAGCTATAATTGACATAAAACATTGTGTATATTGAAGGTGTACAGAGTGTTTTTTGATACATTAGCTGACACCTGCATCATTTCACATAATCACTGTATCTTTTTTGTGGTGAGATCATTTAAGATTTACTTCTTAGCAACTTTCAAGTGTGTAATACAATATTAACTGTAATCACTATACTGTACATTAGATCCTCAGAATTGTATACTTCAAATGTGTAAATTGTATGGTATATGAATTATATTTCAGTAAAGCTATTTTTAAGAAGGGTTGTATGTATATGTATTTACACACTTTAATAGAATAGCCTCTTTTCATATGTGCCTGTTCCGATCCACCCCACACACACTCCACCGTGTAAACAGTTAGATGTCCTTCCATGACATGTTTGCTTAGTAGATGTGGCCTAGCTTACCTGTTTACTGACAGAAATATAGGCTAATAGAGTTTGAGTATGATTGACTTGTAGGCCTCTTTGGCAAGGAGTAAATCCTTTGTTGTCTATCCCGTTGCACAAATTACATTTCAGCAGTTTCTCTAAAAATAGATGGGGAACTCTGGACCTTAGGCCAGAATGGTTTTTCAGTTTGAAAATTAATGTCTTTTAATAACATACCGGCCTTATATTCAGTAATTCTGGCAGTTTGTAAGCTTCTTTACCCATTGGTAAAATGGGAATGAATGACAATTATACCTGCCTTTGGAAGTTCAGATTGGGGTACCTGTGAGTGGTTCAGTTGGTTGAGCATCTGACTTTGGGTCAGGTCATGATCTCATGGTTTGTGAGTTTGAGCCCTACGTTGGATTCTGTGCAGACAACTCAACCTGGAGCCTGCTTCAGATTCTGTGTCTCCATCTCTCTCTGCCCCTCCCCTGCTCATGCTCTGTCTCTCTCAAAAATAAACAAACTTAAAAAAGAAATTTTTTAAAAAAAGGAAGTTCAGGATCAAGTAAGTTCCTGCCAAATGTATAGGAAGGGCATTGTGATATACCAGTGTAAGGTGTCATGGTCAGTCATGAAGGTCCACACAGTTAGGATCTGTTGTAGTGTAGCCGATTTTGAAACTTCTGACATCGTTTGTATTATTAAAGAGAAGACCAGAAGAATGGCTAGTATAGTTTTTGTTTGTTTGTTTGTTTGTTTGTTTGTTTGAAGTTGTATGTCAGGTAGTAGGCAGAAATTTATTTGAGAGCCACAGCCAGCATTCAATTAGCAGTAGACATCACTATCAGACACGGCAGTGAAGTTTATCTTGTGGTTGTCCTCAAAAAACCCTGGCCTCTGATAGGGCCAGTGAGGTATATGCTTTGGGAAGTGCCTCATTAGCAGTCCCAGCTGAGGAGTCACCCTGAAAAGGAGCATTCATTTCTCCAAGTACTTGTGACCATGTCAGCCAGGATTTGCACGTCTGTTCAGGGGAGAATGTTTATGTCCATTCAGCCCCTGTTTCCTCTTGTGGAAGGAAGATGGTGGTTTCCACAAAGGTGTCATCTTGCCATTCATTCCCAGCAGTGTGTTTCTAGCAGCAGGGCCAGTCCCATCCTGTTTGTTTGTTTGTTTGTCTGTCTGTGAGAGAAAGCACTCACTTGAAGTGGCTGGAGGCAGAGGTAGTGGAAGAGAGAGAATCTTCATCAGGCTCCCATCCTCTTGAGTTCTAAGTAAGAGCTAATATTTGATAAGTTTCAAGTCTTTGGACAAGTTAAACAAAAGGTTCCTGCTTTTTAGTAGAGACCATTAGCAGTTAAAAGGGTCCTTTTTGTATTGTTTTTTATGCTTCAACCACGAGATGATCAAATGTTAGCCGTAGACAGCCACCTATGTGTCATTGTTGAGTTCACCCTATTGCTGTAACTTAAAGCTCTGTGTCCAAGCATTCTGGACACAGTTAGAAGGTCTTATCGACTTCTTGTGTGTGTGGTCATCAGTAACTTTGCAAGTGAGACTATCCCAGGAGGACTGAGGGGCTTTCATTTTGCCTATAGAATAGTAACGTTCCATTAACAAAGTCAGACACCAGAGAAGGCATACTCCGTATCCAAGTAAGGGTCACCTTTCTCATTGCTCACTGTTGTAGTTGATTTTGAGTTATAGCAGCCATTGATACTGATAACTGTCTGTGTTTCCTTTCCAGGGAATTTTCTTGGCCTTGTAAGTCAAAGGGTAGGACTAGGCCCTATATACTTGGTACACCGTTCTACTATGAACAGTAACCACTAAGAGCAGTCATCTAACCTCAGGTGCTACCTGGCTTTCTGGCAGCATTTTACAGAGATGTTTTCAGGTGTGAAGGATCCAATTACAATACAATGATGGTGGGAAGTACATAAAATTGGAGGCCATTGAGGAGCACCTGGGTAGCTCAGTCAGTTAAGTCTCCAATTTTTGATTTTGGCTCAGGTCATGATCTCACAGTCCTTGAGATCAAGCCCTGCATAGGGCTCTGTGCTGATAACGCAGATCCTATTTGGGATTCTGTATCTCTCTCTATACTTTTCCCACTAGTTCGTGTTCTCTTTTTCTCTCTCTCTTTCTGTCTCCCTCAATTATAGTCTGTTTTTCAAGAGAATGTCATTGAAATTCTCTACTTAGTAGAGCATATATCCACGTCCAAATAGTATTCTACACTGAAGTCTTTTTCAGTATTTTTGTGCTTGGCCAATGGTAGTTTGATTAGAATTTCAGTATTCCAGGCAGAGCTGGCTGGCTTAGTGGGAAGAGCATGTGACTCTTGATCTTTGGGTTGTGGGTTCGAGCCCCTCACTGGGTGTAGAGATCTTTGGAGTATGAGACATGGAATCAAGTAGGATACTGCATGTAGCCCTTCTCTTGCTTTTCTTGGGCACCCTTTTCTATTTGCATATGGGTGAGAAATATATTAAAATATTGGTTGTTTTTGTTAACACTAACTGCTTGATGCAATATGCCAAAGTTTAGTCCACAGCCAAAACAGTTTTTGAGATTGTGGGGAAAGACTGGTCTTGTGATGGCAGATAACATAAGTTGGAGTAGGTATATTTTCTGTATCCTCTTACTACCATCGAAGGTCTCCTTTTGTCATTTTTTTCCTTTCAATTTTTGTGAGGGTGGTGGCATAGTAACTTTTATAAAGGTTTTGAACTGAGGAAGAAATTTATAGTCATTTACATGTGACTTAAATAGATAGTTATAGCTGACTATTACTGGAAAAATAAACCTTTACTCAAAGCTCTTAAGAATTATTTTTAAGACTGTATTCAGCCTAGAAAATGACACATCTGGCAGAGAGACTCAGTGTACTTAAAAAAAGATGCTAGATTGTAGCAAAGTTAAAGGAAAGACTAGAGTAAATTTTCTTGGGTCATTCCAGGAAATGACCTGCTGTTTGTACTTTTTACTTCTTGTCAACAACTCTGGTTATTGTATGGCCAGACTCCCGGAAATCATCTTGTAATTCTAGGCTTTCATTTTCATTTTGTCCCATAATCACTTGTAATTCTGTCTTTCTCACCAGTAGAGACTGGTTGGTTTTACACTTTTCCTGTGCTACATGTTTCCTAAGGAAGAAGTTCCAGAGCCTTTTTGATTGCTCCCCGACATTTTCATTTTGTGTGTCTTTAACCACATTAGATTGAGAGAGCGAATTTCTTGAGAATTGAGTGCCTTTTCGGAAGGATGTCTTCAGAGCTGTCAGCCTTGTTTTGAACCAGGGATTTCCTGATGAATTTTGTATCCCATGAGGCTCTGGTTGTTTGACTTTGGGTACAAACCAATACAAATTAGGCCTGAAGAAATGTATAGAGTATATAAAATCTTGAAGTGATTTTGAGGGTATGAGAAAAACAGAAAATGATTTATAAGTCCTATCAAGATGTTCACAGTCAGACTAAACATAGAGGAACAATTTTTGAACGATAATCTATTAATGTCTGTGCCCTGGATTCTAAAAATGAGGTAATCTATCCTTTCTCATTTAAAGAAATGCTTTTTGATTTTCTCTTTTCTAATATTTAATACTTATTACATGCCCACCAAAGTACTTAGCAAACCACATAAAGCCGCAGATAAATGTAAAATAGGATATTTGCTCTGAGGTGATTTGCAGTCTGGTTGGAAGACAAAACAAATGAAACAAGTGTAGGACCTTGAGGCAGGTCTCATATCCATTAGGAACCCAAAGCCAAAAAGGAAAGAGGGAGCTGAACGGGTAGCCAGAGTGCTGGGCTATAAAGTCTAGTCTCAGTACAGAACTGTTCTGATTCCATGCTCCGATGATTTTTTTTTTTTTTTAATTTTAAATTAAGCTCCAAGCCCAACGTGGGACTTGAACTCACGAACCTGAGATAAATTTATGAATCACATGCTTTATGGTCTACTGACTGAGTCAACCTGGCGCCCCCGCATGCTCCTGTTGTTTAAAGAAGGATATCAAGCACATTTCCTGCTTACATATATGCTTAGTGTCATGCTTTCATTATTAGTATTATCCTCTATCTAATACTTTTGTGTAAAAAATAAAATAAAAGATCCTTAAAAATCACTAGGTCGGGGCGCCTGGGTGGCTCAGTCGGTTAAGCATCCGACTTCAGCTCAGGTCATGATCTCACAATTGTGGGCTCGAGCCCCGTGTCAGGCTCTGTGCTGACGGCTAGCTCAGAGCCTGGAGCCTGCTTCGGATTCTGTGTCTCCCTCTCTCTCTGACCCTTCCCTGCTTATGCTGTGTCTCTCTCTCTCTCTCTCTCAGAAATAAATTTTAAAAAAAATCACTAGGTCGTTTTATGGGTTTGGTTAAAACTTTGTAATGTCTGTATATACATAGCCAGATACATATTCATTCACTGCAGTATGTTAAGCATGCTGAGATCTCACAAATCAGTGATGGCAGCACTGAGCCCTTCCCATTATGGAATCTTCTGCTAAGGAGTTTATGCCATTTAAATTTTTTTAAAAAATGTTTTACTGTTTAATAATTTTTGAGAGAGAGCGTGCACAGGGGAGGGGCAGAGGATCTGAAGCAGGCTCTGCGTTGACAGCAGCAAGCCTGATGTGGGGCTCAAACTCACAAACCGTGAGATCATGACCTGAGCTGAAGTCAGGTGCTCAAACAACTGACCCAGGTTGTCAGGTTCCCCTGCAATTAAAATTTTAAAGCTAAATTTCTTAAGTTTTCTGGATTTATACATGTTTTCTTCATGTATCCCAGTAGGTTGTTGAAGCCACTCTAGTTTGGGAAACTAGACAATCTGGTTTTGTGGGTTTGTATTGTTGAGGATGAGTTTGACTACAAGTAACAAAGACCTGAAAAATACCATTTTATTATTTGTTTAAGTTTATTTATTTATTTTGAGAGAGACAGAGACAGCCATGAGTGTGGGAGGAGCAGAGAGAGAGAGGGAGACAAAATTCCAAGCAGACTCTGTGCTGCCAGTGCAGAGCCTAACGTGGGGCTCGAACCCATGAAACGGCAAGATCATGACCTGAGCCAAAACCAAGAGTCGGACACTTAACCGACTGAGCCACCCACGTGCCCTGAAAAATACCATTTTAAACAAAACAATTATTTATTTTTCACATAAAAGAATTGTAGAAATTGGCAGTCTGGGGCTGAGATGGTAACTCCCAAGAAAAACTGAGATCCAGGCTCTTTGTACCTATTATGCCTCCAATTCCAGAATGTCGTATTCGTGTTCTTCATCCACAGTTCTACATCCTCATATCCCAGGATGGCTGTTCAGAAAGCAGTCCTGGTTCCAGGTTTAAGCAGCAGAAAGAAGGAAGGGAATGAAGAAGGGCATGTGACTTCACTGTAAGAAAGATTTTGTGGAAGTCCCACAGGCACTGCTGATTACATCTCATGAGCTAGAACTTTGTCTGTGGCCATACCTAATTAAGGGAAGCTAAGAAATGTAGTCTTTTAGCTAGGCAACAAAGTACACAGCTAAAAATTGGAATGCTCTTTTAAGAGGCAGTGGTAGGAATTTGAGTGACCATTGACCATTATTCTTTGGCAAATGGAGGGATTCTGCAGGTTGTTTTTTAAGTGCACAATTCAGTGTCATATATTCATAATAATAGTATATTCATAGAGCCGTGCTCCATCTCCTAACAATTTCATCATCCCAAAAAGAAACCCCACCATTCCCTTAGTAATCATATCCTTTCCTTCTCCAACTCTTTTCCTTAAGCAAAAACCAGTTGACTTTGTCTGTATTTTCCTATTCTGGACATTTTATATAAAGGGAGTCACTTAAAAGGTGGTTCTTTGTGGCCAGCCTCTTTCACATATGTAATGTTTTCAGATTTCATCCATATTGTAGCATGTATCAGTACTGTCTTTTTTTTTGTTTTTTTTTTTTTTTGCCGAATAATATTCCATTGTTTGGAGTATATATACTACATTTTATCTGTTCATTAATTGTTGGATGTTTGTTTGTTTCCACTTTTTGAATATGGTGAATATTTTAGTGCTACTGTGAACATTAGTCCATAAGTTTTTGTATGGACATACATTTTCGTTTTTCTCTGATGTATGTCTAGGAATGGAATTGCTGGGTAATATCTATTCAGATCCTTTGCCCATTTTTAAATTGGATTCTTGGATTTTTTTTGTTATTGAGTTTGTAGTTCTTTATATATTCTGGATCCAAATCAGCACCCTGAGCCAGACCACCCACCTAAGCTGCTCTTTTGTTGTGTTGTAAGGTTCTTATGTATTCTAGATACAAGTCCCTTATTAAATATGTTATTTGCAAACATTTTCTGGTATTCAGTGGGTTGTCTTCTCATTTTCTTTCTCTTTCTTTCTTTCTTTCTTTCTTTCTTTCTTTCTTTCTTTCTTTCTTTCTTCCCTCCCTCCCTCCCTCCCTCCCTCCCTCCCTTCCTTCCTTCCTTCCTTCCTTCCTTCCTTCCTTCTCTCTACACCCAATGTGGGGCTTGAACTCAGGACCCTGAGATCAAGAGTTATGTGCTCAGGGCATCTGGGTGGCTCAGTGGGTTAAGCATCTGACTCTTGATTTTGGCTCAGATCATGATCTCACAGTTTGTGAGTTGAGCCCTGCATCAGGCTCTGCACTGTCCCCTGCCCCCAACTCCCTCAAATAAACTTAAAAAAAAAAAAAAAAAAAGTCACACGCTCTACCAATTGAGCCAGCCAGGTGCCCCACACCTTGTCTTGTCTTGTCTTCTCTTCTCTTCTCTCGTCTTCTCTCCTCTCCTCTCATTTGTTCATTTATTTTGAAAGAGAATACACACCCTCAAGGAGGGCTCATGGACTTGAACCCACAAACTGATCTTGATCAAGAGCTGACCATTATACTAACTGAGCCACCCAGGCACCCCTTGATGGTATCTCTTGAAGCACAAAAGTTAGTTGCTAATGATGAATATTTTATTTATTTGTTTATTTGTTTTTAGATAGAGTGAGCGAGAGAGCAGGTGCCACACTCAGCACAGAACCTGACTCTGGGCTTGATCCCAAGATCTCTGGATCATGACCTGAGCTGAAATCAAGAGTCAGTGGCTCAGTCATTTGAGCATCTGACTTAAGCTTGGGTCATGATCTCACGGTTCGTGAGTTTGAGCCCCTGTTTCAGGCTCACTGCTGTTAGCTCAGAGCCTGCTTCAGATTCTCTGCTCTGCCCCACTTGCACGTGTGCACTGTCTCTCAAAAATAAACCATCAATCAATCACATGGCCAAGAGCTGGAAGCTGACTAGTGTCTATGCATGGATCAATGGACAAACAGTGTAGTATATACATACAATGGAATGTGATTCAGCCTTAAAAGGAAGTAAAGGAAGTAAATGCTGACACATGATACAACATGTATGAACCTTGAAGACATTATGTTGAGTAAAATAAGCCAGTCACAAAAGGACAAATAGTGCTGATTCCACTTACACCTGAGGTAACATGAGACAGAAAGTAGAATGATGGTTGTCAGGGGTGAGTAGGGAGAAAAGGGAGATACGGAGTTAAATATTTTATGGTGTTAATGCTTCCATTTGTGCTTATAATCCATTCTGAGTTGATTTTTGTATATGACTTGAGGTATAGCATTCTGACTTCATTCTTTTGTATGGATCTATTCAGTTGTCTCAAAACCATTTGTTGAAAAAAGACTGTTTTTCCTCCATCAAATTGTTTTGGCATCCTTGTTGAAAACCCTAGGGGCACTTGGGTGGCTCAACTCGTTAAGCATCAGACTTCAGTTCATGTCATGATCTCACAGTTCATGAATTTGAGCTCCACATCAGGCTCTCTGCTACCAGCTTAGAGCCAACTTCATCCTCTGCTTCCCTCTCTCTCTGCCCCTCCCCCTCACTTAGATGGACTCTCTCTCTCTTCTCTCTCCTCTTTCTTCTCTCTCTCTCAAAAATGAATAAACGTTTTTTAAAAAATCACTTGACCCTAAATGTGGAGGTTTATTTCTGGACTCTCATCTCCGTGTCTGTCTTTATGACAGTGCATCACTATCTTGATTACTGTATCTTTGCAGTAAGTTTTGAAATCAGGAAGTGTGAGTCCTGCAACTTTGTTCTTCTTTTTCACTATGTTGTAGCCATTCTGGGTCCATTGAATTTCTGTGTGAATTTTCTGTTTAGTTATTCGATTCCTGCAAAACAAGCCAACTGGTATTTTGATAAGGATTGTCTTGAATCTGTAGAATAATTTAGAGGATGTTGTCATTTAACAGTATTGTCTTCCAGTCTGGAAACATGAATATCTTTCAGTTTATTTAGATCTTTTTCAGAGTATGTTTTGTACTTTTGTTAAATTTATCCCTATTAATTTTGAGGCTATTATAGGTGAAATTGCCTTAATTTCATTGTCAATTTGTTCATTGCTAGGTTATAGAAATACAGTTGATTTTTATATGTTCATCCTGTATCCTGCCACCTTGTTGAATTTGTTCTAACAATTTTTATTTTTTATTTTTTATTATTATTATTTTTTAATGTTTTATTTATTTCTAGGAGAGAGATAGAGACAGCATGAGCAGGGGAGGGTCAGAGAGAGAGGGAGTCACAGACTGAAACAGGCTCCAGGCTCTGAGCTGGCAGTCAGCACAGAGCCCGACGCGGGGCTCGAACCCACGAACCGCGAGATCATGACCCAAGCGAAAGTCGGACGCTTAACCGACTAAGCCACCCAGGCGCCCCTGTTCTAACAATTTTTAGTGGATTCCTTGGGATTTTCTGTATATAAGATCATGTCATCCTCAAATTAGCATAGTTTTATGTATTCATTTCCAATCTAGATGTTTTATTTCATTTTCTTGCCTAATTACTGTGGCTAGAATTTCCAGTATCATATTGGATAGAAGTGGCAAGAGTGGCCATTCTTGTCATGTTCCTGATCTTGGGGAAAAGCTTTCAGTCTTCTTACCATTAAGTATAACCCTAGTTGTAGGGCTTTGGTATGACTTTTTGGTGTCAAGTGGAAAGGGATACTAGCATTTTGTATTTGGGTGTGCTCTTAGCTTGTTCCCTATGGTCAGAAAAGTGTGTGTCATAGCCTAAGGCTATTGATAGCTTCTTGTTCATTTTAGATAACACCTTTGTCTCCTGTTTCAGCATGGCTGCCATCAGGAAGAAACTGGTGATTGTTGGTGATGGAGCCTGTGGCAAGACTTGCTTGCTCATCGTCTTTAGCAAGGACCAGTTCCCAGAGGTGTATGTACCCACAGTGTTTGAGAACTATGTGGCAGATATTGAAGTTGATGGAAAGCAGGTAAGTACACTTTTCTTAACAACTAGTATTGTTTCGCATGTCAGGCTATTCATAGAGCCTGTAGAGAATTAGGCCTTTTTGTCTCTTCAGTACACAATATACTAAAACATGTTAAATGAGAAATCTATTCTGTTCTGGCATCTTAGCCCAACTTTTTAACTGCTATCATATAGACTTTGCTCAATTCATATGTATTTTCATGGGAAGCCTTAGTGTATGTGGTCCTCACAGTTTATTTATATTTGAAATTTAATTTGTTGCCAGATGGATAATGCTAAAATGAACCTTTTTGTATGGATAGACTTCCTCCAGTTCTATTTTCTTAAGTGCTAAAGATTGAAATTACTATGTCAAGAGGTCCTTACTTTGTATCTCAAAGGGATGTATTGATTTATGCCACCAGCAGTGTGATATTTAAAACTTCCTCACATTTAGTTTTTTAAGATGATTTTTTACTTTAACATAACTGGGCTGCCACAGTTGCTTCAGCTGCCTGTTGTTGGCAGTGAGGACAGTATTTCTTCATGTCTGTCATGAAAGTCCACTGGCAAGACTAGAACAAAACTCTTCTGGAATTAGAGTATATGTAATTTTTAAAGATTTTTTAAAGTTTATTTATTTATTTTGAGAGAGAGAGAGGAAGCATGAACAGGAGAGGGGCAGAAAGAGAGAGAGAGAAGATCCCAAGCAGGCTCTGCACAGTCATCGTGGAGCCCAACGTGGGTCTCAGACTCACAAAATGAGATTATGACCTGAGCTGAAGTCAGATGCTCAACTGACTGAGCCACCCAGGCACCTCATTATGTATATTTTTTTTTTAATCTTCTGCTTCCTTTTGTTGTGAGAATAACCTCTTACACAGCTTTCTGTGCATCTTTTGAAAAGGAATGAAATTTCCACTGCAAGTGGGTCAGCTGAAAAGAAAACTAGAATAAAGGGCTCTTTACCAACAATTTGTGGCACATTAAGCCAGCTGCTCGGAATTCTAGGGTCCCTAAAGTAAAAGTGCCTGATAGCAACTCGGTAACCTCCAAGTTGGGGGAGAGTGCTGCCTAGGAATATTCATGTAAGAGTTTACAGCAATGGAGCCTAGGAAACCGTCTAAGATTCTAGGTGATTATTGTTCCAGGAACAGACATAGCAAAGATGGAAAGGCCGATTCTGATAAGAGACAGGCCCAATACCTGAAACATTTATTTATCAGGAGACAGTCATTGTTGGACGTATCTGACTAAACACACATGAGGCATGGAGGGGTCAAGGTAGTGTGATTTGGCAGAGAGTGAATGAGCTGTACCATTCTGAGGCCAGGTCTGTTTATGAGGATTGGGTATCAGTATATTATAAATATACATAACAGGGGCACCTGTGTGGCTCACTGGTTGTCTGATTCTTGGTTTCAGCTCAGGTCATGCATGATGCCAGGGTTGTGTAATTGAGCCCCACATCAAGCTCTGTGCTAAGCATGGAGCCTGCTTAGGATTCTCTCTTTCCCTCTGTGCGCGCGTGCTCTCTCTCGCTTTCACTCTCACTCTCTAAAAAAGGTAAATGAAAAATAATTTTTTAAGTAAGTAAATACACATACCAAACTGATGGTGTGTATACATGACAAATGTAATCAGCGTAGTGGAGGCTGTGAGTGATGCATCCCAGGGCAAAGGTTGAGGATGGAAAAGATAATTAGCCATCAACTTTAAGGAAAGAATGATATATAGAAACTCTAAAATATTGGCTATGGGACTCCTAGGTGGCTCAGTCGTTTAAGACTCTGACTTTGGCATGGGTCATGATCTCGTGTCATGAGTTAGGGCCATGCATTGGGCTCTGCTGACAGCGCAGAACCTACTTCAGATCCTCTGTCTCCCTCTCTCTCTGCCCCTCTCCAGCTCTCTCTGTTTCAAAAATAAGATAACATTAAAACATTTTAAATACGGGCTCTGAAAATTCTAGGAGAAAAAGAGTATTCGACATATTAGAGGGAGAGTTCCTTGGGCCCCAGAGTGTCCCTGAGCAGGTGTTAAAATTGCACTCTGATTGTGAGAAATCACAGGGCTGCCTGCAGTGCTAGACAACATAGAAAGGGACCTGTGTCCAGAGCCCAGGCATCTGTTTGCCCTCCTGCTACATGAAGGTGAGCAGGTTCCCAAGTACGAAAGGAGTACCCTGCTACTGTAGTGATGTTTGCAGTCAAACATTTTTTGAGGAGAAAAGGCACAGCCAGAGACTTTTCCTGTCAGCTCAGACCTTGCCTAACAGCACGGTGTGTTTTCTTACCCACCAACTCAAATACAGTCTTCTCCACGTTTCCACATTTGAGCAGAATGAGGAGACAAAACAAGGAAGGGGTTGAGTTAGAATGTATTAGGAAAAGTTACTCAGGTCTGGTGTTTTCCCATCTTGCCTTATACACCTGGTGGAATATTGTTTAGTTTGATTTCCCTTCTTGCTTTTCTATGTAGAATATTGTTTGTAATTAAATACTCTACTTCTTACAAGTTACAAAGTTATTTTTGACTTGACATTCTGAATTATGTAAGTATAGTATTTTGAGAAATTTTAACCTAAAACTGTTACTATTATTATTAATTAAATGTTTATTTAATTTGCGAGAGTGTGTGCGTACAACTGGGGGAGGGACAGAGAGAGAGGGAGACAAAATCCCAAGCTGGCTTTGCGCCATCCGCACAGAGCCTGACACCAGGGCTTAAATTCACAAACTGTGAGATGATAACTGGAACCAAAACCAAGAGTTGGACATTCAACCGACTAAGCCAGTCAGGTGCTCCTCAACCTAAAACAATTTAAACATACCCTCCACCTCAGGCTTGATGCTTAATAAAAGTGAATACTCTTATGTTTTATTATTTGGGATAGTTTGCCATTTAAATGTACTTTGGTAGAGTACCACTTCTTCTGGAAATAGGTAGGATTAACCTTGTACTCATGTGGTTATTTTTCTTATCACAGGTAGAGTTGGCTTTGTGGGATACAGCTGGGCAGGAAGATTATGATCGCTTGAGGCCTCTCTCCTATCCGGACACTGATGTTATACTGATGTGTTTCTCCATCGACAGCCCTGATAGTTTAGGTGAGTAGCCCTGCAGCCTGATGTTTGTCACTGCCCGTTTGCCCGGCCAACACCTGGTTTCTTAGGTCCTCTCTGGGCATCAAGTGGTTGGAAAGCAAACATGATCTTCATAGAAGGAATCATCAGTGGCCAGAGTCCTCGAGCCTTGGAACTATCTAAGATTTGGAGAAGCTTTTGTGGGTGCCCACACGTTTTTTTCAGTACTTCATATTGAACTTGTTGCCTTCTGATATCTAGACTGGTTATTTGCTTTTTCCTGGTAATGTTTTTAAAGCCCTATTCTAGCCTTTTTCTAAAGTGTCTTACCCATGGAGGAGGGCACTTGTGGGGATGAGCATTGGGTGTTATATGGAAACCAACTTGACAATAATAAACTATTAAAAAAATAAAAAATAAAAAAATAAAGTGTCTTAGCTAATGAAGAGAGACTTGAACTTGACTTTTCCACTAGGTCAGTTGGTGATTCTCTTAGTAGCTACTTCCCTTCAGAAAAAGACTGACTATAACACTGACCTCACACTCTGCTAAACAGGGCACCAAGGCCTGAAACAGAACTTACTTTCAGTTTGTGCTGAAGATGACAAAATGTCTCTTGATAATGCAGTGCTTTGTATTGACAGGGTAGCATGTGGGCCAAGAATATTGTCATCGTTAACACAAACAACCCTGGAGGTCCTGGTGGTATGGGCTTGTGCTGGCCAGTTATAGTTATGTGACCTTTTTTTCTTTGTCATGGATGTACTCATTTTAATGTGGGGCCCTCCAAGATTTTGAACCACTTGATTAAGGTTCTGCATCCCAGGTCAAGCTGAGATTGAGCCTCTGAGCAGTGTCTCATAAGACTGAAACAGAGCAGATATTCTTTGCCATTGGTTCACTTTGGTCATTTTCAACACTGTTTTAGTTTTGGTTTTTCAAATTAATCTGGCTTCCTTTGGGGTCTGTTGGAAGGGCCTAGACAGTAGGGCAGAGCTTTAGACCACAGAAAAATAGAGCCATGTGAAACCCTCCCCTCACATACACATCAAGGACTTTGTCTAAGTCCTGTGGGAATGAAGAGGAATGTGTGCCCTGTAGCTCATCATCCAAGGTATAGTCCTCTAGGGACAAAAACACCTATAGAGTAGAAAGTTACTCTTCAGTCTCACTTTAAAAAAAAAACATGTCTAGGAGCACCTGGGTAGCTCAGTTGGTTAAGCGTCCAACTTTACCTCAGGTCAAGATCTTGCGGTTTGTGGGTTCGAGACCCATGTCAGGCTCTGTGCTGACAGCTAGCTCAGCCTGGAGCCTGTTTCAGATTTTGTATCTCCCTCTCTCTCTGACCCTCCCCTGCTGATCCTGTGTGCTCTCTCTCTCTCTCAAAAATAAAGAAAACATTAAAACAAATTAAAGAACATGTCTCCTGGTCTCAACGGAGGTTCTTTATCTTTTGACCTCTGTCTATTTACTGGCCATGACTTGTCTCTTGCTGGCCCTTTCCCATGGAGGGCAGACTCTGGGGAGGAGACAAGAGGTAGAAAGTAGAGAGGCAAAGAGAGATGGATCTCTGAAGTACAGACACACCTGGGGAGAAGGTCTGATGTTGGAGGATAGATACTCTGCCTTCCCTGGAAGTCACTGCAGGAGTGTGTTAGGTAGGTGGAGCCCCTTTGCTAAGCTGACTGAACTAGCTTGGTTTTTCCCTTTAAAAGTTTTGGCCTGGTGTGTGGAGGAAAATCTCACCAGTAGTTTGCCCAAGAAAATGTATTATGGGAACTCAAAAGTCTGGATCAAGGTATGCCTGGCTGACTCAGTCTGTAGAGCATGCGACTCTTGATCTTGGAGTTGTGAGTTTGATCCCCACATTGGGCATAGAGATTACTTAATAAGAAAAAAAAAGTCTGGGTCAAGAAAATGAAAAGCTAATGCCAACCTAATGCTGGATTTGATTTACTTGAATGGATGTTAGACCATGGCCCTGTATCTAGGTGTAGGATAGCAAGTTTAATCAGGAATCAGAATTTCGGTGTGAGAGTTTTAGCCCTGCTGCCAGCCAATCCTATGATAATTTACTATTTAGAACCTCTGCTGTCTGGACTGGCAGTTGTCTAGTCTGTATTCTAGTTGAGACCTGGGGTAGCAAACTTGTAAAAGACCAAATAGTAAAAACTTAATCTTTGTTGGCCATATGTTTTCTATTGCAACTACTCAACTCTGCTGTTGTATCACAAAAGCAGCCATACAAAATATATAAATGAATGAACTTGGCTGTGTTCCAGTAAAACTTTACTTATAAAAACAGACTCCAGGGGCGCCTGGGTGGCTTAGTTAGTTAAGCATCTGCCTTTGGCTGATTTTGTGGTTTATGGGTTCAAGTCCCTCTTTCTCTGCCCCTCCCCTGCTCATGCACGCGCTCGCTCGCTCTCTCTCAAAAGACTTCAGACAAGATTTTATTTGCTGATCCCTAATCTAGATGGTAAGAATTCCTTTTCTTTGAAGTTATTTATGAAAAGCAGCAAAGATAAGACAGAGACAATTCATTTTAATTTTAATTTATGTGTCTTGAATTCCAGGAGTTAGGGAGACTATTGGAGTAATAATCTCTCTTTTTGTTTTTTGTTGGGTTGCTTGTTTTAAGAGAGAGAGAGAGAAAGGGTGCAAGTGAGTGAGGGGCAGAGAGAAAGAGAATCCCATGACAGGTAGAGAAAGAAAGAGAGAGAGAAGCAGGGCTCAACCAGGGCTCGTGCTCACCTGATGTCAGACTTGAACTGTGAGATCATGACTTGAGCCAAAGTCAGATGCTTAATGACTAAGCCTCCCAGGTGCCCCCCCCCTTTTTATGTTTATTATTTATTTTGAGAGAGAGATGAGCAGGGGTTGAGCAGAGAGAAAGAATCCCAAACATGATCCAGTCTGCCAGCACAGTCCAATGCAAGGCTTGATCCCACAGACTATGAGACCATGACCTGGGCTGAAATCAAGAGTTGAACACTCAGCTAGCTGAGCCACCCTGATGCCCCTGGAGTAATAATTTCATATATTCAGCAAATATTATTGAGCACCTATTTATAGAAGAAACTTTTAGATGAAGGGAGACAAGAGCAAAAACAATGGCAGAACCCAAAAAAACATAACAGTAAATCTGATAGTAAGAAATGTCACAAATAACATTCGTAGAGGTGGGTATGAAATGGTCCATGGTACTATTGTTTCAGAGGATGACTATGGGATGGTCATTAACCTGGCTTAAAAGGTGACTTCTGAGAGACACCTAAATTAACTGAGGGAAGCCAATACAGATACCCAACAAAACAGCCTTCCAGGTAGAGGGAACAGCAGGTGCAAAGTCACTGAGGCAAGAAGAGGAAGGTAGGAATTGAGTGTAGCAGCAGGGATGGGAGTGAGCATTATAGAGCAATGTGGTTAAGGTATGGGCCTTTCCTTTCTTTATGATACTGGAGCTCTTGGAGGGTTTGAACAAGGGAGTGATGTCTTACTTACCTTTTTTTTTTTTTTTTTAAAGTTTTATTTATTTCTGAGAGAGAGAGGGAGAGCGAGCATGAGCAGGGGAGGGTCAGAGAGAGAGGGAGATACAGATACAGAATCTGAAACAGGCTCCAGGCTCTGAGCTGGCTGTCAGCACAGAGTCCCAACACAGGGCTCGAACCCACGAACCATGAGATCATGACCTGACTGAGCGACCCAGGCGCCCCTCTCACTTAGCTTTTAAGTTAAGTGTCCAACTTTGGCTCAGGTCACAGTCTCACAGCTTGTGCGTTCAGTCCCCACGTCAGGCTCTGTGCTGACAGCTTGGAGCCTGGAGCCTGCTTCAGATTCTGTGTCTCACTCTCTGCTCCTCCCTCACTCATGCTCTGTTTCTCTCTCTCAAGAATAAATAAACATTTAAAAAAAATTTTTTTTTTTTAATGTTTTATTTATTTCTAGGAGAGAGAGAGACAGCGTGAGCAGGGGAGGGTCAGAGAGAGAGGGAGTCACAGACCGAAACAGGCTCCAGGCTCTGAGCTGGCAGTCAGCACCGAGCCCAACGCGGGGCTCGAACCCATGAACCGCGAGATCATGACCTAAGCGAAAGTCGGACGCTTAACCGACTAAGCCACCTAGGCGCCCCTAAAAAATTTTTTTAATAAAAATGGAAAAAAAAATAAAAATAAAGTGATCTCTGTTGTAGCCGAACTGACCATAGGTGCACAGGTAGGAGCAAGGTTTAGGGCTGAGGCTGTTTGGCTTTGTTGTTAGATGTGCTGACCCTTTACTCTTTATTGTTCTGAGGACTGGAACACTGCACTTCTTTGAGAAACTGTTTCAGAACAAACCTTTGAGTATCAAGTTATGACATTAGTGATATAATCAACTCTGTGGCTACTATAGCAAAGGAAGAAGGAAGCATTCAAGTGTCAATCTTGGGTGCTGAAGAGTGGAGCATTGAATTACAAGAGAGTTTCCTAACCTCACTCATGTAGTTTCTTTACCTGATGTGGTTTTTCAGCCAGAAGACAGGCCATCTTTCTGTATTCTGAGTAATTCTTGCCTTTTGGTAATTTGTCTTGAAGTCATAGAACAAACAGTTTGTCTCTAAAATATAGACTCCAAGCAGACCATTTAAATGATTGCCATACTAAGTACTTTGTATGCATGAACTCAGAATAATCCTATGTAAGGTAAGTATTACTATTATCCCCATTTTGTAAAATCATGCCCAAGGCAGAGGTGTGGGAGGTTGAACCCGGGCCACTTACACACCATGATGTATGTCCAACCTTTCTAAATTAGTAGAGTTTTGGCAAGAAACTACAGCTGGTAATCATTTTCATTTGAAATACCAATAACCAGCATGATGGGGGTCATGCTGAAGGTCCATAAGCAAGGTGTAGAGAAACCATGTGGACCCTGGGCCAGCTGTAGCCCTAGAATGGAGACCTTTTCTGTAAGATGTGGTCAGAGTTACTAGCTAGCAGTGACAGAGATGGTCCATGGATAGCTTTCCTCCTCAGTCAGGTTGCAGCATTGTGGAGCCACCCTGTGTTCTGGACCCTTTCCTCCTCCAGAGGCTTTAACTGGGTCCCACTCCCACAGAACTGAGCTCTTTAGTGGGAACTGAGGAAAGCTGATGATTCTGTGCTTAAGGGAAGGGGGTGGGATTTTGTCTTTTACTGTGGTTTTAAAACTAGTGAGATTCCATTAAATGTCCAGCATACTTTTTAAGTAGCTTCTTTGCAGTTTACCTAGGGTTCTTAGAGATTCTTCAGGATAGAATTATATGTATCTTGTATGTATTTTGCTTCTTTCAGAAAACATCCCAGAAAAATGGACTCCGGAAGTCAAGCACTTCTGCCCCAATGTGCCCATCATCCTGGTTGGGAACAAGAAGGATCTTCGGAATGATGAGCACACAAGGCGGGAGCTGGCCAAGATGAAGCAGGCATGATCTGGGGCAGGGCTCTTTTCCTGTAGCATTCTTGAACCCAGGGTTGGATGTTCAGGGGGCCCAGTGGAAACTCTCATAAGCCACGCTATTTCAGAGAAAGTCCCAGAAACCTGTTTTTCTCCATCTTTCCCTCATTCACTGGGGCCTACACAGAGGGTCCCTAAGACTCCCTACTCATATGACATGGGAACCTCTCCTGTGGGGTAGCGCTGTGCCTCCAAGGAGTGCCTGCCGGAGCAGGGACCAACAGCAGCAGTAGTCAGTGCTCCAAATGCAGGAAGTTTATCAGGCTCTTGATTTCCCTCTCCAGTTATTACCTTGGTATATATGAGGCCAAAGATTGAATTGGTGGCAACCAAAGGATCAGGTAATCTTGATGACAGGGAGTCCAGACAGAGCCCTGATGTCTTTATAAAAGTGATGTTGGAGTTGGCATCTTGGCTTCTGAGAAGCCAGGTGGCCCAGTGGCAGGGCTTCCACCGTGCAGGACAAGAGCCATGGGGTCTTTAGTCCAGGTTCTCCCACTGAGGTTTCTCCGACCAGGTCAGGATGTGTTTACTTCCTTGGACATTTAGTCCTCTGTGAAGCTAACTACAGGAACCCCAGTGCTTACCCTGAATCAGTAGATTGGATAATTTTTCCCTTGATTCCTTCCTCAACCCTGCAAGGCTTCTCTGGCCTCTCCTTCTTTTCGCTCTACTTCCCAGAGAAGGGCTTGTTTAATAGGGATATTATATTGGGGATGGGGAGGGTCACTGCATGTGAGTTTCATAAGACAGAACTCAAATCTGGGTTTGGCAGCTCTTTATTATTATTATTATCACTATCATTATTGGCAGCTTTTTAAAGAAGCCTTTTAAGCTGAATTTGAGTACTCTACACTTCATATATGTGATACTTAACTGAAAGTGTTCTTTTCTCTTTGCTAGGAGCCAGTGAAACCGGAAGAAGGCAGAGATATGGCGAACAGGATTGGTGCTTTTGGGTACATGGAGTGTTCAGCAAAGACCAAAGATGGAGTGAGGGAGGTTTTTGAAATGGCCACGAGAGCTGCTCTGCAAGCCAGACGTGGGAAGAAAAAATCTGGGTGCCTTGTCTTGTGAAACCCTGCTGCAAGCACAGCCCTCATGCGGTTAATTTTGAAGTGCTGTTTATTAATCTTAGTGTATGATTACTGGCCTTTTTCATTTATCTATAATTTACCTAAGATTACAAATCAGAAGTCATCTTGCTACCAGTATTTAGAAGCCAACCATGATTATTAATGATGTCCAACCCACCTGACCACCGGGGTCCTTCTGACACCGCTCTTTAACAGCCCTCCTCTGCACTCCCACCTGACACACCAGGCGCTAATTCAAGGAATTTCTTAACCTCTTGCTTCTTTCTAGAAAGAGAAACAGTTGGTAACTTTTGTGAATTAGGCTGTAACTACTTTATAACTAACATGTCCTGCCTGTCATCTGTCAGCTGCAAGGTACTCTGGTGAGTCACTACTTCAGAGCTTTACTCCTTAACAGATATTGGCATAACTCTGTGATGGGCATCCAATTTTTGAAAATGTGCTCATCCAGAAAGACCCAAGTCCATGCAGCTGTGGCAGAGTTACAGTTCTGTGGTTTCATGTTAGTTACCTTATAGTTACTGTGTAATTAGTGCCACTTAATGTATGTTACCAAAAAATAAATATATCTACCCCAGACTAGATGTAGTATTTTTTGTATAATTGGATTTCCTAATACTGATATTTGTCATCCTTGCAGAAAGTGTATTGGTTTTTTAAAAAAGAAAGTGTATTTGAAAATAAAGTCAGATGGAAAATTCATTTTTCAAATTCCCGTTTTGTCAGTTTCTCTGATAAAAGATGGCCATATCACCTGTTTTCGGCCCCACGTATCCTAGTATCCTCTCCCCAGAGCTGGGCTAAAGAAATAGGAATTTGGTTTCATGCCTGAGGCACTTAGACACTTCAGAAGGTGGCATAGCCTGTCTCATCTGGACTGCAGGCTCTGGCTCTAGTTCACAGGCTCCCTTTCCTCACTGTATCCAGGTTCCCTCCCAGAGGAGCCGCCAGTTCTCTTGGGCGGCACTCCGTTTCTCTCTTCTCTCCAGCTGACTAAACTTTTTTTCTGTACCAGTTAATTTTTCCAACTACTAATAGAATAAAGGCAGTTTTCTAAACTTCCTGTATCCTCGTGTTTGTGTTGCTCTCTCCAGGGCTGGGAGCGGGAGGATATACCCAGGATGTACCCAGCTGTCCTTGGAAGGTTCCTTCAGACTGCAAAATATGTTTCATTTGCCCCCCCACCTTACCCCCCAAACTGGCACTAACCTGGCTCCTCCTAAGAAGGTGGAAACAATTGTTTTGTGTCACATTTAAGTTCATAGTGGCTTAGTGTGGGGAATGCAGGGTACTGAAGAGAGTGAGGGGAACTCCAAGCATTCATTCCTCTGGACGAATCTTAGTGTGGTATTTTTCTCTTCCTGTCCATTTTCAGTGTCTAATACTTACAGACCTTAGCGTGGGGTTAAGATGATTAGGTATGGAAGATGGCCTGAAGTCTGCTGGGTCCACGTGGCTCCTTGGGAAAAGCAGTGAAAAGAGCAGTGCCACACTGGTGATGTGGATGAGAAGGTGCTCCAGGCTGCCCCAGAACACAGGGAAATGAGTTAGAGCTGCATTTTGGAGCCTGGGCCCTGGTTGTCCCGGGCGTTGTCCACTTTTCTCCAACTTACCCTTTCTAGAGCCACAGCGCCTCATCGCAGAGAACTTGCCTTGGCAGGCACTGCCAACTGCACCACCTCGGCAGGTTACAACTTGCTCTGTGCCCCTGGTGACAATAGGGCACAGACTACAAGAGTCGGGATACGGTTTATGCTGGGAGGCCTGTGTGGCCAGGGGCGGCGCCAGCTGCTGTTGCTGGCCAGTCCCGCTGGGCCCTGCCCTAACCCTTCACTAAAAACCTTTAAGAAAGAATCTGAGCGCTCTTGGACCTGAGGCCCGGGTTGGGTAACTCGCGCAAATGCCGCTGCTTTGGTTAGACGAGACCCAGCCTGCCTGCGGCTCTGCACTGCCTGGGCGGTGTCCGCATCCGGCCCGGCCGCACCCTCCCGCGCCGCTGGAGAGAGGGAGGAGGCCGGATGAGGCGGGGCGGAGGGTGGAGAAGCGGCCGGAAAAGTGCCTGCACCACGTGACCCCACAGTCTGCACTGTCCCCAGCCGAAGCTCCTCACTCGTCGTCTGCTCTCCTGTCCGACAGTCCGCCATGTGCGCTGCTCCGCTCGCGGCCGCTGCCCTCGCGGCTGCGGCCCCGCGCTCCGTGTACTCATTTTCTGCGCGCCCGTTGGCCGGCGGGGAGGCCATGAGCCTGGGTTCCCTGCGGGGCAAGGTGCTGCTCATCGAGAATGTGGCGTCGCTCTGAGGCACAACCGTCCGGGACTACACCCAGATGAACGAGCTGCAGCAGCGCCTCGGGCCCCGGGGTCTGGTCGTGCTCGGCTTCCCATGCAACCAGTTCGGGCATCAGGTGCGCCGCGCGGGGCAGAGCGGGGTGGGCGTGCGACCCGGGCTGGGGGAGCGCCAGCGGGCGCGTGGGCCCCACAGCAGCAAGCCCTGGCAGGAGAGAGGCGGGCTACTCGCTTTTGGCCCGGCTGGGTTTCAGTCCGTCTAGGAATTGTGACTCATCGAGAAACTTCTGGTTTGCGGTCCGAACGTTCCCCTCCCTTCGCGGCCCCGGGTTCTAGCTGCTCTTCCCTCCCGCAGGAAAATGCTAAAAACGAAGAGATCCTGAATTCCCTCAAGTACGTCCGACCTGGCGGCGGGTTCGAGCCCAACTTCACACTTTTTGAGAAGTGCGAGGTAAATGGCGCGCAGGCGCACCCCCTCTTCGCCTTCTTGCGCGAGGTTCTGCCTGCCCCCAGTGACGACGCCACTGCGCTCATGACCGACCCAAAGTTCATCACCTGGTCGCCAGTGTGCCGCAACGACGTCGCCTGGAACTTTGAGAAGTTCCTGGTGGGCCCAGATGGTGTGCCTGTGCGCAGGTACAGCCGCCGCTTTCCAACCATCGACATTGAGCCTGACATCGAAGTCCTGCTGTCCCAGGGGCCCGGCTGTGCCTAGGGCAACCTTCTTATCCCTGCTGCTTTGCTGTCACAGCACCGCTCTCTGGGGATTTCATCCATGACGGTGTTTCCTCGAAATCTGCATAGAGGAACGCCTGATTTCCAGGAGAATCCCGAGTTGGGCGCTTATCCATCCCAGCACCCCCTTCCCACACCAAGGCTCTTCACTAATAAAGTGTTGGGTATCAGCAAAACTGAGTATATATCCTATGTCAGTTGGGGACATCTTCCCAAGTAACCAAGCCTCAATTCCCTATGCTTTTGTTTGCAGTGTGTAGAATCTACTCTTTCCTGTGTGGGAAGCCTGACTCCTGTCCGGGTGTTTTTCCCTTGGCCAGGATATACAGTACGGCCTCTACTTCCTAAGTATCTGCTAGGCATGAAATGACATTGACAAAAAAATAAATAAGTAACACTGTGGATTCACACTCATATTCAGAATTTGTGGCCTCACAGTTGTAAGCCCATGCACTTTTACAAAGTTATTTTCCATTACTTTGACAGATCTTTGCATGTTGCAACCCAGGCTTATTATGTCTGCTCTGATGCTGCCCTTACTGGTTGTTACCTCTCCCGTATTCAGTGTATTCAGAGTGAGAAGAGGGGCACCTGGGTGGCTCAGTCGGTTGAGCGTCTGACTTCGGCTCAAGTCATGATCTCAGGGTTCATGGGTTTGAGCCCCACGTCAGGCTCTGAGCTGACAGCTAGCTCAGAGCCTGGAGCCTGTTTCAGATTCTGTGTGTCTCCCTCTCTCTCTGACTGTCCCCTGCTCACACTGTCTCTCTCTCTCAAACATAATAAAACATTAAAAAAAAAAAAAAAAGAGTGACAAGAGTATACAACTGGCCCTTCTGTGTACTGCATGGCACTTAACAGTTGGAATTGCTTGCTTGGTCAGGCTCAGGGTAGGGGCTTATCTTAGAGGCCAGTGACTGCTTCTCAGGCGTGGTTTGGGTCTAACCTCTCCCATATGTTGGCTCTGCTGTCAATCTTTTGAGACAGATCTGGAGCCACTTCCTATCGCCAGTACGGGGGCTTCTGCAGGGCTTAGATGCAAGTTCTGCTTGGGCAAAGATGCAGAAACATGTTAGCAGTGTCACCCAGTCCAGGATGTGGGCTCATCATTCAGTCCTGGGCCATACGTTCTGTTACTTTCAGGAATGCAGTCCTCAGGAAGATAGAAAGAGATAATACAGAATTACTAAAAGCTCTGAGGTAGTACAGGGTACTTTGAGAACAGGAGAGCCAGGCCCATTTGGGAGGATCATGCTTCCCTCCTGGAGGAAATGACCGTGAAGCTGAAGAGGTCAAGAAGCAGTCAGCTGAGGAATGAGCTGATGGGGGGTGGACAGGCAGGGAGGACAGTGTGCAAGGGTCGGAGGTGGGAAGGTGACGTCACTCACTAAGTTGGACAACACAAGGGCAAGGAGATTTGGGGAGGAGAGTGTATTCAGATTCAGACATTTTGCATGAGACATCCAGATGGAATATCTGGAGCAGGTGGTTACAAGAAGCCCAGAAAAGGATTATGGCTTGGAAACAAAGGTCTAGCCAAGGGGACAGTAAGTAGCCATCAGAGAATATGAGATCACCTGGGGAGAGTAGCAAGAAAAAAGTCAGGCCTGAGGTCTATGGATTCAAAACCCTGGGTCAGGTAACAGGCATAGCTGGGAGAACAAGGATGGAGTCAAGGAGCCATGAAAAAGGATATTTCATGAAGAATGGTTCATGGGGCAAGTGATAATGGATTGAATATTCCTCATCAAGTAGAGTTTCAGGGGGAGAGTAGGAGCTGAAGCCAGATAGCCAAGTGCCCAAGATGGGCCAGGTCCTGTTCTAGGAGCTAAACACAGAACAGAGACCCCAAGAATCATCATATCCCATGGCCCACATCCAGAGATAACTACTTTGGAAAGTCTAGGGACTTAGGAGATTGTAGGACCTACAAGCTGGACCTGAGCACAGACTTTCTGTTACAACCCTCCCCTTTCCTGTAAAGGGTCAGTCAGTGTGGCCCAGGCCACATTCTCTGGTGAGGCTCCTAGATGGGAACCCAGGACTTCCTGTAAGGACTTCAATCTCTTCCCCACCAAGCTGCCTGGTGACTCACTCCTACTCACCCACTTTTTTTTCCCTCTCAGTTTATGCCTGGGGCTGCCAAGGATGGGAACTTATGAGCCCTCAGTGTAGCTGACCCCGGCTGGCATATCCTCCTAGGACCTCAAGCTGCCTGCTTCCCTTAACTGAAAGTCCTTTCCAACTCTCTCTCCTTCAGGAAGAATCAGAATAAAGCCAGTTAACACCACCTCTTCCTCCCCAAGAAACCAGACATCTTCCCCCCAACACATAGGAACACACACTCCTCCACATAAACATTCCTTATCATTGGACCATGAAACCGCTACTGGCTCTGACCTGCACCCACCCCGCCCCATCATGAATCAGCAGCTTAAATGAACAAGTAAAAGTGAGCAAAGGAGGGGCGCCTGGGTGGCTTAGTCGGTTAAGCGTCCGACTTTCGCTTAGGTCACGATCTCGCGGTTCGTGGGTTCGAGCCCCGCGTCGGGCTCTGTGCTGTCTGCCAGCTCGGAGCCTGGAGCCTGTTTCAGTCTGTGACTCCCTCTCTCTCTGACCCTCCCCTGCTCACGCTGTCTCTCTCTCTCTCTCTCCTAGAAATAAATTTAAAAAAATATATTAAAAAAAAAAAGTTAAAAAAAAAAAAAAGTGAGCAAAGGAATCCCAGTGAGCCTGCGTGAGGTCCTAGCCTTTAGTTTAAATGGCTGCAGGATATTGACTGATCTAGGAGCAGGCAGCAGCATTTAGGCCACAGGCCTTCTGAGAAGGGAATGGACCCTGCTGCTACTCAAATTCAGAAGCTTCCATTTCAGCAGTTTTTCCAGAAATATTGGTTTTATTTTATTTTGAAAGCATTAAATCTGATAAAATTATGTAGATGTACATCAAGTCACCACGATGTACACTTTAAATATTTTACAATTTTATTGGTCAATTAAACCTCAATAAGAGGCTTAGTTGGTTAAGTGTCCGACTTCAGCTCAGGTCATGATCTCACAGTTCGTGGGTTGCAGCCTTGCATCGGGCTCTGTGCTGACAACTCAGAGCCTGGAGCCTGCTTCCCATTCTGTGTCTCCCTCTCTCTCTGCCTCTCCCCCGCTTGGACTCTGTTTCTGTCTCAAAAATAAACATTAAAAATTTTGTATTAAATATAAATAAATAAATGAATACATAAATAAGTAAAACAAGTTTATTTTCAGAGAAGCATTCCTGTCCCTATCAGTTCAATAAATCTCTTAAGTTTAAACTTTTGGATAATACTAAGTAAAAAACACTGCCTAAAGATTTCCTTACAAGAACCTAGCATGGACCTATGAAGAATGGATAGGGATCCCTGCCGTAGAGCCCTGAACTTGGCAGATTTTTATTATATTAAATCACAAAATATGCTAGAAGAGCATGCTTTCACACATGGAGGTGAGCCTGGGGTGGCATTAAAATAAAGCCTAACTCCAGCTGGTCACACAAGTTACCACACACATGCTTTGCATCAGGCACTACTGAATTGGGAGCTGTGAGCACAAACAGAAGTTCTGGCCTAAGGAGTAAGGGCTCATGGGGCCAGCCCCCAACCCTGGGAGTAATAGAGAAGCAAACTCTGAGCTCCGAGATCCTTCAGCTTTGACCTCCCCAAGAACTGAACTCCAGATTTGTCATGGGATAAAGCAAAACTAAAATCACCAACTAGGTAGGCAGCTTGCTGATAAGTAATGTTAGTAGCATTCAGAGGTACTAAGACTGACATAACATGACAGTGATGTGCTAGGTAGAGGCCCAGCCACCTTTCTATTATTCGTTGTACAGACCCCATCTCCAGTGCCCTTGCCCCCAGGCCTAGTATAGTTGCAGCCAGATAGGCCAGAGTATGAGACCACAAAACACTCCCACTTCATCCAAATGCGTAAAGTCCAAGCAGTATCTAGGAGTATGTGTAGCCCATCTTGGGTGGTGTCGAACAGTTCTACAGGCCACCTGGCTCCACCAGGAAGCAAGTGCAAGTGAACCAAGTCTCCCTGAGGAGGAAGCACCTGTTACCCCAGCCTCCTCTGTCCCCAGCATGTAGCTCTGCCTGTGTACATGTGTGTGTGAATCTAAAGAAGCCCTGGCCCCCTGAGCATCCCTTGCAGACTCATCATATATGCCTAAAGGCCAGGCGGAATGTTAGCATGCCTTGGCTCCCTATCTATACTAGTTGCTTAGGTTTCCTTCCCAACAATGTGTCTGTAGCATCACCCTCCATGTCCCTGGAGCACTTTGTCACACAACACACAAAGTATAATTACATGTGAGAACATCTTCCCCAACCATACTGGCTGTGAACCCCTGGAAGATAAGGACTGTGAGTACTCGTATGTAATAGATTATTAGCCAAATGAAAAAAAATGGCTAGTATTTGGTATTTTTCCATTCATTCATCTAAGAAATGCCTATTGAGAATTTGCTCTGTATAAAGGGCAAACAACACAATTAACAGCTAAATACTTGTGTATGGTTAAGACATCAGTGGTAATAGAGGAGGAAGAGGGGTGCCTGGCTGGCTCAGCTCTCAGGGCACCTGACTCTTGGTCTCAGGGTCCTCAATTCAAGCCCCATGCTGGGTGTGGAGCCTACTTAAAAAAAAAAAAAAAAAAAGAGAGAGAGAGGAGGAAGAGAAGACACTAGCCACACTGGGGCTCAGGATGCCATCCCCTCCATGCCCAATCAGAGCTGGCCTTCAGTAGTGGCATAACCAAAATGGAATCCATCCAACAGCATAAGTCTTTAATGTAGGAAAGGTGATTCCTAGTTTCTCTCTGAGATTCCTTCAGGTCTAATCCTTCTATAACAGAGGTTATAATGTCACTGATAAGGTGTTTAATTCTTCTAAAATGTATTTCTAGAGCATTTTATTGTTTCACAGTCCCCTGGGTAGGTTAAAGAAGCAAGACAAGAAGACAGACAGACAAGAAGGAAACAAAAATATTTCTCCCCAAAGAGACCTGTAATCAAAAGCTGCCCAATATATTTGTGAATACTTCTACACATCTCTGTCATTGCCAGCCAAGTGTGGACCAAGACTAGGCTGGGAGGGCCAACTGCAGTTAGGTATAGAGCAAGCCATACTGCCAGCAAGGCTAGAACTTTATGATTTGGAATCAAATAAAGCTTAAAGTTCACACACTCAGACATTACAAACTCTCAGCTGGGTCATCACCATCCAAGATCAAGCCTTTTTGTTCCCTCTAGCTGGCCTCCTGCTTTCCTTCCTGTTCTTGCAGCCCAAGCTGCCATGGCAATGGGTGGGTTATTCAGTTCCGGGGTTTGGTTATGAGGCCAAGTGAGTGCCCTACTAGGCCTAAACCTCTCCCTAGGGTAAGAGGCCCAACAGAGAACACAGCCCTGGTGCCAGGGTGTCTCCTGAGCTGAATCATGCACTTCCTCCCAAAGCCACAGGTTTCCCACAATAGTAGGGACACATGGGCCGATGTTGATGGTTTCCAGGCTTTAACATTTTTTTCGTTTTTTAAATGTTTATTTATTTTTAAATTTTTTAACATTTATTCACTTTTGAGAGACAGAGACAGAGCACAATCAGGGGTGGGAGAGAGAGAGAGACACAGAATCCGAAGCAGACTCCAGACTCTGAGCTGTCAGCACAGAGCCCTATGTGGGGCTCGAACTTGCAAACAATGAGATCATGAACCAAGCTGAAGTCAGATGCTTAACCAATTGAGCCACCCAGGAGCCCTAATGTTTGTTTATTTTTTAGAGAGAGAGACAGAAAGACAGAAAGACAGGGAGACACAGAATCCAAAGCAGGCTCCAGGCTCTGAGCTGTCAGCACAGAGCCTAATGTGGGGCTTGAACTCACCAACTGTGAGATCATGACCTAAGCTAAAGTCGGATGCTTAACTGACTGAGCCACCCAGACACCCCTGCAATCTTTAATATTTTAATCAAACTCACTAAAAACATTTTAAAACTTCGGAAATAATGATTTTCTGACTGTGAAGTTTCACTTTATTCCTTGCATTTTAACTACCGGCATCTTATAATCTTAGAATACATTTTTAGGAACTATCCATAATTAATGCATGATTTTTATAGCCATTTAATAGCACTGAGGAGATCCTGCCTTAAAAAGGTTTTCCAAAGTTTTCATATTTATAATTAGGTTTTGTCCCCTTTTCTAGTGGGGCTGAGGACTTGTCCTACTTCCTTAAGACTCTGACCCAGACCATAAACGGTATAGGAGAAATTGCTAAAAAAAGAAGAGATTAGCAGACACCCTCTAGTGTAGGTTCAGATAACCCAACTTTCTTTTTCCATAAATAACAGGGCTAAAGGTAGTGTTTCTCGTTTAACAACATTTTCAACAATTTCAAAGAACTTTCACAGAAGGGCACTCAGGTTGTCAGGCTTGGCTCCCAGATGCAGAACTATCATGTGGTGTTAACTCATCTGCAGGGGATTAACTGCTATGTGGTTATTCAAGGCCGTTTTAATTCCAGATCTATTTTCCCTTCCTATCTAGTCAACTGCCAAGAGGCCAGTGTTACCAGATGATTCGTGATGGGTGTTCCAGGTAATGCAAAATGAATTCGTGGTAATTTCAATTTGCCAAAACCTGACATAAAATTAGTATATCTGTTCAAATGACCTACCACACCCTGCCCAAGTCAGTGCTCCCTCCTCTATCCCCAACACCGAAGAATGCTCCTCTCTTCTCCCTCATTGCCATCTCTACAGTGAATGGTTCCTAATACTTCTCTGGGCTGCACCACTGTGGGTATAAAGCACCCTCAGCTATTTCCTCTCTGCCCTGAAAACTTTCATAGTTAGTATCTGTGGGCCATTAAAGGCAGAGTATATGGTCCTTCTGGCCTCTATTTTAGCTTCAGATCAAAGGTTCTTTCCAGCTTAACTGGTCTAATCCTCACTCTTTGATACTGCCCTGAATGTTCCAGAAATTGACTCCTGTAGTTTCGCTTCCTGTATCATGCACCATCATTTCTATGCTTAAGACCACACTCAAATGCTACACAAGCCAAAGGCTGCCTTTCACAGCTCAGGGTTCTAAAGTCTTTGGTTCATATTCTGTTTTTGGTTCATACTCTTCAACGGCACTTACCACACACAGTTTGACGCTGGGGTTATTTGTGTAATATCTCTTCTCCATTAGACTGTATGAAGTTAGGCACTGTGTCTTATTTTGGAGGACCGGAAGTGCTCGACATCAGCTGCCTGGCCTCCTCGCGGGCTTACTTCCCACTTTCTGAGGAGGGCTGTACTTTTTGTATGCAGGGTCGAGTGGAAAACAGCGTTCAGGACACTGCTTCTTGTTGCAGCAACAAATTAAGCAGCAGCTTGGGCACCTCATGTGGAGAACACATCTGGACCTCTTCTTCCCCCAGTTGCGATCGCCCCTCAGCGGCTGCTTGTCTCCCTGACTAGCTCAGTGAGGAGTGCTGGCGGAACTCGTCTGTGGGCCATGATTCTGGCATCTAGACTGTTTGAGACGAATGTTAATGACTAGACCACACTGTTGAGTGCCGGTCCCAAGGCGCTGATGCACACGGCACTCCCCCAAATCCCTGTAGGGTCTTCAGGTCAGGGACCTCGCTCCCACGTTTGGGCGGCTAAGGACTGGCCTAAGGTCTCCAGATGAAAGCTAGAAAAGCTAGGAGCAGGCTAACACACGGGCCCCGGTGGGGTGCCCGGGGGCAGGGGGGTATCTTCTATCAGTCACCTAGAGATGGCCGAGCAAGACAGAGAAAGGGGTGCGGAACAGCCATCCCGCGGGGCTGCCCACAGGGCAGGAGAAAAGCGCAGCTAGCTTCGCGGCGCCCGCCTCCTCTTCCGGCCCCCTCCCAGCTCCGCCGCGCATCCGTGGGAGAGGAACCGCGCGTGACAGGCGGGCTGAAAAGGAAAAGGCCAGCGGGCAGTCGAGGCCGCGGCCCGATGTGGGGTTTGGGAGCGCGCGCGCGCGCGTGCGTGTGTGCGTGCGTGGGCGCGGTCCACAGCACGCCGTGCGCGAGGCGGATGTCCGGGCCGGCTGGGCCGGGGCAGCGGACGAGATGGCGGAAGGTGGAGGCTGCCGTGAGCGACCGGATGCGGAGACCCAGAAATCGGAGCTCGGGGCCTTGATGAGGACCACGCTCCAACGAGGGGCGCAGTGGTGAGCGTCAGGCCCTCCGTTCCGCCGCTCAAGACCAGGGGCAGGGGCTCTCGTCCTCAGGCCGGACCCCTCTTTCCGGGCTTGGGTAGGGGCCGGGCGGGGGCGATGTTAGACCCTTGGAGGAGGCTGCCCTGAATCCTGTCCCTCAGGAGAGGAAAGCAGTATCACCTCTGGGAAAGAGTGAAGGTCGTCCCGCCCCATTCAGAACCCCAGAAGACGGACCCGGTGGGGGCGAGGGCTGCAGGATGAGGAGAAGGGGAACTTCAGGTTGTGAAGAACCCTTTTACCTTTGAGGACTTGCTGTGTGACCTTGAGCGAAGGCGACCACACCTCCCAGATCCCGGTTCCTTACTGTTAAAGCTAGGGTACCAATATCTGGCACCCCCACCTTTCGGGTTGAGAAGACGGTCAGAAGTGGATACTTTTGTAACTTGTAAACTGCCGAGCGGGTGCCAAGGTCAGAAGCTGAACAAATGTTTGAGAGGTCCAGGTTACTTTGGTAGTAAATAATTGTGGCAGCAGCGTTTCGGAGTGAGAGAAGAGGACAGATTAGAGCCTAGATAAAAAGATTAAAAGTTCAGAGTTTAGAAGAGCAAGTCTGAGACCAGAGGTTTCTTAATAAGTTGTTTAGTGGAAGGGAAGATACTTCTACTAGTGAGGAGATTCCTGGGTGGTCTTTCTCATGTGGGAGTAGAAAGCCAGGGCTTGGCTTTGCATTGAACTTGATTGAACATCCATTTTTAAGCAACTGTGGCTTTGTTGATAATGCCATTTACAGTAACAGAGGAATTGAGCAGGTGAGGGACACACTGGGATGAGGAGTTCAGATAGGGCTATACAGTATTCCTGAGCTGGCCAAGCTGTGAAATGTAGGGCAAACAGAGGAAGTTATCCTGTATAGGGGTGATATATGATGAATACTCAGTAGAACCAGAGGAAGTTTGAGACAGACTAAGATCACACACTAGAAGTATTTGGAGGGTGCTGTTCAAGGGGTTTGGAGGGAAAAGAGCGTTGTAGAGATTTGGATATATTTATGGATCCTTGTGGCCTCTGGGAAGCTGCCTGATCTCTGACATTTGTTGGCTATAAAAGGACTCACCAAGATAATTGTGCTTTTCTCCCCCCACAGATACTTCTCCCTTCTTCTGTCTTAGTTGTAAAACAGCATAGTGATACTTTTTTTTAAAGTTTTTTTTTGAGAGAGAGTGAGAGAGAATATGAGCAGGGGAGGGGCAGAAAGAGAGAGGAAGAAAGAGGATCCCAAGTAGGCTCTGCACTGTCGGCGCATAGCCGACTTGGGGCTCAAACTCATGAACCATGGGATCATGATCTGGGGCTAAACCAAAAGTCAGATGCTTAACTGACTGAACCACCCAGATGCCTCAACAGCATAGTGATACTTTTTAAATATAACCAGAGCAACTTAATAACTAGAGACTAGAAACTATTATATGTCATACTGAAACACTGTTGTATATGCATGTATATGTAAACACACACTTTTTTTAAACGTATAACTTTTTTTTAAAAAGTTATGAATTAATTTTTTGTTACAATATTTTTTATTACACACGCATATTTTTAATATCTTCTAGTTCTCACAGGACTATGGGAGTATATGGTGTTATCGCACAGTGTACCCAAACTATCTGTCTTGGACAAGGACCTCTATAAAGATCATTATGAATTTAATAACTTGTTTATTAGCAAACAAGATTTTACTCATAGGAGGACATTATTTATTAATTTTAAAAATGAATAGTAAATATTTTTTTTTTTTTTAATGTTTATTTACTTTTGAGAGAGAGACATAGAGACAGAGTGTGAGCATGGAAGGACAAAGAGAGGGAGATGCAGAATCTGAAGCAGAGAGCCTGAAGTAGATCTTGAACCCATGAACCGTGAGATCATGACCTGAGGCTAAGTTGGATGCTTAACCAACTGAGGCACCCTGGCATCCCAGGAGGACATCATTTAAAAAAGCCTTTTGAGGGCACCTGGGTGGCTCAGTTGGTTAAGCATCCAACTCTTGATTTTGTCTCAAGTCATGATCTCACAGTTTGTGAGTTTGAGCCCTGCATCGGGCTCTGCACTAACAGTGTGGAGTCAGCTTGGGATTCTCTCAATCTCTCTCTCCTCCTGCCCCTCTCCTATGTGCACACACTCTCTCTCTCCCAAAAAAATAAACAAACATTTAAAAAAATAAGCCTTTTGAAGCTAGTCATTTCCTTTTATTCATTCTTTATATACATATATGTGTGTGTATTTATTTATTTATGTATTTATTTATTTTTAAGTAGCTCAGTGCCCAACATGAGGCTTGAATTCACGACCCAGAGATCAGGAGTCTCATACTCCACTGACTGAGCCAGCCAGGTGCCCCTATTCATTTTTCCAGCAATCATTTCAGTTAATGGATTTTTGGCCTTTGTCAGATCCTCTCTACCATGTGAGGCCTGTTCCTGCTTTGTTCTTGAGTGTGTTTTTGAATGGGGACTGTGTGTTGCTCAGGTTGGAAGACCATAAAAAGAAATTAAGAGAGCAGTTGCAGACGCATACAACCTCAGCTTTTCTGGTAGAGTAAATTTTTGTCTGTCTCTAGGTATCTTATTGACAGCCGGTGGTTCAAGCAGTGGAAGAAGTATGTGGGCTTCGACAGCTGGGATATGTACAATGTGGGTGAACACAATCTGTTTCCTGGTCCAATAGATAATTCTGGACTCTTTTCAGGTATAGTATCCCATTGCTTTTCTTTTCTTTCCTTTTTTTTTTAAATTTTATTTTTAATGTTTATTTTTGAGAGAGAGAGTGAGCAGGGGCGGGGCAGAGAGAGGGAGACACAGAATCTGAAGCAGGTTCCAGGCTCTTAACTTTCAGCACAGAGCCCAATGCAGGGCTTGAACCCAGGAACTGTGAGATCATGACCTGACCCAAAGTCAGATGCTTAACTGACTGAGACACCCAGGCATTCCCCCCCCTCCCCCATTGCTTTTCTAACTGAAGTAATCACCCATGCAGTGGCCTACAGTGGTGTTTATCAGTAACATGGACATCGTGAACCTAACTTTGCTACTGTGAGGGGATAGAAACAAATATCCTTGATTTGTATCTATCAAAGAAGTCTTTGTAGACACTCAGGGAGAAGTTAAGCTACTTTTTTCCTAAACGAACTGCTTCTAACAAGAGCATGCTTCCAGTATTTTTCTTTTTGCAAATTATTTCTGCCAGAGATGTCACATTATAGATTAGCATGTGGAATGGAAAGAAATAGGATATCATTTTGAAATTGCATCTGGAATCTGAAATTTGGATACCAGAATATTCTGTGTTGTGTTCGCTTCGGCAGCACATATACCAGAATGTTCTGTGTTAACCTTTGCAGTGGAACAAACTGTAGGCCTGTCTCATCCATCAAGCATTCCAGTGATGGTTGTTTGTTACGGAAGTAGTGTGAGGAGAGGTGGAAAGTAGAGTTATCATCACAATCAGTTCCCGGTGGAAGATGTGACTGAAAAAGTGATAAGTGACCTACCAGAGCTGGGCTTATACCTGTAGATGCATTGAGATGACAGTCCTGCTTTCTTAGGCTCTGTTCTGCCTAGCTTAAGACTCACTTGCAAGCAGGGCAGAGGTGATTTGTCGATTGTGCCCCAAATCAGAGCAGCAGCAAGATAGACCATGCACAAAGATTGATCCAAGTACCTAACACTAAGCTGGGTGTTTTTAAAAATGAACATGCTTTGGGCTCCTGGGTGGCTCAGTCAGTGGAGCGTCTGACTCTTTTTCAGTTCAGGTCATGATCCCAGGGTTGTGGGATCAAGCCCCACATTGGGCCCCACGCTGAGTGTGGAGCCTGCTGGAGATTCATTCTCTCTCAAAAAAAAAAAAAAATGCTCAGACTTGTTTTAGGGGAGGTCTAAGTGACATGATGAATAGTTCATGTACTTTGTTTCCTGATGTAGGTCACCGATGGTGGGATCATACCATGAAGTTGCCCAAGGGAGCACAGCAGTGTATTTGCACTTTTCCTTCACCCCCCCTTTTTTATTTTATTTTTTTTCTAGTAATCTCTAACTCCAACATGAGGCTTGGACTCATGACCCTGAGATCAGGGGTTGCATGCTGTACAGACTGAGAGGGGGACAGAGGATACAAAGCAGACTCTGCACTGACAGTAGAGAGCCCAGTGCAAGGCTCAAAGTAGGATGCTTGACCGACTGAGTCACCTTGGCATTCCCCCTTTCTTTCTTGAATAAGGTTTTTGGGTTTTTTTTAATGTTTATTTATTTTTGAGAGGGAGAGAGAGAGTCAGAGCATGAGTGCGGGAGGGACAGAGACAGAGAGGGAGACACAGAATCCAAAGCAGGCTCCAGGCTCTGAGCTGGACACAGAGTCCAACATGGGGCTCAAACTTGGGAATGGGGAGATCATGACCTGAGCTGAAGTCGGATGCTCAGCCAACTAAGCCACCCAGGTGCCCTGTGAATAGAAGATTTCTTAATGCTTTTAAGAGTACTAGTGATAAGAATCCTAGGGCTGGAGGGACTCTCTGAAGTCATTTTGGATGCTTTTCAGCTAAAGGAAGGCATTTTTTCCATGGTCCCCCAATTTGATGTCATTTGGCTTTGAAACATTTGCTGTGTGCTTAGGAAGTGAGAAGTACATTCTGTTCAGACCCTGCTTTCTTGGGACATTGACAGTACAGAAATGACTTGTCTCATGATCGAGGGTCACCCCTTAGTTCCGAGGCTCTCAGTCACCTGTCAGTCCAGTTGAGCTGCCTTTCCCTAGAGTCATGAGTGGCTGAACGGAGCTCTTGGAAGTGGGGAAGGATGGGGTACGGCATATCCTTGTTTATGTTGTCTACAGAGCACACCTTTTCTCATTTCCACCTCTGCCCCTGCTGTCTACCAGTTGGAATCCCTGTGCTTAGGCCAACCAGTGCTCTCCTTTCCCACCTTTATTTGCCACTCTCTGGAAGAAATTTGGAGACTAAATCCTCAATTCAAAACCCCTGTGTGATTTTTGAGCATGATGCCTTTATTTTATTATTATGTTTCTTTATTATTTAAAAAATTTTTTTATGTTTTTTATTTATTTTTGAGAGTCAGAGAGAGACAGCGTGAGCAGGGGAGGGTCAGAGAGAGAGGGAGACACAGAATCTGAAGATCCAGGCTCTGAGCTAGCTGTCAGCACAGAGCCTGATGCAGGGCTCAAACCCACAAACCCTGAGATCATGACCTGAGCCAAAGTCAGACACTTAACTGACTGAGCCACCCAGGCACCCTGAGCATGATGCCTTTAGACTGATCCAGTTTTAAGTGAAATTTGAAATTTCCAGTTAAGTGAAGTCGAAATTCCAGTTATGTGTACTGCATTTGTACTGTCGTGTCCAAGAATGACATGTTTGGGAAAGTCATCATGAATCTTACAGGGGAAAATGCCCTGTGGAAATGCTGTACTTGGGGATGCTGCTGCTGTAAGCTGTATGTTCTTTTCCCACATTTAAAGGTTTCTGGCTGTTGCTAGGCACAGTATGGATGGCCAGATCTGTATGGTGCTTAGTGTTGGAAATGAAGAAGGGGTGTCTCCCCCAAGTAAGACAATAAGCAAATAATTTCTGTGAGATTTAATTTATAAATCAGAAAAAAGTTTGTTTTTAGGTTGTCAGTGTCGGGGGGAAGCTTTTGTCTCAAGCAGACTGATACCAGTGGATCATCCTTCTGTTTCTTAAAATTTTTTATTTTATTTACTTCTGATAGAGAGAGACAGACAGCATGAATGGGGAAGGTCAGAGAGAGAGGGAGATACAGAATCTGAAACAGGCTCCAGGCTCTGAGCTAGCTGTCAGCACAGAGCCCGATGTGGGCCTCGAACCCACGGGAGATCATGACCTAAGCCGAAGTCAGACTCTTAACTGACTGAGCGCCCCAGGCGCCCCATCATCCTTCTGTTCCTGACAGAAAAGGCCTGGTTTGTCATTGTTAACAATCATGCCAGAGCTGCTGTTGAAAGTGGGTGGCTCATCAATTAGAAGTGTCCACCTTTTTTTTTAAATTATGGTAAAATACACATGACATAAAATTTATCACCTTGATCTTTTTTTAAGTGTACATTTCAGTGGTATTAAGCATATTTACATTGTTTTGCAGCCAATCTCCAGAACTTTTTCACCTTGCAAACCTAAAACCCCACACCTAGTTAAGCAGTAACTCCCAGCCTCCTTTCCTCTGAGCCCCTGGCAACCACCATTCTACTTCCTGTGTCTGAATCTGGCTACTCTGGATACCTCATTTAAGTGGAATCATTCAGTATTTGTTTTTCTGTGACTGCCTTATTTTATTTAGTATAGTATTCTTGGGTCCATCCTCATAGTGAGGTCAGAATTTCCTTCCCTTTTAAAGGTTGAAAAATATTCCGTTACAGGTATGTGCCACATCATGTTTGTCCATTCATCCATCTCTTTTTGGTATTCCTGTCCTCCACTGCTGTTTTAATTCCTTTCCTATTTCCTTGGAAATGAAAAAGGCAGACATGGATCAGGTCTGAAACTTGCTCTAAGGAAGGGCAGAAGAGCTGATGGGATAAGGTATAAACTGGTGTTGAGGGGGTAGGTGATGGGAAGCCCTGGTTACCTTGCAAACGCTGCTTATGGTTTTAGTTTTAGTTTTTAACTTCATCTGCCTTGAGTTAAAGATGAATTGCACCATTGTGGGTATGTCTGCTTTCCCAATTTTGTGACTTGTGCTACCATAGGAGTGGGTGTTGATGGGCACAGAGAGGCTCCCTTGGTGGGAGGTGATCAGTCTTCCCTTGATCCAGTTCCTTGATCCTCAGCTGAGGAAGTAGGTTTCAGATCGCAAACCTCCACTTCTGACTCCAGGTCATGTTGCCTGCCTGTGGTAGGTGTGAAGTGGACATTTAGCATGTTGGAGTGTTACATATGTTCTTCCTCCATAGGGGGTTGTCTTGCTAGGTTTTGACTTGAACTGTTGAAAACTAAGAATACCAAATGACTCTTGGTAAAATAAATTTGACTTCAATAACGTGATTGTTGCTTTCTTAGTAACTTTTTCAGGAGAAGAGGTGCCTGGGTGGCTCAGTCGGTTGAGCGTCTGACTTCGGCTCAGGTCATGACCTCGGGGCTCTGTGCTTACAGCTGGAGCCTGGAGTCTGCTTCAGATTCTGTGTCACTCTCTCTCCCCCTTTGCCCCTCACCCACTCAAAATCTCTCTCTCTCTCTTTCTAGAAAACAAACATTAAAAAACTGTTAAGTAAATCAGGAGATGATGTATATATTTTTAAGGTTTATTTTATTTATTTTGAGAAAGAGAGAGAGCGCATGTGTACAAGCAAGCAGGGGAGGAACAGAGCAAAAGGGAGAGAGGGTCCAAAGCAGGCTCTGCAGTGTCAGCATGCAGCCTGAAGTGGGGCTCAAACTCATGAACTGTGAGATCATGACCTGAACCAAAATCAGGAATCAGACTGTTAACCAACTGAGCCACGCAGGCACCCTGAGGAGAAGACATTTGACTTCAGTTAAGGTTCACTAAGAACGCTGTATTAAATAGTCATAATTAACAGTTTTAATTGTGGACTTTGGAAGCACTTTGAAAATGTAAATTGGAGGTTTTCTCTTTTATTCTTCTCCATTCAGTTACAGAAGAAGTACATGTTCATCATAAAATGTTCTGAAAGCATGGCTAAAGATGGCTTTCAGGTCTGCTCTGTGTTATGTCCAGAGACAGAATTTTGGAATTTTGTACCTGTTCTTATAAATAATTCTCTTGTTTCTGAAAATTACATAAGAATCCTATAAAACAAACATTTCTTGGGAGAAGAGCAGTGAGTTATGAACTGTTTTCTTTTTTCAGATCCGGAGAGTCAGACCTTGAAAGAACATTTAATTGATGAATTGGACTATGTATTGGTCCCAACTGAGGCCTGGAATAAATTACTCAACTGGTATGGCTGTGTAGAAGGCCAGCAGCCCATTGTCAGGAAAGTGAGTACATGAATTGTCATAGCTGTTGGTCAGTGTCTGCGAGTGCTTCCTGGGGGACACTGACTGGTGTTGGTTTCCTAGGGTATTAGATGTACCTAAGTGGTCAAATAGAGGTGTTTGAGGCCTTGTTTCTGGTTCCCTTTAGGGAATTGTGATCGTGAGTGGTGAAGTGAGGCTGCTCTCACTTGGGGTATTACAGTGAGTGGCCTCTAAATATCAGAGCTGCCTAGTGGCTTGGGTTGTATCCAGCAATGCCATAACAGCACTTTCTGGAGGGCTGTATGAGAGAAAGTTGACTTGGGGTCATAGGGACCTACAGTAGTGTACTGCTTCCTGTTTATCTTAAAACTTTTCTGATACTGCTTTTTTCTCTGTGCTTAAGAGTCTTTGGTTCACTGTCTAATATATCAAAAAGCAGGTGTTTATAAGCCAGAGAAGAATAGCCTCTTGAGGAAAAGCAGGCTATGGTATAGACACCCAGATTCTTAACCCCTCTGGTAGATAGGAATCACAAGAAGACTGCCTACCTTGACTTCCACAGTTGTTTGCTTGTCCTACCAAACAGGAAATCACAAGGGCCCACATGTCTGCTGATACGTAGGCATTGAGTAAATGTCTCACTCTGTCTGGTTTGTAGTTCCCTTTCTTAGAGTAGGAAAGGACTGCAGTCCTGAGGCCATGCTTCTAAGGATCACTGTTCAGGGCCAGAACTAACTTCTTTCTCCAGTTAGAAATCTGGGCCCCTAAGATGGGTTAAGAGATCAAAAAGTTGGGGGCGTGCCACTCTCCTGCAGATGTCTGCTAATGCCATACGGCAAGGGATCAGCTACCACAGGGATTTAACTGTATTCTCTAGATCTCTCGTTTGACAAACCTGCAAAGGAGACATCATGATCCTGACTTAGAGACAAACAATGCCTTCCCTGTTTTGCAGTGTTGTTCCATCTGGATGCTTTTCCTCATGGGTGGGAAAAAGATTTTTAAATTCCTAGGACGGATGCCAGTGGCTTTAAAAATCTGTACTTCTGATTCCCGAATCACTTAGGGAAGCTGATAAGTATGGATTCTGCCTTTTACCACTGATGAAACCTGTTGTTTCCAAGACTGGTGTGGAACCCCTGCTCCTTCCCCTGTGCCTCTTATTTGCAGGTTGTGGAGCATGGCCTATTTGTCAAGCACTGCAAGGTAGAGGTGTATTTGCTGGAACTGAAGCTCTGTGAGAATAGTGACCCCACCAATGTGCTGAGTTGCCATTTCAGCAAGGCAGACACAATTGGTGAGTAGTGGGAGAGTGCAGAGCATTGTGGCTAACGGGAGGGAAGCCAGGCACCGCCTTCAGAATTGTTATCCACGTAGGCTCAGGTTGTAGTTACCAGTCCTGATGTGGGAGCCTGCTCTCTTGTAGAGAGCCAAGCCTGAGAATCACGTTCTGTAGAACGCTGGGCATGGCCCCTGCCCATTTGACATATGGTGGTAAAGATGAGGAAATGCAGATTCAAAGATGTTAAAGTAACTTATTAAAAAAATCTCTGTGAGAAAGTGGCAGGGCTAGTATATGAAGCCACCTTGGTCTTAACTTCAGAGATAAATTTTCTCACCTTTCTGTGTTATTGATGTGCTATATAAATGGCTTCTCAAAGAAAGAGGAGCATAGGGAAAGTTTCTAGGTGTGTGAGGGTAAGATGATACCTGTGGAAGATGTTTGGCCTTAGGAGTCACCAAGGGGCTGAGGTCAGTCAGAACTTTTGGTCCGAAGCCCCCTGTGACCATCTGAACAGGAAAGAGGATGAGCATTTGCCCGGTACGGCTGCCTTTAGCCTTGCATCTGGTGAAAGCCTTGAGTGATCTTTCTGCTTGTCCCTAGCAACCATCGAGAAGGAGATGCGGAAGCTGTTCAACATCCCTGCTGAGCGTGAAACACGGCTGTGGAACAAATACATGAGCAACACTTATGAGCAGCTGAGCAAGCTAGACAACACTGTCCAGGATGCGGGGCTGTACCAGGGTCAGGTAGGAGGGCTCAGACCATGCCCCAGCAGGCAGCTCTGCCAGATCTCTGGTTCTGAGCGCAGCAGCAGTGAGGTGCTTTGCAGATTCCTTATACGGTTTTCCCTTTCACTCAGGTGCTAGTAATTGAGCCCCAAAATGAAGATGGCACATGGCCGAGGCAGACCTCGCAGTCAAAGTAAGTGAACTTTTTCTCCCTTGTGGCTGGGCACGCAGGTGTCAGAGAGACACTGTTTCCTAAAGCAGTTACTTGTTACTAAGACAGATTTTTTGGAGTCAAATGAAGAAACATTCCATTTCATATCCAGAGTGTAATCCTGGCCTTGGGTGAGCAGCGTGCTGGGCAGCTGTCTGAGGAAAGCTGTCAGGGTGTGTGAACAAGATGGGGAGCCTTTTCTTGTTGAGAATGAGAGAGGGAAGAGAAGCGTTCTGGATATGGGAATGCTTCTCTGCCAAGAGTTGGCTTTGTTTTTATCAAGGCCATTTATTTTCTCCACTTGTGGTGAGAGGCTTGGCTGGGAAAGAAGGCTCAGGCATGGGATCTTGTATGACTTAAAGGTAGTAGCTTGATCCCACCCCACTTTTTACCCATGGGCCTGCTAGTTATTGTTGCTTACTTGGGGAATTATTCTGCCAGAATTATTCTGCCACTAAAGTGGGACCCTAGGCACCTCTCTCAGGAGAGGTTTGTGGGCGGTGTGGAATTGTGCATGTCCTTAGAAGGGGAGAGAAAGGACTGATGAGTTTTTCTTATGGTAGGAGGTGGGGGGATCGTGTTTGTGGTCTGATGGTTATGGGGACAGTGTTGGTCTTTGCTCTCTTCCTTCAGTCAGGTCTTGGACAGGGACTATTTCATAGTGATGGGCTCATAGCTCCTTTGAGAATCATGAAACCTACCCGCTCTCTCTCGAGAAACACGCAAGAAGACAAGCATTTTGTCAACAGTCTCAAGGGTTTTACAGATAACCTAGCCATAGACTCCAGTATGAGAAACCCTGGTCACCACTTCCTGACAAATGACAAAATGGCTGTGGTGGCAGAATAATGCCCCCCTCCATGTCCACATCCTAATCCCTAGAACCTTTGAATATGTTAGGTTACATGGCAAAAGTGATTAAGATGTGATTAAGGGTCTTGAGATGGGGAGATTATCCTGGATTATCTGGATGGGCCCAGTGTAGTCACAGGATGGATGAGGGAGAAAGGAGAGTCAGAGAAGATGTGAGGACAGAAGCAGAGTCAGTGATGAAATGGGAGAAAGACTTCACTGGCCATGGAATGTGGGCAGCCTTTAGAAGTCCCTAGAGCCTCCACAAAAGAACACAGCTCTTGATTTTTAGCTCAGTGAGAGTCATTTTGGATTTCTGGCTTGCAGAATTGTTAAGATAATAAATTTGCATTTTGTGTGTGTGTGTGTTTTTAATATATAAATTCAGTTTATTCATAAATCTGTGTTGTTTTAAGCCAGTAAATTTTTGGTAATTTGTGACAACAGTAATCAGAAGGCTAGCCTAGGCTGCTGACTCCCTTCTTGGAACTGGAAATGCCACAGAACTGAGAGAAAATAACATAAAAACTGTGAGGAACCCCTGGGGAGACAGAGGTGGTTGGATTCCAGTCTGTGAGGTAGGATTGACAAGAAGAGGCTCGAAGCACTGGTCAAGGGAGACTGTTTGAGTTCTGCCTTTTTATCTTCCCAGTGCTGCTGCTCCTCATCCTTTCTACACCCTGAGGTCCCAGATTCCAGTCAAGGGAGATAGCTTTTGGAAAAGAACAGTATCTTCTTGTATTTGCCTAAAGGTTAGAGTCTCCCTGCAAAATGTATCCAGTGGCTAGTGGGCCCAGAGTGGGATTCCTGAGGTACACTCCCTTCCCCACTCCCCTAATGGCACCAGATACTGTTCTAGATACTGAGGATACAGCAGTAAACAAAGTCTCCATCCTCAAGGAGAAGTAAAATGACAAGAAAAATCCACATGGGGAAGAAATCAGGGAAGAATATCAGCAGGTGCTAGGCCCTGGGAAGAGGCAGATTTAAATAGCATGATGGGCAGGCCCCACAGAGGTGCCATTTGAACATGGTCACGAAGGAGGTGAAGGAATCAGCAGTGAGCGGAGTCCTTAATAAGAATTACATTGTGAAGCTAAAACATGGAAAGAGCCTAAGTGTCCATCAACAGATGAATGGATCAAGAAGACGTGGTTTATCTATACCATGGAATACTACATGGCAATGAGAAACAATGAAATCTGGCTATGTGTAGCAACATGGATGGACCTTGAGGGTGTTATGCTGAGCGAAATAAGTCAGGCAGAGAAGGACAAATATCATATGTTTGCACGTATAGGAGGATTAGGAGGAACTTGATGGAGGAACAAGGGGGAGAAGAAGGGGGGAAATGGAAATTCAAGAGAGACTCTTGAATGCTGACAAAAACTGAGGACTGATGGATGTGGGGGGGAGGGGGGGATGGGCATGGAGGAGGACACTTGTGGGGATGAGCACTGAGTGTTATGTGGAAACTAATTTGACAAACTATTTGTAAAAAAAAAAAAAAAAAAAAAAGAATTACATTGTGAGGCAGAGGTGCCAGCAGCAGTGGAAGTTCTGAGGCAGAATCAGGCTGTGTTGAAGACCGACAGGAGTTTTTTGTGGCTTGTGCCAGGAGGGATGGCAGGAGGTTTCAGGGGAAAGGTGGTAGGCCCCGTTGACAGTGTAGACTCTGGATTCTAGCTGTGCCTCTGGGGGAGTTAAGGAGCTTCTTGGAGGAGGTGTGGTAAGGGGACGAGTAGTATGGTCTCACCCGGTTAACAGCTCAGAGGGAGCCATGATGAGAAGCTGACTGGTATAGTCGCAATGAAAGGAAAATGGCCAGATTGACAGCCTGTGCTAGTGGGAGCATAATTCAATGTTCCCAGCTTCATAGGTGGATGGAGTAAGCATAAAGAATACCATCAAGGAAAAGAGGAGGTGGGTACATGAAAGGAACAAGGGGGCATTCTTGGGAACAAAGAATTCAGGAGATGAGTTGAGTAGGAAAATGGATGTAGCTGAAGACTGAATGAACAAGTTGAAGAGTTAAGTTGAAGAATTCTAGAAGGCATTAAGAGGGATGAGATGAAAGATAGGAAAAGCAAAATGCTATAGGATGGGGGTCAAAATGTCAGTATTCATATCTCAGAAGCAGAGAGGAAATGACTGGAGCAAGGGGAAGAAAATATTTGAAGATTAAATGACCAAGAGTTTCTCAGAGATCATAAAAGAGTAAAGATATGAAATTTAAAGAATGCTAAACATGACAGATGGAAGGAAGAAAGCCCACGCCTAGGCACACTAGAGTAAAAGTTTAACAATGAAGATGTAGAGAACATTCCAAATCTTGTTGAAAGAAGTCACAAAGGAGTAAGAAGCAGATTAGTATCAAACTTCTCAGTAGTAACAGTAGATCTAAAAGATACTTTGTCAGTGTCAAAATAACTTTCTTAAAAAAATACACACGTGTGTGTGTGTGTGTGTGTGTGTGTGTATGTATTTTTTAACGCTTATTTATTTTGGGGGAGAGAGGGTGTAGGGTAGAGGGAGAGAGAGAGAGAGACAAAGGCAGAGAGAGAGAGTATCCCAAGCAGGCTCTGCACTGTCAGCACAGAGCCCAATGTGGGGCTCGAACCCACAGTGAGATCATGACCTGAGCCAAAATTAAAAGTTGGATACTTAATCAACTGAGCCACACAGGTGCCCCAGAAGTAAAATTTTAAAAGCAGAATTTTATATCCTACTAAACTATTACTTAAATGTAAAGATGAAATAATTTTTTCTCTAGCATAGATGACCTTGGAAGGTTTTCCACACAGAGCTCCTGTGTGGAGGAAGTACTGTTATAGCCCAGGCGCTTGCAGTAAGATCTCTAATATGTGAGAGAGAGCACACACCTAAAGAAGTATTCTGTTGGCCAGAAAAGCAAGGGCTTTGTGATTTTGGAGTAAGCAAAGATTTTTGTCACAAGACAAGAGAGAAGACACAGTGCCACAAACCATGGAGGAGAAAATGGATAAAGGGGGCAACTTTTAAGTTAAGAACTTCTGTTCATCAAAGAGTAAAAAGGCTAGCCACGGGGTGAGAAAAGATAACTGCAATACATATATTTGACAAATTGTATCCAGAAGTTGGAAGAAATGCCTTCAAGTCAATAAGAAAAAGTTAGACAACTCCATTAGAAGAAGGGGCAAAAAATCTGTAACAGTTATTTTATAAAAGAGGATATCCAGATGGCTTGCAAGCTTATGGAGAGGTGTTAACCTCAGCAGTCATCCAGAGATGGCAAATTAAAACCACAGCACAGTGCTTCTGCACACATACCAGAATGGCTTAGTGAAAAAGATGGACAGTACCAAGTGATGTTGAGGTGTGGAACACCCCAAATTGTTGGACCTTGCTGATGGGCCATATAAATTGGTGTGATTTTAGAAGACTTGGCAACACATACTAAATGAGGAATTTTGTGTATATTTTCTACAACTCAGCGATCCACTCCTAGGCATATTGCCAACAGAAATACATCTCATGTTCACTTAAAGATAAGTTCAAAGATGTTCACAACAGCACTGCTTGTCATACTCACTGGGGTTAACCATACCTGGCACAGAGCCTGATGCGGGACTCGAACGCATGAACCATGAGATTGTGACCTGAGCCGAAGTCGGACACTTAACCCACCGAGCCACCCAGGCGCCCCAGACTGGCCCATTTTATTTTATTTTTTTAATTATTTTTTAAATCTTTATTTATTTTTGAGAGTGAGACAGAGAGAGACAAAGTGTGAGCAGGGGAGAGGCAGACACAGAATCTGAAACAGGCTGAGCTGTCAGCACAGAGCCCGAGGTGGGGCTTGAACCCATGAACTGTGAGATCATGACCTGAGCTGAAGTCGGATGCTTAACCGACTGAGACACCCAGGTGCCCCAGACTGGCCCATTTTAGATCCCAGTTCTAAGTCCAAGTTGTTACCTGTGTTTGAGTCAAATCATGGGTTCCCATGACCTCTCCTTGGGCTCGATAATTTGCTAGAATAGTTCACAGAATTCGGGAAAACAGTTTATTCACTAGATGACCATTTTGTTACAAAAGGCTATAACCAGGGAACAGTGAGATAGAATAGGTACCAGGTGGGCATAGGGAAAGGGTGAAGGGCTGCTATGCCCTATTTAGGCGTGCCATCCTTCTAGCACCTCCGTGTGTTTACCAACCTGGAAGCTCTCCAAAATTCCCATACTTCAGGGATTTTTGTAAAGGTCTCAGTAAGTAGGCATGATTGATTAAATCATTTGGCCATTGGTAACTGAACTCAAGAGTGCTAGCCCTTCTTCCCTCCCCAATGGTTAGTTAGTTCCAACCTTCTAATCACATGGTTAGATCTCCTGGCAACTGGCCCTCATTCTTCGTGATCTTCCGAAAGTCATTAACAGAAACTGAGGTATGGTTGAAAGGTGTTTGTTGGAAATAACCACACACTCCTTCCACTTGTATCACCTTGAAGCTATTTCAGATAACAAGGACAAAAAAACAAACAAACCACAAATGCAACAAAAGATGCTCCCATTGCTCTTATCACTGAGGAAATTACAAGCATTTTAGGGGCTGTGTACCAGGAATTTTGAACAAGAACGAAAATATATTTCTTATGGGGGGCACCTGGGCAACTCATTCAGTTAAGTGTTTGACTTTGGCTCAGGTCATGATCTTGTCATTCAGAGTTCAAGCCCTATGTCAGGCTCTGCTGACAACTCAGAGCCTGGAGCCTGCTTCAGATTCTGTCTCTCTCTCTCTCTGTCTCAAAATTAAATAAACATTTTAAAAATACATATATTTTTTTATTATAAATCACAGAACCCTAGGAGACAACTAGGAAACTGCCATACCTAAGAAGGGAAATTGAGGGCCAAAAAAAAAAAAGGAGGAAAGAAGGAACAACTGAAAAATCTGGTAATTAGAAAACATGAGATAAGGAGGCTGAATTAAGACCAGCTAGAATAGTGATTAGAAAAGCTATAAACGGGTTAAACTCACTAATCAAAACTCTCAGACCAGCCATATTCAGTAATACATCATGTGTCAAGCGGACATAGGAGTTAACATGGGCAGAATGGGAAAGTACATCAAGTGAATGTGTCACTCAGGGGAAGTCCTTGATTGGCCTAATCCTTTTTTTTTTTTTTTTTTTTTAACCTATCTATAGAATCAACTTTAGAGCTGGTCTTACTTCTCTCTCTTTCTCTAACTCCCTGTGACTTTACTTGCCTGAGACCTGATTAGTTCTCCACCATGGCTCCTTTTCAATGCTGCCTGCTCAGAACTAGCAGAGGATAGTGTGTCCCTGAAGTGGAGATGTGGGTGTACACAGATGAGGTTTAACAGCATTGGTGTGGGGTGAGCACAGCTTGGGTTGTTGTGAAGGCAGTTAGGATTCTGCCTAAGAGTTCATTGTCACCTTAATGATAATACCAGGTGCTAGACTCTGACTATTTGAGGTCACTCCTAAAGGGTGGGCTTATCCCCGGAGCAGCCCTTAGCCTGGAGAACAACTGAGAAGCATGCAGAGCATGGTCAAGCAAGGAGGGCAGGCATGGATGTGCTATAGGGCCTCAGTCATGGGTTCAAAGCAAGTTCTAGTCATGATTAGTAAGGACTGGATGTGCCTAGGAGCAGGAAATATCTCAGCAGAAAGGTACTAGGAGACCAGAGGCTTAGCCAGCATCTTTTAAAGGAGCAGAGGGATCCTTATTTGGAGTTGTAGTCTCTGTTTTCAGAGTGTTTGTGGCATGGGACCCAGTGAAGTCTTGCTTCACCTAATATGTACACTTGAGAGTCACATGTTTCCCACCAGTTGCCTATTTGCCAGCCTTCAGTGCCCCCAAGTTGTACTCTAAAGCTGCCTAATGACAAGTGACAAGTGCCCAGGCAGTTCCCAGGTAGTCACTCTTCAGAGGTCTTGCTTTTGTTTGTCAAGGGTGGAGTTTAAGAAAAACTTTGTTATTTGTAAATTTTCAAGCATATAGAAAGAAATCCTTATGTATCCATCACTGGATTTTTTTCCCAACTGAATTTATTATGAAAACTACTGACAGTAATTTCTAGAACATTTTAAACAAATGTCAAATAAAATTTTTCTTTGTTTTCTTTCATTTCAAGCAGAAATGTTCTGTTTAAAAACTTGACAGGTCTTGATTATGGCTTCTATGGATTTTTGCCCTTTTAAGTTCAAAGAAATAGCATAAGTTACCAGTGAATAGTTACTAAAAAGGGGAGTGTTAGACTATATGCCGTGAGATTCTGCACATCAGAATTCGAATTTCACTATCCTGTAGTGAACAGTGAACAACAGACCTGAGATAACAGTATGCCCGGCTAGACCAGCCTTGGGTGGCGACTTTCTACCCTACATAGTAGGCTGGGAATACCTGCATCACATTGAACAGATTTCAGATATGTGCTAAAGTCACTTATCTGGTGGAAAAGAGTGCCTTTGGCCCTGCCCACTCTCATTTAATGAGCTACCTGAGTTCTTGGACTTCTTTGCAGCATGAGGATGAGGCTCTGTGAAGCAAATGCTCTTCAGGATTAGAGAAGGTACATTTCTCTATGGGAAGGTGAGATCTGAGGAGCCTTCTTTCCCTCTCCCTCACTGTGACCTCAGAGTGTAGAGCAGGACTCAGTTCCTGAGGCCCCTTTAAGCCCCTGGATAGTTTCATGAAGTCTCTGCACTGCAGGTTTGGGTACAGGATCACTTCTTATCTCTGCTGCCATGTCTCGCTTTCTTCTTGCAGGGAACGTGGTTGAGATCAGATCCCATGAGGTTGGGCTCTTTGCTGGGACATATCGTAATCATTTTCTGTAGTCTAAAAATAGCCCCAAACCTAGAAGGAAAATCACATTTGTCCGTATTCAAAACAATGTGGCTACATGTTCTTATACAGATTTTAGTAGAAAATTGATAAAACTCATACCAATTTAATATTTGGGGAAGTTAGTCCTTGAATTAATTATTTTGAGAGTTAGTATAAATCTAAAACAAGATTCTGTGAAAAACATTGAAACATATTAGACCAGCCTTTGAAACAGAGAGGTTACTCACATTTAGTAAATTTGAGGAAGCAAAGCAATTCTCCTTGAATAGCGTAGTGAAACCAAATGATCATTTTCCTGTTCATATTTATTTATTTATGTTTATATACATATTTATATAGGCCAGCTCTTCCTTTTGGGTCAGGTATTTTTGGGGATATTTATCCCTTATTCCCATTTTTCTGATGCTTTCACTGGTAACTCTTAAAGTTCAGGGAAGCTTATGGTTTTTATGATTAGAAATCAAACCAGGATGCCCTAAATATCAACTTTCTGGTTTATCTTCCAGAGAGATTCAGTGGGTGACCATGTGGATGCATGAGACCAGGAAAGCCAATTAATTTCTTGACACTCATTTAAATAAAATTTATCTTGAAGTAGTATGAAAGTAGGCCTTTTGCAGTTTATTTTAAATAACTGAATGTGGAGAACATTTCTTTCTTAAGAAGAAACCTAAGGCATTCAGTAGTGCTTGCTTTTTGCAGAAAGTCAGTAGCATTGTCTCTGCTTCTCTCTCCCAGATCAAGCACTGCACCTAGCAGAAATTTTCCTACCTCTCCAACATCATCAGCAAGTCCCTATTCCTCAGTGTCTGCCTCTCCCATTGCAAATGGTGATAGCATTAACACCTCTGGGATGCACAGTTCCGGTGTCAGCAGGGGGTAAGAGCAGGCCCTTTCACGTCACTTTCCTCCCTCTGAGTCCTGTCCCAGGCTCTATCTGGAGAGCTCTGCTGCTACACTAAGCATAATGGGATTGGGGTTCCCCACGGGGACATGCTGTATGTGGTTTCTCGCTCTGTTTCATACCCACCATAGTGTGTACCTCCTAGTTCTCACTTACATACATTGCTTGTCCTTCTGTGAGCTGGTGTTTTGCCCACAGCCTAAGTCACTGGTGGCCCTGGGGAGTCACTGCTTTCATCTGTGAAGGGATGGGTTGGCCATATGGCAGAAGAGCTCTAAGGGAATGGTTCTCCGCTATGGGAGAGCCCTACCTGTTTCCCCTCTAGATGGCTGTGATCCTTTGTGCAAGCATCTTAGGAGTGCCTGCCAGACAGCACAGATAGAGTGGAGGAGGAGGGTGAGGCAAGAGAGTGTGCATGAACACCCAGGCACAGTCAGGACTGAGTGTGGCCTGGTGGGTGGTGGCAAGTGTGAGCTTTTGATCTTGGCAACCACATGTTCTTTCCTGAAGTCACATGGCAGTTAGCCTTCTAGAGGGATACACAGTATTTGCCAAAAGCCTGAGAGAACTCAGATAGCATTTCTCCCCTTAAGGATGCAGCAGGTAGTAACCTCCCATCATGTCAAATCAAGGGCAGGGGTGGGTGAAGGCGTATGGCTAGAGGCTGGCGAGGGGAGTAGAAAGAACTTGTATCATGGGGTTATTTCCAGATAAGAATTCTAGAGGCCCTGGAGGAGCCCCAAAAGGCATCCTGAGGGCATGTGTACAACAGTCGCTTTTATTGCTGTTGTGGGTTGTGTTTTCCAGTGGATCTGCCTTCTCTGCTTCGTATAATTGTCAGGAGTCCCCATCGTCTCACATACAGCCTGGGCTCTGCGGACTTGGAAACCTGGGGAACACGTGTTTCATGAACTCTGCTTTACAGGTAGAGGGGAACTACCATCTCAATAACACTGCTTCTTCACAGCACTGAGGCTTAGTTAAGAAAGGCATGCTAAAATGTTGGGAGGATTCTTTCCCAGGGGTCCCTGCCTACCCTTTGTTAATACTTCAGGGATCCCTGTCAGGGCACCTCCCACCCTTATTATAGAAGGGCCTCATCAGTGTTAATTGCTCCACAATGTCTTCCTAATCAGTTCTGGGTTTGGTTTTACAGTTAAAATATTTTGACCGTTAGGGAATGGTCAGAAAATATTGAAGTACTTACCTGGTTGGTTTCTGATAGAATGAGAACTCCCAGCAGCTGGTACCATCTTTTCACCAATGATAGCATTTTTATATCATGCCCCTGATTGCACGAAATCACCAAATCCTCCCTTTGATACTTCATTTGTTCATTGATCAAATATTTATTAGGACAGGGGTGCCTGGGTGGCTCAGTTGGGTAAGTGCCTGACTCTTGATCTCAGGGTCATGAGTTCAAGTTCTGCGTTGGGCTCCACGCTGGGCATAAAGCCTACTTAGAGAAAAAAATTATTGAGTTATATTATGTGACAGTACTGTGCTGGACATGGGCTGGAGTTAGGGTCTAGTTAGAAAGTTAGAAGAGCCCAGTTCCCAAGACTGGCTTCACTTCCAACACCAACTGCAAGTTTGGAAGTCCCCAAGACCACCATCAGTTTTGATAATTTGCTAGAAGAACTCACAGACTCACTTAAAACTATTATACTCACAGTTGTGGTTTATTAAAGGGAAAGGATACAAGTTAAAATTAGCCCTAGGAAGGAGCAAATAGGAGTCTGGGAGGGTCCCCAGTGCACAGCTTCTGTTGTTCTCTCCCTGTGGAGTCAGGATGCATAACTCTTCTAGCACTGATGTGTAACACTAAGCATGGCATGTTGCCAAATATGTAAACTCATCTGAACTTTGGTGTCCAGAATTTTTATCAGTGCTTTATTACATGTCATGATTGATTGATTGCCCAGATGGTTACACTCAGTCTCCAGGTAGACTGTTGATAGAATATGACCCAAGCCTCCCCACCCCTGCCCCACCAAGTCACATTGTTGGTCTTCCAGAGTGGTTGGCTCTCACCCTAAGATGACAGTGTAAGTGTGGCCACCACTACCCTAAATCACAGTGTTAGACTCTCCAATACGACTAACTAAAGACCTCTAAGCAAACAAAAATATTCCTGTCAGGGATAACATTCCAAGGATCAACAGAGTACTTTCTAGAAGCCAAGGGAAAAGCCAGACTTTCTCTTTGGGCAAGGCCAAATTCTTTACTATACATAGAGACTCAGTGGTGAACAAATCAGACATGATTTTTGTACTCACAGGACTTACAGTCTAACTTGGAAATTTCTTGGAGTATAAAGGAAAAGATAAAAAGATACATAAAAAAGTCAGTGACTCTTGGGTTTGGAAGTTGTTTTTCTCCACTGTGATGAGAGATGGGAAGAGCTGAGTACTAAAGCTGATGCATAGGGGCACATGTACCCCAATGTTCATAGCAGCTCTCTCAACAATAGCCAAAACATGGAAGGGGCCCAAGTGTCCATCAACTGATGAATGGATCAAGAAGATGTGGTTTATCTATACAATGGAATACTACATGACAATGAGAAAGAATGAAATTTGGCCATTTGTAGTAACATGGATGGAATTTGAGGGTGTTATTTCGCTGAGCAAAATAAGTCAGGCAGAGAAGGACAGATACCATATGTTTGCACGTGTAGGTGGATTAGGAGGAACTTAACAGAGGACCGTAGGGGAGAAGAAGGGGAAAAATAGTTGGTGAGAGGGAGGGAGGCAAACCATGAGAGACTCTTGAATGCTGAGAACAGAGGGCTGATGGGTGTTGGGGGGGAGGGGGGTGATGGGCATGGAGGAGGGCACTTGTGGGGATGAGCACTGGGTATTATATGGAAACCAACTTGACAATAAACTATTTAAGAAAAAAAAGAAACTTGAGATTTGGCCTTTCGTGGGTAGGTTTTCTCAACTCTTTGTATCCTCAATTTTCCTCAACTATTGAATGAAGATAATAATAATGAGGAGATCTATAGCTCTATATGTAAATATCAGGAAAAAAAGAAGGGTTAAATTCTTTGATTTAAGTTTCTATCTCTCAATGCTAGGAAAAGAACAAATGAAACCCAAAGTAAGTGAGAAGAGGGAAATAATAGAATAGAAATTAATGAAATACAAAGCTGATTAAAAGTACAACCAAATGTGGTTCTTTGAGGAAAAAGTAAAAAGCCAAAAACTAAAATTGACAGAAATGCTCAGAGGAACTGATCAGGAATAAAAGAGAACAGAAATGACTAAAAAGCTAGGAATAAAAAAGGAATATCACTACAGATCCTATAGCCATTAAAAAGATGAGATGATAGTAGAACAGCTTTACACCATTAAATTAGACAATTTAGATGACAAATTTAAGATTTTATTTATTTATCTTAAAATGATTATTTTAGAGAGGGAGTGGATGTATGCGCATGAGTGGGGAAGGAGCAGAGAGAGAAAGTCTCCAGCAGTCTCTGTACTGTCAGCACAGAGCCCCATGTGGGGCTTGAACTCATGAACCTTGAGATCATGACCTGAGCCGAAATCTAGACTCAGACACTTCACCAACTGAGCCACCCAAGCGCCCCTTAAAGATTTAATTTTTTTTTTTTTTAAATGTTTTTATTTATTTCTAGGAGAGAGAGAGAGACACAGCGTGAGGAGGGGAGGGTCAGAGAGAGAGGGAGTTACAGACTGAAACAGGCTCCAGGCTCTGAGCTGGCAGTCAGCACAGAGCCCGACGCGGGGCTCGAACCCATGAACCGCGAGATCATGACCTAAGCGAAAGTCGGACGCTTAACCGACTAAGCCACCCAGGCGCCCCTAAAGATTTAATTTTTTAAGTGGTCTGTATGCCCAACATGGGACTCGAACTCACAACCTGAGATCAAGAGTTACATGCTTCACCAACTAAGATAGCCAGGTGCCCTGACAAGGAATTTTTTTTTTTAAACTTTTTTAATGTTTTTATTATTTCTGAGAGAGAGTAAGCATGGGCAGGGGAGGGTCAGAGAGAGAAGGAAACACAGAATCCAAAGCAGGCTCCAGGTTCTGAGCTAACTGTCAGCACAGAGCCCGACGCGGGGCTCGAACCCACAAACTGTGAGATCATGACCTGAGCCGAAGTCAACGCTCAACCGACTGAGCCACCCAGGCGCCCCTCCACTATTTTTTTTCTAATGTTTGTTTATTTTTGAGAGAGTCAGAACGTAAGTAGGGGAGAGGCAGAGAGAGAGAGGGAGACAAAGAATTCGAAGCAGGCTCCAGGCTCTGAGCTGTCAGCACAGAGCCCAACACAGAGCTCGAACTCACGAACCTTGAGATCATGACCTGAGCTGAAGTTGGAGGCTTAACCAACTGAGCCACCAAGGCGCCCCTCCTAATCAATTCTAATTAAAATATCATCTTAAAATGATAATGTTAAAACTTATCATCCTTCATTGAGTAGACGATTATTCTATGTTAGGCACTTGGGTACACAGCTTTTGTCCTCAGGTAGTTTATTTCAGAGACAGTTCTTAGGCAGAGAGTCAGCTCCAAGACTATATCCTTGGGAGGTTAGCTGCAAGACAGGCCACCAGCTAAGGCTTGTGGGAGGCTGTGCCTTACTTCATTGTGAGCCTTGCAGAGAATCTACTGAGAACTTCGTTTTTTTGGAGTTGACCCTCATCTGCCCTTGAGAACTTGGTTTATCTTTATCTCTGTGTGTTCTCCATAAGGGGTGTGAGCTCTAATCATGTTCTCTTTCAGTGCTTGAGCAACACCGCACCACTGACGGACTACTTTCTCAAAGATGAGTATGAGGCTGAGATCAACAGAGACAATCCGCTGGGAATGAAAGGGGAAATTGCAGAAGCCTACGCAGATCTCATTAAACAGATGTGGTCTGGAAGGGACGCTCACGTGGCACCTCGCATGTTCAAAGTAGGTTGCTGTATATGTTTCCTTTTTTCTGTTTTGGGGAGAGTGATTTAGTGTTTAAATGAGGCATTCTAGTTGCATTTGGAGGTTAAGATGGGATCTGGGACTAAAAGCCACACAGGATGAGAGCCTTCTTTTCTGTTGTTGAGTCATTCAGCGCACACGTACCTTAAGTGACCTCAGCCCACTACCCTGGGCTGCGGCTACTTCAGAAGTCATTTGTGCTATATTCTATGGTGCCAGTCTTTAAATAGGCAACATCCTAATAAGCCAGACCATAACAATTCAGTTTCATTTCCAGCATTATCTGAAGGGTGTTCCCGAGTTCTCTGAGCCTGGAACCTATACCCACTGTGGTTCAAATTGGGCCATCTAAGTCATGAATTGGTTCAATATTGGTGGAATGTGGTGTGAGAGGCAGTTCTCACTTGGATCCCTCAGCGAGGGAGATCGGGTGAACTGCAGTGGGCTCTTGGATCAACTTGGGCCTTAAATGTTTTTTCGTGTTGCGGGGGGGGGGCCTTGGCTTCATATTTTGAAATCTGAGAAATCCTATTTAGCCTGTACCGCCAGGATTCAAGGAGCCTTCATGAAGCACATGGTAGAAAAAGATAGGCATGTTTTTTATTCAAAGAGGGGGAGCAAAGTAACACCTTAGCTCAAAGAGAATATTTAAATCTTAGACAGTTTATTGAAGTTGCAAACTAATCCTTTTTATTACCCCCATGGTCAGATTAATCCCTGGGAAATACATGTAAATTACTATTCACATACCATAAAGTCATAAAGAGACTGGAATCAGTGACAACACATTAGGCTCAAGCTCTTGTAAATAAACAATTGGCAGATTGTATTTAGGGATATTAGGGATAGTGTAGACTTTCCTTGATGATGGACATTTTGTCTCCACTGTCTGTTACGGTAGCCACTAGCCACTTGAAATGTGGTTAGTGTGAACAAGGAACTGGATTTTTAAATTGTATTTCATTTTAATTTAGTCATATGTGCCCAGTGGCTATGGTATGGGCAACACAGATGGAGAGCATTGGTTCTCCAACTGTAGGATTCATCAGAACCTCTGAAAGGGCTTGTTAAAATACAGAATACTGGGGTGCCTGAGTGGCTCAGTCCATTAAGGATTAAGCGTCCGACTCCTGGTTTGGCTCAGGTCACGATCTTGCAGCTTTGTGGGTATGAGCCCCACATCAGGCTCTATGCTGGTAGTGTGGAGCCTGTGTGGAATTCTCTCTCCCTTTTCCTGCCCCTCCCCACACACCCCCTCCCCACTTGCACTATCTCCGTCTCTCAAAATAAATAAGTAAACTTAAGAAAAGAAATAAAAATAAATAAACTAGAGACTACTGGACCTATCCCCGGAGTTTCTAATTCTGTAGATCTGGGTTGGGCCCAAGAATGTGCATTTCTTTTTTTTTTTTAATATTTATTTCTGAGAGAGAGAGAGAGAGACAGTGAGAACAGGGGAGGGTCAGAGAGAGAGGGAGATACAGAATCCGAAACAGGCTCCAGGCTCTGAGCATAGAGCCCGATGCGGGGCTTGAACCCACAAACTGAGATCATGACCTGAGCTGAAGTCGGACGCTTAACTGACTGAGCCACCCAAGCACCCCAAGAATGTGCATTTCTAACACGCTCCCAGGTGATGCGGGTGGTGGTAGTTGGGGACTGCACTCAAAGATAATGGGTATAAAGTGGTACAAGGCAGACAGTTATTTAAGGATAAGAAGGCTGTTAGGTATAGGAGGCTTCCTCTGGCTGATGCAGATATCATTAGTAAAATTCTCATGGAGACTCTGAACCAAAGAAGGAAGTAAGAGAGGGATTCGTGTCAGTATTTACGAGGTGTGTCTGCTCAGGATGCCACCCTTCACTGTTCTTTTAGGATAGTGCCCAGGTGTCAGATCTGCTGTTCTCCTGGCTTTTGATCTGAGCCCTCTCTCTCTGGTGAGAACTACTGGCCTCCTTTAGGCTCATGATGAATTAATTGGGCCACTTGACCAGATGGTGTTCTCCCTTACTGTCCCAGGTGCCCTTGCAAAGTTACTTTTGATGGCAGTTTCCCATCTGCTTTTACTGGTTTAAATCTTATGCCTTCCGATGTGATTGCTTTTGTTGCAGACCCAAGTGGGACGTTTCGCCCCTCAGTTTTCTGGCTACCAGCAACAAGACTCTCAGGAATTGTTAGCCTTTCTTCTAGATGGATTGCACGAAGATCTGAACAGAGTAAAGAAGAAGCCCTACCTGGAGCTGAAGGATGCCAACGGGCGGCCAGATGCGGTAGGATATTGAAGATTTTTGAGCAATAGTATTTCATAGAAGTTGCCTCCTTCTGAAAGTTATAGGAACGTTCTTTTGGTCTTTGAGTATTGGTGTCAGGACCCTGGTTGCCTCTTGCTATTGATGATGTGGACACAGGCTGTAATAGAGTTATGTGCTCCCGGTCAGAAAGAGACTACCTCTAGTACTCCCAGTTTGGAGTACTAGAGGTACTAATCTGGCTGGGGCTTCTTTAAGTGAGAGTCAGTTTGTTAGTATAATTTCATTGCTGAACCAGAAACAAGGGCATTCTGAAAACTGTAAAGTGCCTATAGTGTGGGCCTTGGGATTATTACTGCTCTCATTAAAATACATATATGATCATTAAAATAGTTTGTTACTAACATTCTTAGGGCACTGACTTTTTTGCCTCAATTTTCTGATCTGTGAAAATGGAATTTAGTATTTAAGTTACCCTATCACATTGGGATTCATTATACTAAAACTTTAAAGTGGCATTTATATCTTGAAGGAAAAACCATGAGTTAGCTGAACTATAGTATAAATTAAAACCTCACTGAAGGGACTTTGGATCATGGAAAACCATAAAGGAGGCAATCCTTGCCCTGATCAGGTCCATTTGTCCATGACGTTCTCAGGGCTGTCGGTCTCCAATCAGAGGATACACAGATGCCTGTGTGCCCATCGATCCTGAGTGAAGACTTTGTTAAGTGTGGGATTGGGCATATACCTGGCATGTGGTTGTATGGTACACCAAGAGCAGCCCATGCCCTGGCTGGCCTGGACCAAGTTCTTTGCTATAGAGACTGCCTCACGGTCCATCTCAGATTCTGCTGTAGATCATTCTGGATGAGGGGATAAATGACTTGGGTATGTTGAGAATGTCTTGTTTATCTTTCTCCTTCCAGGTGGTAGCAAAGGAAGCCTGGGAGAATCACAGGTTGAGGAATGACTCTGTGATTGTAGACACATTCCATGGTCTCTTCAAATCTACTTTGGTTTGCCCAGAATGTGCTAAGGTTTCTGTGACCTTTGACCCATTTTGCTATCTAACTCTCCCACTGCCCCTGAAGAAAGATAGAGTTATGGAAGTCTTCCTGGTTCCTGCTGACCCTTGCTGCAGACCTACTCAGGTGAGAACATCTGCACCCCACAGCGCCCCTCACTGTGGGACCCAGAGCCGGGCTTCTTCCACCACCAGCTGCCTCCGAATCCCCGTGGCACTTGCCTGAGTGTGTGTCCCCAGCCTCCATCAGACCCTTGTGTAATCCTGTATCATTCAAGGAAGATTGTGAAGGTGCTCCGGGCTTCTCTGTCGCTTTTCCCCCATGCTCCATTCGTGCAGCTAGGGTAGCACGACTGATGTGCCTCCTTGCATCGGAATGCTGGGAGGCAGCTGCAGGGCCCTGTTGGCCAGGCAGCAAGGAGAGGCTGGCTAGAACAGAAGTCTGCATGAATGGAGTGACGAGCGGGTCTCAGTGTCCCACCTCGCTGGTGGCTCACTGAGTGACTATACTGTTTAGTCTTCTGGCTCTGGTTTCTTCACCTCTTAAAGATGACATGACATGGCAGTCTGTATAGTTTTGAACAATTCCTTAAAGGAAGGAAACTTGAGGAATGAAACAAAGCATTATTTAGGAGGGAAAGAGATGGGCGGGCCTCTGTGCTGCCGCCTGAATAGAGAGGCAAGCGCTGAGGCAGAAGACTTGCCCGTTTGCATTTCTGACAACTCATCTGGGCCCTGACCTCATGTACACTGTTTCTGGGAGGTCATCTCAGATGACCCATGTTGCCTGCCCCTCCCAGCTCATCTCCCACCCTTTGCCGAATGCCCTTGTCACCCCTCCCATCTATCTTTTTGCAGTACCGCGTGGTGGTGCCGCTGATGGGAGCCGTGTCGGACCTGTGCGAGGCTCTCTCCAGGCTGTCTGGCATTGCTGCGGAAAATGTAAGGCGGGGTGGTCGGTGGCACTCAGCCTCCTGGGGCCACTTCATATCTTTTGGAGTGTATTTTCAAACTTGTAGCCATTTTTAAGGGGTAGGTTTTATTGGCCAGCACAAATGTGATTATATCTGGATGCCCCTGGCCTCCTTTCCCTCTCTTACTTGTGCACACTATGGCTGAGACTCCCTTCAGCCACAGGAACACTGTCCTTCCTCTAATGAGGTCACACTAGCCACGGTCAGAAGGCCAGGAATAGGGCTCTGCTCTCAGCTTTGCTGCCCTTGCCTACATGACCTCTTCTGTAGTGTGAGAAGATACAATTTCTTTCCTACACTGAACTCCATGAGTCTGTGAAGTGACATTGTGATGTTCTTGATAGAAATCTTTATTTAAAAGCAGCTGCCCATGGTGCGCTTTCTGCCGAGCCTGGCCCTTTGCGGAGGTGGGGAAAGTGACGATCCCCTCCCCCATCCTCCTGCATGCTCCAAGTCCCTCCCTTGTCCCAGCCCTGGTCAGTGCTCTTGCTCAGCCCCATTCCCCGCATAGCCCTGCTGGTTCTAGGCAGTTGCATAGTTGGGGTTTGGTATGTTTAGCTATGTGCTGAGAATGGTTTGGAGACTTCTAGCCCTAGCAGACACCCCAGAGACTTCTGGATGACTATCAGTCTCTGATCAACACTCACCCCTCACCATTCCTGACACTTGTCAGATCTCATCGTAATCTTCAGGACAAATGTTAGCCAGCAGGTTTTCTGCTGGTGGCAGTCGTGCTATGCTGTTCTTCTCCCTTGGGCCTTGGCGCCTGAGCTCTGGGGATGGTTGTGTGGCCATCTCTCTGGAGGCAACACTCTGGCAGCACATCATTTTCATTTACTCTGGGGTTTTATGTAGAGGCCCTTATCCATCCTGTAATCTTTCTGTTACTGTTGATTCTTAGATGGTGGTCACAGATGTATATAATCACCGGTTCCACAAAATTTTCCAAATGGATGAAGGTTTAAACCACATCATGCCTCGGGATGACATTTTTGTGTGAGTACTCAGTGGTTTCTGCTGCAGGCTCAAAGGAAACATTCTAGAGGCTTTGCCTTGTAGGTGTCTCCAGAACAGAAGATCTGGTAGTCGGTGCTCATGTGGATTTGCCCTGACTCCTCATGCCAGGGGATGGGGTGTTCAGGGAATTGTGGGTAGCCATCAATGCTAAGCACTTCCTGGCACTTTAGAGCTAGACATTCCAGATAACTCTCTTCAGCATGGACATAGTCTTTTGTCAACAGTTGCTACCTATTAACAGGGCCTATTTACTGGCCCTACAGATGGTCCTGATGTCAGAAATGCCTTTCTCAAGAAGAGCCACAGCCGTAGAGGGGGCCGCAGGAAGATAAGGGAAGGGATGTGGTGTAGCCAGTGGTTCCTTGGGCAGGTGCCATCTCAGAGTGATGGGAGGGTTGACAGAAACAGCCTTTTTCTGCTCTGACATTCTGGAAGCTGAGACTGTTTTCTCGTCCATATGGGGACAGTATAGTGCCAGCTCCAGTGATCTCTTTAGCCCCTCCCAGGTCCTCTTACTTCAAGGCTGCTCCCTATAATTTTGTGTGTGTCCCTCTCCTGGGTGGGGTGCAGTGGAATGTGAGCTTGCCTGCACTCCCTGACAGCCAGTTACTTGCTCAGGGAACCACACCCATACTGTTTCTTCCTCATTCCCCCTGCTTGGAAACTTGCCTTTGCTGAGAAAGAAGGTTTTTAGGATTGTTTTGGTTTTTGTTTTGGTTGAGGATTGCAGTACATGAAAGAAGCATTTCCTTCCCTTTAAGTTTTTGGGCCTGTGACTTCCAGATCACTCTAAAAGGAGTAGTTCTTGACCACACCCAAGATCCTCATTCTGTTCACTTGCACAAGCTGCCTCCCACTCAGCCGTCTTTGCTTACTTGACAAAATCAGCTCGGCGTCAGGCTAAGGCTGTCCGTTTCTGACCCCGAGTCCTTACAGCAAGCATCTCCTCTCAATTCTGGAAACTAATGTTTGTACATACCCAAGCTCAGAGGAACTGGGGCGTTGCCCTGTGGGAAGCTTGGCAAACCATCACCGACAAATGAATTTGCAGAGGGCTTAAGTGCCTACCATCAGGAAGCAAATTGTTTTAAAGATTAATTGGTAATTGTCATGAAAACACACTGGTGGCACTAATGTTACTTGAGCATGTGGTGCACTGTGTCGCTGAGTCCTTGAATTCTCACTGCTGCACTAGAAGGTGGACTTGTTCACTGAGTAAGCGGACTCAAAAAGAAGCACTTGGTGCTGTTACAGTATCCAGAAGGTGATAGCGACAAGCCTGGAATTTGGGTCAGCCTCACTTCAAGACCTGGTTCTTGACCCTAATGCTGGACCAGAGGGCCCTTACCTAGAACACACCTTGGACATTTTTGTGAGTTTTTCTTAGCACTCCTCTTAGAACATACATCATTTAGGACTGTTTGCCAGGCATCTGGGGAGGGTTGTGTGTGTGTGTTTGTGTTTATAGTTTTCAAAAATTGAATCAGTAAGTTTGTGTCTCCCCCTATAGGAAGAGGGAAAGACTACAGTCGGTTGCCAGCAATTTTGGTAACATCTGTTCCAGGATAAAACATCTATAAATCTCCTCAATCCCATGTATTCACTAAGTAAGACACATTTTTCAAAATCATTGATTTGTATTTAGCATTTTCTTTGGTTATTTCTAATTTTTAAAAAATTAAATATGATTCTTTTACTTCAATGTTTTTGAACAAAGATGGCAAACAATTAGTTTTATAAATTTGCTTCCTCGTTTGAAAGAATCTTTGTGTAATATTCTAGGTATACATTCTTGTACAATATTTGGTTTTATTAAACGCTTTAAAAGTTGAGCTCCTTGGTGACAGAAGATAAAACTTGGTGGCCAGGCACCCCTGCACCCTTCCTGCGCCTTTGTGTCTGCAGTGATGGTCCGGATGACAACTGTCATCTGTGTTGAGTCCCATTCGAAGGACCGCAGAGTTGAGGCCATGGTTGGGGGAAGGAGAATCACGTTATCCGTGAGTCCCGGGTTGTGTAGGTTCACATTTTGCTGACAGTGACCCTTGGGATTCCTGCCCAACTTCTAGAATCTTCTTGGAAATGGTTTATCCACCTTTCATGCTAAAGTATAGTTTGTCCCAGTAGCCACAGTCCTGGCCACCATGTAGCTGCAGCTCAGATTTCCACTGCTCATGGTGGCCTGCCACTGAAGGTGCCCTCTTGTGTGATTGACACAGGTACGAGGTCTGCAGCACCTCTGTTGATGGCTCCGAGTGTGTCACGCTTCCAGTCTACTTCAGGGAAAAGAAGTCCAGGCCGTCAAGCACTTCCTCCGGGGCAGTTCTATATGGGCAGCCACTGCTGGTTTCTGTCCCCAAGCACAAGCTAACCCTCGAGGCTCTGTACCAGGCTGTTTGTGAGCGTATCAGGTTGGTGGCAGAAATGCATTTGGCTTGTTATCTAAAATCACGACAGGCCCAGTCATAGTGGTGACTCCCCCTGCGGTGTCCCTGTGCTGGTCCCACGTGCTCCTTCTGTGAACATGCAGTTGGGCCTGCCCCCGGGAGGGCCAGGACAGGTGCTGTTGGGATGGGGCATCTGGCACTTTTTTTATAAGGGGTCTTACATTGTTTTGTTGTTGTTGTTGTTGTTGTTTTTTACATTTTGTTTATTTTTGAGAGAGAGAGAGCACTCACAGTGGGGAAGGGGCAGAGAGAGAGAGAGAGAATCCAAAGCAGGCTTCAAACTCTGAGATGTCAGCACAGAGCCCAACATGGTCTTGAACTCATGAACTGTGAGATCATGACCTGAGCTGAAGTCAGGCATTCAACTGACTGAGCCACCCAGGCACCCCCCTCTGGCACATCTTAAGCACCATGATAACTGTCACCTACGCCTCCTCTGGGGTTCATAGGATCATGGCTGTTACATTTGTCAGTCACTGGGTAAGCAGGCAGTCTAACGTTTTGAGGGCAGTTTGTGTCAGAATACAATTTATGACGTATCTTCACGATTGTTCTGAAGCTGGTAATTAATGTTCCTGGGAAATATATTTTTTTAATGGTGGTGCCATGTGACATTCATAGAAGACTTAAAACAAGTATTCACAGAAGAATCGTAGTCTTGGGTTACTTGCTATTTAAACATCTTATCTTTTGGGTTCTCCTCAATTTATAAAGTATTGACAGTCACATACTTTTAAAGCCCCTTTATTTACCTGAATTGCTTGGTGACTAGCTGGGAGTATATCGATTGTGAACTTCTTCAAGGTGAATAGTAGAGAAAAACAGGTAAATGTTATAACTAACACATCATTCTTTTTCTCCCTTTTTTTCAAGCCGCTATATAAAACAGCCTTTGCCTGATGAGTCTGGCAGCTCGCCCTTGGAGTCGGGGGCCTGCAATGGCTCCAGGGGCAGCTGTGAAGGTGAGCGCTCGCCACGCTGTGGGGCTGTGACTGACCAAATCCCTCCTGACCTCCCTCTTCTTCCAAAGGTGTTGTACACACGGGACAGGGAGGCTCCAGGGCTGGGTGGGGGCTCTGGCTAGAGGGCAGGCCTGGGAGCCCTGTTGCATCACTCCGTGCTGCCAGTGCACATTGTCCAACTTCACCGCCTCATGGAATCTTCTTAGACAGACATGTAGGCTGGGTTTCACCTTAGGCAGAGTGAGCGTTACAGGACTCAGTGACTTGTCCAGGATCATGAGGCAAAGTCAGGATTTGGTACTGGTGTGTTGGGATTGCAGAGTGGGCACTTATCTGGCTCTTGACTTGGCTTTTGTCTGCAGAGCTATTATGTTGGCCCTTGCCCACCACTCTGGTGTGGCACCGTCTCTGGGGAGGACAGGAGTCCTGGCCAGCCAGTCAGAGGGCAGAGAGTTTCTCTTGAGTGTTTCTTTCTACCCAGGAAGCTACAGGTAATAGCTGACTCTGGATGGCTCCAGCTGCAGGAGCAAAGAGAGCCACAGTCTGCAAAGCCGTAGGATAAGGCTCATTGCAGGAAACCCAGAGTCCTCGCCATCCTTTCATGGCCAACTGCTCACAAGCTCATCCCTGACTGAAGAGCTGTGTCTGACCTGCATTGTTGTTACCGTTCTTTTGGGGGTCTAGGCAGTTTAATGGGTTTCAAATTGTTATCAATATACAACCGCAAACGTCCAAGTTAGTACCATAAATTTTCAGTTGCAAATCCAAATGCCCAGATTTCTCCAAGACATGCACAGTCTTGGAAAGTGAGACTTGACATTAAAATTAATACTCACAAGGTTCTGGCCTCACCAGATATTGCAAATTGTGAATATTTTGGGTTTACTATTCATTACAGTCATATTCTTCTTCTTGCCCAGAATATCATGCTCCCACTAGGGACGAACAGGAGGGTGTTTTGTGTCCAGGTCCCACAAGCAGAGATGGCAGGGTGGTCATGGCTGTCTTGAGCAGACCCTAGGAGACCAAGGGTTTTTGGTGTTCTGGGAGTTAAAGCACTGTGATTCCTAGCTCAAAATGTGGAGTGGACAAGTCATCTCCTTCCTCTGAACCTTGGTTCACGCATCTGCAGAATGGGATGATGACGTCTGCTTCACAGATTTGAGGTTACAATTTTTTTTTTTTTGAGGAGTGGGGGTTGGCAGAGGGAGAGAGGATTTCAAGCAGGGTCCATGCCCACCACAGAGCCTGATGTGGGGCTTGATCTCACAACTGTGAGATCGTGACCTGAGCCAAAACTGGGTTGGACGCTTAACCAGCTGAGCCACCCAGGTGCCCTGAGGTTACAGTTTTTTTATTTAAAAATATTTTTTTGTTTGTTTATTTTTGAGACAGAGACTGAGCACGAGCGGGGGAGGGGCAGATAGAGAGAGGGAGACACAGAATCTGAAACAGGCTCCAGGCTCTGAGCTGTCAGCACAGAGCCCAACGTGGGGCTCGAACTCATGAACCATGAAATCATGACCTGAACCAAGGTTGGACGCTTAACCAACTGAGCCACCCAGGTGCCACCTCGAGGTTACAATTTAACAGATAATGTGGGTTAAAGTACCTGGCACAGAATAGACACACAATAATAACACCATGTCAGTATTTGCTGTTGTATTTAGCCTAACTTTTTAGATATTGCATCTGTCAATTTCCTGTTCAGGAAGAATTACTGCCTTCTTTTGAATCCTTTAACTGCATCTTAGTTAGGAGATAGACTTCAAACCCTATTTAATGATGAAGTACTTCTAACATTTTTACTGCCAGGGCTCCTTGTCAGGCCTGTGTCGTGGCTCTCCTGATTCTCTGAGTGGCCTTGGGTAGCTGCTTTCAGTGGACTCTATTTTGTCTTCTCATCCTGTGATATAAACTTCACTATATTTAATTCTGACTGCATTAGCAGAAGTTTCTTGAGGTTGTCCAAGGAGCTGATAGCCAGTGGCACAACCAGAAACAGAGTTCTAGTTTTAAGGCTCTGTCTACTGAGTAGGGTGGAAGCAGGCTTTGGCTGTATCCTTGTCAGAGAGGTAGCTGGTACGGCAGGAGCTCACCAGCCAGTCTGGGAGTGGAGCAGGCTCACTTAGGCGTAAAAGGGCCAGTGCCACTGCCTCAGGAGCCGAGTGAGCTGGTTGGCAAAGGAACGTCTCGTGCCAGATGGCTATTTTGGAAGGGTACTGATAGGGTCTGTGGCCCACTCTCATGCATGGCTGTGCTGTTCCTGTGGCCTGGGAGGAAACTGCTGCATTGTCCTGGGCCTGACTTGCCTTTCCTTATAAACACTCCCAAGGCTGATGATCTTCGAAAAAGAGGATTTTTATGTACAACATTCTCTTTTCCTCAGTGTCATCTACTAATATTTCCTGAGTATGTAAACTTCATATTTTATGTTATTTTATTTTCTTATTTTTAATGTTTGTTTATTTTTGAAAGAGAGAGACAGAGCGTGAGCGTGGGAGAGACAGAGAGAGAAGGAGACACAGAATCCGAAGCAGACTCCAGGCTCTGAGCGGACAGAGAGCCTGATGTGGGGCTTAAACTCATGAACTATGAAATCATGACGTGGGCCAAAGTTGGCTACTTAGCCAACTGAGCCACTCAGGCGCCCTGTAAACTTCATAATGTAAATGTTTTCTTCTCTTGTTACTTTTACATCACCTTATGGAGTTGTCCCATCTTTGTTGAAATTACTTACCCAACGCTCTGACTTTCCCCTTTTCTCAACAACAGAAAGTACAGTGAATATGTTTATGGATCTTTTTATTGCAGCCCCATAAACCATTTCTGAAATACCTGGGAAATTTACTCATCAGCATATGCCTCTAGAATGCCTATTAAAAAAGACTTGAGGGGCACGTGACTGGCTCAGTCAAAAGAGTGTGCAACTCTTGATCTTGGAGTCATGAATTCGAGCCCCACATTGGGTGTAGAAATTTCTAAAAAAAAATAATAATAAACTTAAAAAAAATTATTGAAACTCAGCACTCTCTGATGAATAAAGAGAAAAAAAAAGTGGGTAGGATCCAGTGTTCACTGGGACCCAGCATGGTACCTGCACCTGAGAGACATTCATTCACTGACTGCTTGTTGAAGGGACAGTCAGCCTGTTTCTTGTAGAGGAACTGAAGACTTTTGCTTAAATTTGTGATCATAATATTTTTTAATTGACTTTTATTTTCTGTTTTTATATTGAGAGAGAGTGAGTGAGTGTGTGTGTGTGTGTGTGAGAGAGAGAGAGAGTGGGGGAAGGGTAGAAAAAGAGGGGGACAGAGGATCCAAAGCAGACCTTGTACTGACGGCAGACAGCCCGATGCGGGGCTCGAACTCACAAACTATAGGTCATGACCTGAGCCAAAGTTGGGCGCTTAACCAACTGAGCCACCCAGGTGCCTCTTAATTGTCTTTTAAATTGTGTTTCTCAACTAAACTGTCTTCTTGGCTTCTCATTTTTTTCCTTTTCTCTCTGTGGGTCAAGTGATGAAGTTGAAAGAGTCAGAGGATGTGGGGTGAAGCCCAGTAAAGTACCAAGTGTGGAGGGGCCCAAATTTAGGACAGTTGGGCCTGCTGACTTCTTGTGTACCTTTGGGGGCATCACTGAGTCTTCCTAGGCCTGTGCTTCCTTCTCATGGGTTAGCAGTGCTCACCCTGCCTGTCTCACCAACTTGTGAGGGTCACACATGAATTCTGGTTCCTTGTGAAGGCTTACATGTAGCCTCACATACACAGGACAAAATCTGGAAGGAAGCACCATAGTTAAATATGAAATAAAATTTTCAACATCAAAATGGTGACAGTTTGTATACACATTGGTTTTCATTGTATGCTAGGAGAAGAAGATGAAGAAATGGAGCATCAGGATGAAGGCAAAGAGCAGCTTTCAGACACAGAAGGCAGTGGTGAGGATGAGCTGGGAAATGATCACAGTGAGACCACCCAAAAGAAGGTCAAAGGCCAGTCCTGCCCGAAAAGGCTTTTTACCTTCAGCCTCGTGAACTCCTATGGAACAGCTGATATAAATTCCCTTGCAACAGATGGAAAACTACTTAAACTCAACTGTAAGCATTTTCTTTGACCTTTCAAACTGGGCTTTTGGGGGCTTAGGGTCCGTTTAAAAATCCCATTTACACTCAGTACTCACTGCACTGGGCTTTTGCCATCTCCCTATAGCTCCAGGAACAGACATTTGTGTGGTCCTTGGCTCAAAATTCCCTAAAAACTGTTTCCGAGACCTCACCCCCTGCCCTGGCCATTTTGTCAGGGCTTTTCCTTTGTTCCTTGATGACTTCGGATGGATGTGAGCTCTCCCTTCACCGCCACCACCCTCAGGACCTTTGCTCTGGGTTGCTAACACTTCTCGTACCTCTGGCAGCATTTCCCCAGAGCCATGTCACTTAATGAGGCCATGTGTTGTTTTCTTCTGTTCCATGAGATCGCTCATGAAATGTGCAACCCATGGTCATGGGTTGTGTAGGCTGTTTGTTAGCTGGAGCCTGTAACGGGCCGCTGCGCAGACAGAAGAGGCATCCGCACAGACTGCACATTGTGCAGGGAGAAGTGACCCCTGCCTAGAACCAGCGCCGTGTCTCCTTCATTAGCAAAGAAATGAGCGCACTGTCCTTTTGCTCTCTTTCTTTTTTGTTATATTTCTTTAAAAAATTTGTTTGAAGAACAGCTTTACCGACGTGTTTCTGAGTCTCCGTGTCTGTCTCTCTCTCTGTCCCTGCAGCTCCTTCCTCTCTGTGTGGCCGCTTCCTCTTGTACAGAGCCTTGCATGTTCTAGCCACCTTCTCGAACTCCAGTCTTTGACTCTCCACTTAAAACTTTCCATATCCTTCTACCTCTGTCTTGCACTCTGTGGCCTGGAAAGTGCAGGCAGTGAGCTGGGGCAGTGTAGGCATCACTTTTTTTTTTTAATGTATTATTTTTTAATTTAATTACTTAATTTACATCCAAGTTAGTTAGCACATAGTGCAACAGTGATTTCAGGAGTAGATTTCTTAATGCCCCTTACCCATTTAGCCCATCCCCCCTCCCACAACCCCTCCAGTAACCTTCTGTTTGTTCTCTATAAAGAGTCTCTTACATTTTGTCTCCCTCCCTGTTTTTATATTATTTTTGCTTCCCTTCCCTTATGTTCATCTGTTTTGTATCTTAAAGTCCTCATATGAGTGAAGTCATATGATACCCATCTTTCTCTAATTTCACTTAGCATAATAACTTCTAGTTCCATCCACGTAGTTGCAAATGGCAAGATTTCATTCTTTTTGCCGACTAGTACTCCATTGTGTATATATATATATACCACATCTTCTTTATCATTTATCCATCGATGGACATTTGGGTTCTTTCAATACTTTGGCTATTGTTGATAGTGCTGCTCTTTTTTACCCCCCCTAATGTTTATTTCTGACAGAGAGCAAGCAACCAGGGGAGGGGCAGAGAGAGGGAGACACACAATCCGAAGCAGGCTCCAGGCTCTGAGCCCAACGCGGGTCTCGAACTCACAAACTGTGAGATCTTGACCTGAGCTAAAGTCAGACACTTAACTGACTGAGCCACCCAGAGGCCCCTGGGCATCACCTTTTTCTCCTCTTGGGGATCGCATTCTTGCTCTGCCTAACATCCCTCATATCAAAACCACTTCATTATTTTGTCAGGTTTTCTCATGGGTTAAGGTGGGAAGATATATGTGGTTGCTGTTACTTCATCTTGATCTATGTTCTTTCAGTATCCTTATATAGTTAGAGTCTTGGAACTTACTATGACATTGAGGAAATGTTTGCCAAAGGTTTTGGGGGTCCTGGGGTTCAGAGTAGACTGGCTCAAGACAAAGCATTGCTCTTGGCAATGGCTGGTGGTAACAGGTGTTGATGGTGAAGACTGTTTTCTTGTCACTCCTGTCACCTGAAGAGCCTCTCCTCTTGTTGGCTATTCAGTTATGAGTGACACCTTGGTCCTCCTCCACAGCTCGATCCACACTGGCCATCGATTGGGACAGTGAAACCCGGAGCCTTTATTATGATGAGCAAGAATCTGAGGTAGGTGACTGGGCACTCCTGGTCAGTGGTGCATGCTGGCTTCTGCTCTGGCTGTGTATTCGGGTCACTCTCCCCAGTTCCCCAGCAATTTGACAAATTCTACTGCAGATTGAAATGGAAAGCACTTGAAGATTTTGTCATTATATGTTCAGATAATCCAGAAAGTGCATTATATTCCAGGCATGGGAGCTTGGGAGGTTGGCTTAATTGGGTTAGAACTCATTTCCCCAATAGAAGTCCACACTTTGTTCCCCACAGGCCTATGAGAAGCACGTGAGCATGTTGCAACCTCAGAAGAAGAAGAAAACCGCAGTGGCCCTGAGAGACTGCATCGAGCTCTTCACCACCATGGAGACCCTTGGGGAGCATGACCCCTGGTAATGAGGCACCCCATTCCAAGCAGGGGCACCTGTATACCCTGGACTGAGCTCTGCTGTGGCCATCTCTGTACACAAAAACCCTTTTGAGGGGAGATGTGTCACTCTTTATCACATGGCTGTGACATGACTGTCCCTATATCATAGACTTTCTGTGCAAATTGTGTTTTCCAGACTAAGAAAAGCCATCCCTCTGTTTTGGAACATGGCTCAGAGAGAGAGAGAGGGACAGAGACAGAGACAGAGACAGACAGACACACACACACACACACACACACACACACACACACAGAAGCGGCCCATGCTGAGTGCAAGAAAGATGTTAGGGGATTGTGGCTATGCCTTGTGCTTGGGTGCCCAGGTTGCCCTGGCTCCTCGGCCCCCAGCCAAGTGGAGGTTTCTCTTTTCTTTACAGGTACTGTCCCAACTGTAAGAAGCATCAACAAGCCACGAAGAAGTTTGACCTGTGGTCCCTGCCGAAGATCCTGGTGGTCCACCTCAAACGTTTCTCCTACAATAGATACTGGAGAGATAAACTCGACACAGTCGTGGAATTCCCAGTCAGGTGGGTCCCTGAGCTACAGTGTTCTTAGGAAAATGGTAAAGTAGGCAAGAAGTCTAGGTACTGATTGGCTGAGAGTTTTGCGAACAAGGCTTTTCCGCGTTAGGATGTTTGTTGTTCCGCTCTGGGCTGTTAGACTTTGGCTCACTCCCTCTCCCCATCCTCCCACGTTTGGGGAAAAGATTCTCCAGCAGAGTACTTTCCAGGCTCAGGGTGATGCTGGTCATTGCTACCACCTGACTAAACTGGTCATCCCATCCATCATTGGTCCCAGGGAGCCTGGGCTCAGCTGGACAGCACAAACACAGGGTCTCCACTTGTTAACAGGGCTACAAAGTAACCAGAGTGTAGTCTGCTGAGGAGAATTGGGGCTGCAGGTTGGGACACAGAGCCACCTGTCCTATCCCTGGGGTAGAGAGTGGGACTGGCTGTCTACTCGTGTCCTCACGTCCCAGGATGCAGAGCATAACTGATGCAGGAAAATAAGTCAACCAAAGAAGAGTTGGTCCACAAAATACAGATTTTAGAGTATTTCCCAGGTAGTGGGACTATAGGTAGATAATGAAGTAGGTAGATATGTCACTGGGAGAACCTAGGTGGTAGCTACATGAATATTTGTTATAAGTTCATTTAACTTTTCTTTATTTTGAAATTTTCAAAATAAAATATTGGGGGAAAGTTTTCTGGGGTCTGTTTTGTTACTTAGCTAAAATTTTTATAGCACCAACTAGAATTTTGGTAATAACAGCCATTTCTATAGAGTTGCTGCAGCCCTCTCGTCTGTGCCTAGAGCCCTGCCTCGCCACTTGGTCTGGGGCCCGAGTTAGCCAGGCAGCTTCTCCTCTCCAACCTGAACATCTCAGTGCTCAGAGCAAGACCCCGGGGCCCGTGCCGCCAAGGCCTATTCATTCCTTCCTCTGCAGTTAGTTTTTGAGTGTTTCCCTATGTTCTATTCTGGGAGTACTGGGTTACTCTGACTTCGTTCTCTGAGTTTAATGTATTAAAGACCATTTTTGTGTTTTGTGCTCAGAGCTCTGAACATGTCCGAGTTCGTCTGTGACCTGTCAGCAAGGCCTTATGTGTATGACCTCATTGCCGTGTCTAATCATTATGGAGCCATGGGGGTTGGCCACTGTAAGTACTGGCATCTGTTTCCTCTGAGATGTTGAAATGCCCTCAACCAGTCTCTCACCAGCCTCTTCCTGTGTGCCAGGCACTGCCCTAAGCACTTTCTTTACACAGCACCTCAGGCCTCAAGTGTCAAGGTTTCAGTCTTGGTCCAAACTGCTGCTTCTCTATTCTGTCTTTTTTTTTTTGGTCTTCATATTCTTGAATCTGATAACCTCCCCTCTGGTAATCTATCCTAAAGAAAGGACTTGACACTGGGTAAAAGCTTTATGCACAGAGATATTCACCTCTTTTTAACAGTGATAAATTAGTATCAAGATTGCTGACCCACAGTTGGCACTACTGTCTGCACACTTGATGGAAGAGCGTGCAGCCATTGCAAAATAAAATTAGTGATCACAGGGGGAGACGCCCATGACGTGTTCAAACCTGCGTCATTGCAGAAGCTAGTGTGAAAATTACATTAAAGCAAAAAGCAAGAAAACCTTCTCTTTGCTCTACTTTATTTTCCAGAATGTCAGAATGTGTAGGTTTACTTTTATAATGAAAAGACTTATATTTTGTTGATTACGGAAGGGTATTAGTGATGTTGAAGACCTGGGTTTCCTCCCATTTCTGCTGCATCTGCACCATGCCAACTGCCACTACACCCAGTATTAGGACCCTAGAGATGACACCATGGGAGATATCAGTTCCTTTTATATTCTCAGCAGATTACAAAACTGCCCTAAGCCCCAGTCTTCTCCCTTGTACTGGTAAGCTTTTTCTGTTGGCTCAACAGTCTGCTCTCCTGCCCCTCCCTTTTTACTATATCACCTCATGGCTCACTCAGGTTGGCTGCTCAGTGTCCAGCCCTCTTGTCTACCTTCCAGGCCATCAGAAGAAGAGGAAAAGGGGCACAAACTTCCCCTTTAAGCCATCTTACCAGAAATCTCCCACAACTCCTCTGTGTACATCTCATTGGCTATAACTAGGCACATGGCTACATCTAGCTGTGGGGAGGCTGGGAAATAAAAACTGCACCTGTTTGAAAATTGGGCTCTACTGGAATGGCTATTGGCTACCTCTGATCACATCATATCCTGCAGCACTTCCTGCAACTTTTTTCCTCCCAAAATTAATTTTGGTATCTGTGTTCATGCATGTCAAATGAATTTACTTTAAAAAAATGAACTTACTTTTAAGTACTATTTTAGTATATAAACATACCATTTGGGAAAGTTTCTTAGCCTCCATATCCTTCTGTGTTCTCATCCATGAGCTTAGCCTGGTTGTGTGAGAACCCACATTGGGTCCACAATTGGAACTCCAGGATCGAGAACCACCACTGTGGCTGTTTTGACAAGCACGGACAATGGGGACAGGCTGTCGGCACCTTCTTCTGTGTTCTTTGCCCCTGCTTTGTGTAGGTGCTCTGATGAAGAGCTAAATGGCTGGCCCAGAGTCATGTGGCAGGTGGAGACTAGCACCCAGTCCTCCATTAGAGTCTGTCGTCGCGTAGAGTCTGGGGAGAGCAGGAATTGGTCATTGCTGCTGGGATTGCTGTTGTAAACACATCCTGCTAGAGAACAGTGTAGAATCAAGACAGGAAGCATTGACTGTGGGAAATGCTTAGACCACCGTGAGGCATTGTTATCCAGCCACAGACTTGGACTCAAATTTATCTTTCTCTGAAACTGATGACTGTGAGTCATCTTGTCCACATCCCCAGCTTTGCAAACCCAGATGCCCAGCATGTCTCTTACCAGGATTACCCCAGAGGCTCCAGAGGCAGAACGAGGCAGTAATAGCCATCTCCCTGGACCAAGTGGGGGAGTTTGACGTGGCCTGTTATTTTGAGAGCCATTTTTGCTTAAATATTTTTTTTTTATTTTTTAATGTTTTATTTATTTCTGAGAGACAGTGTGAGAGGGGAAGGTCAGAGAGAGAGGGAGACACAGAATCCGAAGCAGGCTCCAGGCTCTGAGTTGTCAGCACAGAGCCCGATGCAGGGCTCGAACCCATGAACCGTGAGATCATGACCTGAGCCAAAGTTGGATGCTTAACTGACTGAGCCCACCCAGGTGCCCCTATTATTATTCTTTTAAATGAAAAAAATTTTTAATGTTTTATTTTAGAGAGAGCACAAGCAGTGGGGCGGGGGGAGGAGGAAGGACAGAGGGTGAAAGACAGAAGCAGCCTCCAGGCTCTGAGCTGTCAGCATGCACAGCCTGATGCGGGGCTTGAACCCACAAACTGAGATCATGACCTGAGCTAAAGTCAGAAGCTTAACCAACTACACCACCCAAGTAACCCACAAAATTACAGTTTAAAGCCTTGGTCCCTGGGGCACCTGGGTGGCTCAGTCGGTTAAGCGTCTGACTTCGGCTCAGGTCATGATCTCGCGGTTCGTGGATTCGAGCCCTGCGTCGGGCTCTGTGCTAACAGCTCAGAGCCTGGAGCCTGCTTAGGATTCTGTGTCTCCCTCTCTCTCTGCCCCGCCCATGTTCGTGCTCTGTCTCTCACTGTCTGTCAATAATAAATAAATGTTTAAAAAAAATTTTTTTAAATAAAGCCTTGGTCCCTGATGACTCCATTTTTACCTTTTCAGAGCCTTTTTGAGAAAGAACAAGTTTCAAAAAGGAATTGTCTTTTGGTTGTTAGCTATAAATTTAATTTCAGGGTCTTTGTTTTCTTTTATTCATTTTTTAAAATATAATTTATTGTCAAGTTAACTAACATACAGAGTATACAGTGTGCTCTTGCTTTTGGGGATAGATTCCCATGATTCATCACTTACATACAACACCCAGTGCTCATCCCAACAAATGCCCTCCTTCATGCCCTTCCCCTGCACCTCCCCATCAAGCCTCAGTTTGTTCTTTGTATTTAAGAGTCTTAGTTTGCCTCCCTTCCCCTGCACCTCCCTTCCCCTTTTCCCTTCCCCTGCACCTCCCATTTTCCCTTCCCCTGCACCTCCCCATCAAGCCTCAGTTTGTTCTTTGTATTTAAGAGTCTTAGTTTGCCTCCCTCTCAGTTTGTAACCTTTTTCCCCCCTTCCCTTACCCCATGGTCTTCTGTTAAGTTTCTTAAATTCCACATATGAGTGAGAACATTGTTTCATATTTTTAGAGTTTTATTACTGTTCAGTGTAATAAACGAGCCAGACTAGTTCTCTGGTGATTGCTAGAGGTATTTTCTTTGTTGACCTGGCAGACACCGCATACGCGAAGAACAAACTGAATGGGAAATGGTATTATTTTGATGATAGCAATGTGTCCCTGGCCTCCGAGGATCAGATAGTGGTGAGTAGGCTCTAATACTTGGTTCCTCCTCTTACCTTTCTGGGTAGAAATCTCCTGGGTCTGCTGGGAAGAGTCTCCTGGGCTGGTTGGTTATTTGGTCATCCTGATGTGACAGCGGGAGCTGGGTGTGGTGGAAAAAGAGTTGACTGCCATTCCTTCTGGGACCCTTCCTAAATGAGAAGCTCAACTCTCTGGGTTCTGTCAGGGCGCTGACCTTTCCCCACTCTGGGTAGAGTCACCTTCATGGTTGCCTCTGTGCATGGACGCACAGGGCACAATGGCAGATGCTTGAGAGTGGGTCTGGAACAGTGAGAGAAAAGCTGGGGAGAATGGGTGATAATTCCAACCAGTAAATGAACTTTTCCCCTCTTGTGTTTTAGACAAAAGCAGCTTATGTGCTATTTTACCAACGTCGAGATGATGAATTTTATAAGACACCTTCACTCATCAGTTTTCCCAGATCCTCTGAGGGAGGGACGAGCCCAAGCGGCTCGCAGCAGGGCATGGGCGACGATGAGGCTTGCAGTATGGACACCAACTGATGCTGCCTCCGTGACTCTGCCACCCCACAGCGCCAGTGTAATCCCCCAGGAGAACATCTGACACCCTGGAGACTACTAGTCTAAAAACCAGATGAGGAAATTCTCTTTTATGAGCAGAAGAAAAAAAAAAAAAAGACCCTGTTTGCTCAGAAGGGTTATGTCAAGAGGCTGAGTTATTTTTCTTTTTATGCAGGTGGTGAGAAATTTCTTATAAGACCTGTGGGGTGGAAATTAGGGGGTGGGGTGGGGGGTGCACAGTGGAGTAAGTCCTGTGCATTCTAAAGAATGGAGAGGAACACTAATTGAGTATGAAGACCTGCCGCAGGCTGCCCTGAGTTCCTGGATTTCTTATTCTGGTGCTGATTACCGGTCACCCCAGCAGTCTGCCCACAGTAAACCAAGCCTCAACTTCACTTGATGTTGTCCCCTTCTCCCTTGCTATGCACTGAGATGGGTTTATAATTCCCTCAAAATTAGCCACTGAAGCCAGTTTCTGTATCCCTTTAAGTCATCTTGGAATTTCCATCTTTCTTCCCCCTAATGAAATGAAAATATTTGGTGTTGGGGTCCCCTGCCCCTCAATCTCGTGTGGAACCTAGCAGTTCTGTTAAGTCCCTCACCGTTCTTGATGAATTGAGACTGTTGGATACAGTGTGGAGCTTTTATTAGGCATCACTTAAAAGAAGTCGGTTCACAAAACTGCTGGGTTCCGTGGCCCTCAGGTTTCTCTCCATGTTGGCTTGAGAACAGGAACCTTCCCTTCTTGCCAACTTTGGTAAGAAGTGAGATCGCCCCTCCAGTGGCTTCTGGGGGTTCCGCGCCCCCACCTTCTCCCAGGCGATTCTGGCCCCCGCAGTCCTCACCAGCCTCCCTCGCTGGGCAGGGGAGGCGGGTGGGGATCCCGCTAGCTCCGTTCCCCTCTGGACCACATGGGTTTAAAGAACTAGGTGGTCGTCCAGGCATTCTTGTCTGACCTTTAACCTTTGGGGGTGGGGGAGGCGCCGTTCCTGGGCACGCGCGGCGACCGTTGGTGGGGGTGGCGGTGTGGCTGCGTTGCCGGGTGAGGACGTGGCCGCGGACCTTCTGCCGTAGGGCCGGAGGCTGGCCGCTGGCGGGGGCCGAGGGTGCTGCAGAGATGGCTGTACTGGGCGGCAGGGGCGGGCGGGCCCGGGAGCAGGGGGAGGCGGGGCCGAGCGTCCTGGGGCTCCAGATTGCAGGTTCCTCCCGGAGAACCGCGGGCCACACCCGCCGCACAGGGAGGAAGTCCACCCCTACCCCTACCCCCACCCCCACTCCCACCTGGAGTGTGGGTTACTGTGGCCTCTGTCCTGTGGCGTGGATCAAGCTCCAGGAGATGCGCCTTTCGGGGGTGGTTTGCAGCTTGATATGTTAATGTTATATTCCTGATGCTCTGTGCATTCCTAATGTATTACATAATAAAGACATGGTCGCTTTTAGGGGAAATGTCTGAAAAACTGAGAAGATGCAGAAAGGAGCTGACTGCAGCCATTGACCGGGCCTTTGAAGGTGTCAGTCATTCCAAGGAGTGCTCAGGCCAGCAGAGGCTGGAGCAGGACACCACGCCGCTCTCCTTCCCCCTCCCTGTGCACCGGCTTCTTTGCAGGAGGCACCCGCTGGCAGCCTGCTCCTCCTCCTCCCTTGCTCCTTTCGCTCCAGTCCCTTGTGCTCCTGAGACTGAGAGCCCTGCTTTTGCTCCAAACCATGCCCCAATGAACGCAAAGCCACATGCTTTATACGCGAAAAGGAAACCTCTGGCCAGTAAAGAAAACGTATTGACGCATTCCTCCATTTTGGCACCGGAAAGACAGTTTTGGAGAGCCACAGGAGATGGGGAGAACTGGAGAAAAGACAGCCTAAGGTGATTCCAGTTTGATAGTGTAAAAAGTTACGATTAAGGGGATCTCATTTCTAAAAATTCCGTTTGAAGTTCCTAAATTGAATTCATAGCACTGCCTTTGCCTCCCCCTTAGGATGGTCAGACTAGTCCTAGAAAGTACCTTGCAGGCCCTACAGGGGTAGGGAACGTTAGAGAACCTGATTTCTAAAGCGCTTCATTTTTTATGCTGCAGAAACAATGTCCATACTAGGGACAAACTGAATGGATACTTCCTGCCTTCATTCTTGCTTTTTCTCCCTTCACCCCACCCCACCCCACCCCACCGGTTTTTAGGCCGTCCCTGAGTTAAGATGTCCCCTAGACCTTTTTACTCCCTGGTAGCTTTAAAGTTTATTTAAGTAATCTCAACACTCAACATGGGGTTTGAACTCACCACCCCGAGACCAAGAGTCACATGCTCTTCTGACTGAGCCAGCAGGGCACCCCTCTCCTGGTAGGTTTAAACTGCCTGATTCTCGGCACCTTGATTTGGAGAAAGGATGACCTTATGGGATGAAACTTTAAGGTCCTGCCATCTTGGCTGACCCAGAGGCAGAGAACAAAGAAGCTATTTAGTTGGTTCCATTCTACAAATGTCATGTGGGTATTCATACGCATTAATGCACTGTCTGGGATACTTGTGAGTCATTAGGATGATGCTATTAGTCAGCCTCACTGATTGAGCAGTTTCCAGTTGTCCTCTCTATACGCAGCACAGAAGACAATTTAAAGTTACCAGTTTTGTTTTTAAGATTATCTAACACTGAGTTCCCTACAATATTTTCTTGAAAGAGGCTCTAATCCTCCTCCTCTTCTTCTTCTTCCTTCTTCCTTCTTTCTTCTTTCTTCTTTCTTCTTCTTCTTCTTCTTTTTTTTTTTTCCTACCTGGGGGTTGCAGGAAAGATATGGAGAAAGATTTGAAGGTTGACTCAAACATGCCACTCAGCAGTTCTAGCCAAGAGGTCACAAAGGATCTGCTTGATATGATCGGTGAGTACAGAGGGCAGGTCTGTCCTCTCCTTAGAATAGGTCCTTCGTGCAGGTCCTGAGTCAGCAGGTGTCTTAAAAAAAAAAAAACAACAAACAAACAAAAAAAAAACCACTGTCTTAGTTCTCATCCATCTACATGGTACATTTGTTTTCCCTATGGCAGGCTGTCTGCATAGAGCCCTCATGGAACTGATAGCCTGATGGAGTCACACAGGAATCGGGTCATTTCATAAATGTCTAGTACAGTGAATCCCTGGATATAAGGGACAGTGGCTCCCCAGGACTTGGTGGTTGAGTTGAGACCTGGAGTCAAGGATATAGGCAAAGAGGGGGCATGGTGGGGTGGGTGGGTAACATAATATTGGAAGGATCCCCAAAGCTCCCCTGTAATTCCAGCAGCCAGAGAAAGCCACAGTTAACATAGTGCTGTACATCCCGTCAGAGGGTTTTTTTCTACACACACATCTGTACATTGTGTAAACTATGCATGACCTATTTTTATTATGTATGTATGTATGTATTTATATATGCTCCATTTCTAAATGACTCACACTGTACAGTGGGCCAATAGCCCCTAGTTAAGGGATGCATGGCCTTGGGGGCTGCCTGAAGCTCTTATCTCTGGAAGTGTCTCCAGGTTATGGAGATGAAAAGGAGGCCTGGTGAGAAGATACTCCAGGCCACAGAGCAAGACCCCTGCCAGCCCACTGTGAGAAGACAGTCTCCTCCAGTAGTCCCAAGAGGGGAGCTGAAGTCACCTGCCTCAGCTCACTATCTTCCACACCCTTGCCAGCCCCAGGCAACATGTGGATTCCCCAAAAGACTGGGGTTTTTTTTCACACTATGTCTGGTCATGCCTGCAGGTCAGGGAGTTCCCTGAGATCCAAGACAAGCGTATGCATCTCTGTGTCCTCCCACTTATACCTTCCTTGGGAACTGGCAGGTAGTTGGGCTCAAGAAATGTGGAGCTGAGAGGGAGGGCATCAAGCCCACCTAAAAATGAGGCCCTCACTCTGGCAGCTTGCCCGCCTCAGAGCAGCAATGCCGGGCTTGGCACAGTCCCTGAAGAGTGACCGCCCATTTGTGGGTTTTAACTTGGGCCTGGAATGGCTTTGGGAGCCTCTCACTGGAATTGTAATGCGGGATGTTCTTATTTTCAAGACCATGCAAGCATCCGAGCTATTGAAGAACTGGCTGGGAAGCTAGAATTTGAAAACACGTTGAGCCGCGTGTGTGGCCACTGTGGAGGCTCGCCCTTCAGGGAGGAAACCTGGGCTCTGCTCTCGGACGAGAGCCCTCAGAAGGCCTCAGATGCAGAGCCTGGCAGCCTCAAGCAGGCTTTCGATGATCACAGTATCGTTGAGACTGTGCTGGACTTGGAAGAAGACTACAATTTGATGGCCTCTTTTAAATACCAAATTGAGTAAGGACAGCTTTGGTTCTTTCCAGCAGGAGGCTGCCTCTCAGGCAGTGATTGGTGTCACTGTGGGCCACTGCCGAATGGCTGGCAGAACTGGGTTACCACACCGTCTTTAACTTCTAGTTGTGTCCCTTTTTGAGCTGAAAGCCCATTTTTTTTTTAATTGTTGCTTTGAAATGTTTCTTATTGTTAACTTTTTTTTTCACTTTCCTTGAAATCTCAAATGTGTTTTTGATTGACATTTAATACACCCAGTACCCAAGGCAGGTATGGGTCGTGGGCCTCTGCTGCGTCTTCTGGTATTCTTTTCCCATGGGCCCGTGAGTAAGTACTGGGGCCACAACCAGGGTGGGCTTTGTGCACTCCCTGGGACCAGCCCAGCCCAGGCCAGCACAGCCTACACAGACTGTGGCCTCAGGTGCTCTGCCACCCATGCACACTTTCCACCCTTGCACAGGGCTGCCTGTTCTCTGCACGGGCTCCATGCTCTCCTCTTGTCCAGACCAACCTCCCGTCAGTGTCCCCCAGCCCTGCCCCTGTTCAGCTTGAAAGCCTCTGCAGGGACCTCATGGTTGTGTTGGAGGGGCGGATCCCCTCCTGACAGGACACTCCCATGAGGCCTCCCCACCACACTCTCCACATCAGACCTCTGGGCCCTCAGCCAAGGGTAATGAGACAAAAAGGTAAGCAAAGGTCCTGCCCATCCACCTTCATGCCTGAGCCTCATGCATCCCACTCCAGGCCTGGAGACCCTGTGGCAATGACCCTGCTGGGGCAAGATGGGCAGGGAGTGAAAGAGGAGCCAGCTCACTGCCCTTCTGACGTTGGCATAGCAAGAAAAGCATAACAGGGCTGCCTCTAGCCACACTCCTGGAAAGAAAGGACAAGGGCATCATCAGAAATTATTTCGGCAAATATCTCAAAACCATGATGTTCTTTCAGGAAAAATAAGCTATTGGGCAAGATTTGATGCCCAGAAATGGAGTCTCAGGGAAGTGCCTGACTTCTGGGCTCATGTAGGGAGGATGGGGGTGAGGAGGCTGGCACAGGGGCTGTTGTAAGACCCAAAGCTCAAATAACCCAGAGAACTGGGAAGGAAGGCCTGCTACCAAGGGCCCCCCTCCGAAAGGCCATCTTTTAGGCGAGACCTCAGCACAGGGCGGGCTGCAGAGCCGGTGACCACAGGTCTGGTGATTCTTGCAAGCTCTCAGGTGGAGACTGTGTGCTCACTCCTTAATGGAGCAAATGGCACCACTAGCCTCCGGCCACTTCAAGGGATGGGCCTCCCCTGCTGGGGCAGCCACCACCACTGCCCTACCTGGGGCAGGGGCAGGACAAGGTTAACCAGAGGACATTCAGTCCCTGCAGGGGATGGCAGCCTCAATAAGCACTCATAGTCTGTGGAGTTGGGGGCCAGTTTCTTCTCCCATAGCAAAACGGACAGGAGCAAATGAAAATAATGCTCACAGCATCCTTAGCCATACTGCTCAAGTAAAGAACAGCTGTGTGCATAGAGAGAGGTCTACTTGAGATCCAAAAAAGGGCTCAAACAGGTTCAAATAATAAGCGCTGGTGTGGATTGTCTCCCAAAGAGAAGGTGGAGCTTAATCCACTCTCTTACCCCATCACCACCCCTTGAGGCCAGGCTAGACTTAGTGGGTCACTTCCAAGGAACAGAGCAAGGAAAAAGAAAAACAGATTTCTGTGCAGAAGCCTGATGGCACGTAAGCACGTGATGAAGGTAACACTACCAGTGATGTCATGTGGATGAACTTTCTGCCCCCCACAGGGAGCAATGAAAAGGGTGCTCCCCCTCTATCGTGCCCTTACCAAAACCCCCACATCCCCAGTCCAATCATACACCAAATGTCCGACAAACCCAGATTAGGGGGACATTGTGCAGGATGCCTGGCCAGCACTCCAGATTGTCGAGGTCATGAGAACAAGGAAAGACTCAAAACCTGTGACAGCCCAGTGAAGACTAAGGAGACATGCTGTCTACAACACAGGGTAGTATCCTGGACTGGATCCTGGAACAGAAGATATTAATGGAAAAACTGGGGAAGTCTAAATAAAAGGCTAGAGTTCATGTATTTGTTAGTTTCTTAACTTTGACAAATATGCCTGTTATGTAAGGTGTTAACATTAGGGGAAACTGGGTGAAGGGTAGATACAAACTGTCTGCAACTTTCCTGTAAATCTAAAGTTATTCCAAAATTTGAAATGTATTTCTTTTTTGAAAGTGCAGTTGATTCCAAGTTTGTACAAATGTGTGTATGAGCACGGCATATACAGGAAATTGTTATGGAAGGTAAGGTTTTGTTGTTGTTGTTTTTTTCCTTGTCCGTATTTTCTCATTTTTCTACAGTGGACATGTATGGCTTCTTAGAAACCCCATCTCCACCACAGCCAAGGGTATCCCTCACCAGCGAACCGCCCACACCTGACCTTCATGGTTCCCAGAAACTGGGGCAGAGACCAGACCCACAGTGGGAGAAGTCACGGGGCCTTGGCAGGGGAGTTGCTGGATCCCCGGACGGAAAGCTCTAGGTCTGCATTCACGCTCCCCCAGGTTTTTGCACAGGGAGCGGCTTCTGGCAATAGGGGCCTCACCCCAACCAGAGAAGACTGCAAAGAGAGGATTATTTCTGCCTGTGGAGGAGACTGTGGTCCTTGAGAACAAGGCTCAGCATCGGGGAGAGGCCCCGCTCTCCATGGCCCCAGACAGACACACTGCTGTTTTAGCTAAACCTTTATGTAAAACTTCAGATTTGCCAGAGGGGTGATTCACCTTGGGTCCTTGGATAAGGAGCTTTTCCTCACTGCAGAAATACAGCTTGTTCACTTAAAGCAGGTGAGCCCTGAGCCTCTGGCTCTCCAGTCCCAGATTAGCAGGAGCAGCCATATGGTCATCTCCCTGGTGACCTGGACTCCTGTCTCTGCCTCCCTGGCTTCCTGAGGTGTCCCAAGGAGACCCTCCTGCCTTTGTCGTCTGCTTGACTGGGCAGATGTGTGCTCATCTACACACACAGGGGGTTTGGGGCATGGTCTCCAGACTTAGCTAGAAGGGGAAAAGGACTCTAGAACATTTCCTTGGGTTTGTGGGGGGCTGGGACCAATGACTTCTTGAGACAATGATAGTCCTATTTGAGAAACTAAAAATGTTTTACGTCATTTGGTTCTCTCCCCCGCAGCTCATCTTGGCAAACCAAACAATCACTGAATTGTTTCCGTGGAAACACCAAACTGTGATTTGGATTAGCGGAATCAAAATAGAAACAAGGCAACCTCAAGAATAAATAGGAGCTTTGGAACCTGCTAGTTGCAAACTGCAAATTCAAGCCACAGCATAAGGCATGTGAGAAGCCGGGTCCATCCAGCCCTGTAAGAGTCCCCTGGCTGCATCCCACCAGTGTCCATGCCAAAGCTACTAGAAACCAGTTCTGTATACAGACTGGTTGACTTTGTAAGGCAGGATCTGGCCCACAGAAGCTCCTAGGACCTGCTGGGGGGCAGACAGGGCAGGCTGAGGAAGAAGGGGTAGAATAAAGGAGAGAGATGAGCCAATGGCCGAGTGAAGGTCAGCTTGGAGCAGAGAACCACAGCTGAGGCCTGAGAGCAGAGCAACAATTCTTTCAAAAGGACAATTCAAGGGCTGGAAATGTTGACCCTGCCCTCAGCCTCAACTAGACTGCCATGTTCTCCACATTACTGGGCATGGCTGTCTAGCCACATGGGTCTAGATCAGAATCTGAAATCTTGCGAGGTGAGTTCTGGGGGAACTTCCGGTTAGGGGGAACTTCCTGTTCTGGGGGAACTTCTCTGCCTCTCTGAGGCTCAGCCAGTGCTATCAGGCACTGGGGCCTGTCTTCTCATTTCTGGATCTCCAGGTCCCCCTCTCCCCTGCCTCCTGCTCCCCTCAGTAGGGGAATAGGGGAGCTCCCTCCTGGCCTACCTGCCCTGGCTCCTTGGACCAGGCAGAAGGCAACAGAACTCCTCAGCCCCTGTGTCTCTCACCTGTGTATCCAGGAACGTGCTGATAGGGCAGCAACACCATCCTCCCACTTGTGAAGTTGTGAGCTGTCAGTGTTCAAAGAAATTGAGGACGAGGATTTGCAAAAGAGGCCTAATTCAGGCCAATCTTCCTCTTGTTGAATGGCCCAGCTGGGGGCTCACCTGGTACCAGAATGCTACCTCTTCTAACTAAATAAAGCAAAAGGCATTGAATATGGCAATGGCCAATGAATAGGGCATTCGAACAAGGGAAGCCACTACACCTGACCGTAAATGTAGATAACAATTGAAAAGGCTTTCACCCCAAGACTATCTGAGGCTCTGGCAATTTGCTTTCTCCCTGGAGTATGTGAGAGAATGTTAATATTTTATGTCCCAGAAAAATAGAGTGGACCAAGTTTTACTTAGGAAATCTACTTGACAATGGATCCTAGCCCTAGTGAGGAAGGACTCTGTGCTTGCCCAACTTGAAAATGCCTGCTTTGATGAAGAGTTCTGGCCTAAGTCCTGGCATGAAAAAATTTTCAAAATTGCTCATCCCTTGTAGGAAGCAACTATCTTTTTGGAAGGCAAAAGAAAGGCTGTGGTTTTCTGGGCATTTTGGGTGGAGAGAGTTTGCTGGCACCTTGCCTGGTAGAAAAGAGGGCATATTGCAGGAGACCCCCTCATCAGGAGACCTTTGGAACTTCTGAGACAAAACACAAAGGAAGTTGCAAAGGGATGCTAGAGAGACCTGACTTTGGGACAGGGCTGCAAAGAGCAGTTCAAATGTTAAGCAAGCAATCCCTGCCCTCAGTATTTGTCACGTGTCTACTAAGGTCAGACACTCTCCTGGGTGCTGAAGATACACCTGGGATGAGGCAGATGCTGCTCTTGCTTCTGGGGTTTCTATTCCACCCACCAAGGCAGGCAAATCAAGTATGTGCATCAATATGACTTTCAGATGGAACTGTAGGAGAAAATTAAAACAGGGTAAGGGAACGGGCAGTGAGTAGGGCAAGCTCTTACAGAAGAGGTCAGGAAAAGGTCTCTCTGTAGGTGACATTATTTTTTAAGTTTATTTATCTGAGAGAGAGAGAGAGAGAGAGAGAGAGAGAATCCCAAGCAGGCTCTGCACCATCAGTGCAGAGCCGGATGTGGGGCTCAAACTCACAAACCGTGAGATAATGACCTAAGCCGAAATTAAGACTGAGCCACCCAGATGCCCACTCTGTAGAGGACATTTAAATTGATACTTGAGAGGTGCCTAGGTGGCTCAGATGGGGTTAAGCCTCTGACTCTTGATTTCAGCTCAGGTCATGATGTCATGGTTGGTGGGTTCGAGCCGAGCCCTGCATCGGGCTCCATGCTGATGGCTTGGAGCCTGCTTGGGATTCAGTCTCCCTCTCTCTCTCTCTCAAATTAAATAAATAAAAACTTTAAAAATGACAATTGAATGTCAAGACAATTAGGTGCTGTGATTCGCTTTATTTCCATCCTCAGATGTAGCTGGGGTCATTATCAGAGGGAGGAGCCCCTAGGTGGCTCTCTGGGCCCTAGGTCCATAGACCTCCCACTATTTCGCCCCTGTGTAGCCACATCTCTATCAGTTATCCAAAGAGCCAAAAACATCGTGTGCTCTGGGGATGTGCCTGGGATATGTCACGCTCACCAAATCTGGCAGGAACACAGTAGTTTAAAAAAAAAAAAAGCCTTAGGAATAAAATAAGAAACAGAATATCCTTTCCCGATGATTACCAGAGACAGGCAGTGTAATTTTAATTAACTCAGCCTTGTTGGGAGATAAATTTACTGCTCATTCTACAAAAACACCCAGCTCATAGAACACTGAGTCACTCTGACCTTTGACTTCATAACACAAAATTAAATACTTCTGAAGAAATACAGGATTTTATAATTCACAGCAGAATCAGAGAACAGAGGGTCCTGCTTTGGCATTTCAAAATTGGACAGACCCTTCAGTGAGAAAGCCACAGTCATAAATATTAATTGGATTCTCTCAACAGCGTCTCAACTTTGAGTTAAAATGATCAAACTTTTCAGCTTAGAGTAATAAAAGATTTCCAGATACAAACCCCTCTGGTCTACAAGCCTCATGCTTGCTGCTCAGCAACCACCTGCAGTCAGTTTGGGAAGGGTTGGAAGGACCCCATTGCATGGCTGGGCCCCTTCCTCCCATGCCTTCCTTGTACAAGCAGAGAAAACCAGTATGGAAGGCAATAGAGACTGGCAGAGGGCAGGGTGAACAGGCATGCAGTGAGGCTCATGGGGAGAAGAGACCAGGGCAGCCCGAGGCAGAGTCCAAGTCCAAGTCTTTCCTGGGCCTTGGAAAGGGCTACTGTCATTGTCTGAGGTTCCCAGCTAGAGGTCATCGGAGGCCCGTGGTTTGGAAACAGGAGTAAGAGCAGCTTAGGCTGGTGCCTAGTATCCCTGACAAAGGTGTTGCAGCTAAATTAAACTCACACCTTTGTAAAGGGATACACACCCTTGAAAATAATGAAAATAAGAAAAAAATCAAGAGCCACTGCTTTCTGTAATGGTCCACTTAGAGGTCCCAGTGTGATTTACTGCATTGCCTTGAAAATGGGCAAATTCTGGAAGGCAATCCATCCAGTGAGGATTTTTACTTTCAAACAATAAAGGAAAAGAAAAAAGGAAATTAGTCCAAGTAGGGTGGTGTTTATTCAAAATCATTTGGGTGAAGTCTATGGAATAAAAAGATGGTATATGTCTTATGCATTTTATTTTCTTTTTTAAAAATATTTTTTGGAAGAGAGAGAGAGAGAATGAGTGGGGGAGGGGCAGAGAGGGGGATTGGAGAATGGATGATATGAAGCAGGCTCTGGGCTTGGTGCTGACGGCAGAGAGCCTGGTGTGGGGCTCAAACTCATGAACTGTGAGATCATGACCTGAGCCAAAGTCAGAAGCTCAACCGACTAAGCCACTCAGACACCCTATTTGATTTTCTTTTTTTTTTTTTTAACTTTTTAAATGTTTGTTTATTATTGAGACAGAGAGAACCAGAGCATGAGTTGGGGAGGGGCTGAGAGAAAGGGAAACACAGAATCCAAACCAGGCTCCAGGCTCTGAGCTGTCAGCACAGAGCCCGATGCAGGGCTTGAACCCATGAATCATGAGATCATGACCTGAGCTGAAGTTGGATGCTTAACCGACTGATCCACCCAGGTGCCCCTTGATTTTCTCAAGTAAGTTGTTGGGAGATCCTTCAATAAACTTAATGGAAAAAATGTTTTTAAAATTTATTTTTTGTTATAAAATAAATATACATATATATATAACAAAAATTCAAAACTGCTGCAAGATATAAATAGCCAAAGTCTCATATAAGCCCATGTCTCTCTGGAAATAATGCGGGGTCCTTAGATGCTCTCATTAGCTTGAAGGTGGTTGAAAACAGGATAGGGAAAAACAGCTGGGAAGGAAAATGGGATTATGTGGCTTGTGTACAGTGGCGCTCTGGGCATTTATTGGGTGCATGTCACCTCTTTTTCATTGGCAGCTTAACATTCTCTATTTCTCTGTTCACAAGAAGACAGCGTGTCCTGTAATACGTCCACTGATCAAAAACTGCAAGTGCTCTGACAGTAAAACTGGATAAAAATAGTAACTAAAAAATCCTGAGGCCTGGATAGGCATTGGTCATGTGTAGGAAATCCTGTGAAGACCAAAAATGTTTGGGAGTCATGCTGCCACAGTAACAGTTCTGTGAGAGCCCTTCTGCCACTCAGTATCCATACGGAGGCCAGCCCTGCTTTCACCAAAAACAGCACCCTCCTCCTGATGCCTTACACTGAGGCTGCTGCGCCAGCTCATCACCATCTTCACATACCTCACTCCAATAAATAAGGATGCAATTATCCCTTATGCCTGTCATGGGAAGCACCTGCTACCCAGAATGCCAGAGCTGCCCTCCCACCCCACACCTGTCCTGCACTGACCTCCTGAGGGCTCCAATCAGGCTGCAGGGACTTTCTGCTGTTAGCCAGCCCCAGTGTTCTAGAATTTGTCTTTCCAGCTGAGACCAATTAACTATCAGCTGAAGTCAGTTTATGGGCTGGTCAAAAGCCATCATCACTGCTGTCAAAACCCAGATCATAGAGCATACTCTTGCCTGGCTCCTTGCACAGAGGAGACTGTGAACTTCCAAGGCGGAGGTCACTGAACCAGCTCATCTGGTGGTCCCCCAGAGAACTTTTAGAAAGCAGGCTATTTTCTTGGGAAGAATGCCCACTGTGCTGCAAAATATTCTCCTGCGCTTCCCTCACTGTCTTACTGGGCATGACTGTTGCTCTCAGAACAGGGCTGACTGGTTTTGTGGGAGTCCTGGCACCCCACAGATGCAGGGACTGAGTAAGGGGTTCCTGCTGCTCCAGGGGGAGCCTCTGTGGGCCAGAAACTGGAAGCTGAGGATATTTAGAATTGAAAGCACAGGCTTTGATAGGGGTTTGTTCTTGCTTCCTGGCTAGGAGCCTGCTTCTGCAGGCTTTCCTGGGCTGCTGCTGCTTGCCTTTCCTCCCTCTTTCCATAATTGTGCCTTTCTGTGTAGTCACCAACTTTTGTTCGCAAGGGGCACACGAAAACACACCTTCAGCTTGACATTTTTGGCAGGTGTTCTTAATGCTGGATTCAAAGTCCAGGGGTATAAGCCTTGAGGCTCCTTGGGAAACCCAGTTCCTGTCACAAGGCACTTTGTGGCCTGGGGAGCTGGAGCCATGGTTCTCAGAGCTGGTATTATTCAGAGTCCAATTCTTGCAGTTGGTCTGCACTGCCTTGTCCTTTACTTGCCTGTTTCTTTTGCCGGTTCCAGCTGCCATCAGCACAGCCTCTCCCTGGAGAGCAGCACTTTTTGCTCCCTCAGGACAGACAGCAAACTCCCCAGGCTGCAGGGAGCTCATATTAAGATTCCAGACAGCAGGGAGGGCCTGAGTTTGCCACGTAACTGGTTCCCCAGAGGCATATCTGTCCTGCCTGGTGAAGCTGAGGCTCTGAGCCAGAGGTGGTGAGGTCTGGGAAGTGCTGTCTTTCACCTGCCCAGGTACCTGAGGGACTGAAATCAGTCTCTTCAGCTCTGCTATGACACTGGCCACATTCAGCTGGCCTAGCTGCTCACACAGCTGCTGGAAGTCCTTACTCTGCTGGGCAACTAAAACTTCAAGGTGCTTCAGGCCGGACTTCATTTCTATAAATTCTGCTTGTCTCTAGGGAAAGACAGTGGAAAGAAAAGAGTTATGGACACTGCAACTCAGAACGTACAGTGAAATGTGCAAACCAATCAAAGCATGTGCTGGCAGAACCACAGCTTGTCCTTTGCTGGGTGCGTCACAGAGGAGGCATGGTTACACCCTGGAGCAGGGCCCCCTGCGCCCCACATCATGCCGGAGAACCTTTGAGAAGGAAGTTGGCCTCTACCTTGGTCCATTACAAGGGACCTGTCTTGGTTCTGCTCTTGGTTGAAAAAAATTGCAACTTTAAAGGTGTCTCTCTGGGACTTAGTGACAAAGCCAAAAACATACTTGATGAAAGAAGCTGGGATCCACACTTACAGCATCAAATCTCTTCTGTATCTCGAGGACAACCTGCTCCATGTTGCCTTTGTCATGCACAGTTCCCAACACCAGATCACTCTGGGCCTGCACAGTCTCTTGCACTAAATACAGAAAAATGACAATTATCTCACGAAGACTATGGCATGCCCACCCTGCCCAGACCACAATGGCGGAGAGGAAGGAGCTAAAATCTGGCACTGGCCACCTGGGCCTGCTCAGCTAGTGCCCAGAACTCTACCCAGATCAGCCTTAGTGAGGAGAGAAAGCCAGAGTAGGGTAGTTCCTCTGCTGTCTCTTCTTCCTTCCCTTCCCGAGAACATCCTGGCCAAGGCAGACTCAATCTCAGCACCTCCTAGGGACACTGAAACCTGCCCAGATGATGGCACCAACCTCCTCCTTGGCCTACCTTCTTGGTCCCGTCATCAGAGTATTCTCTCGAGAGTGTAGATATGATCATGCCTCCTCTGAAACCCTTGTTGAAACTTTCAATGGCACCACACTGGCCACTGGATAAAGTCCAAATCTTTAAATTGGCCATCAGACCCAGGCTCACTTCCTCTCACCTTCTCTATCCACCCCCACATCTCTGAGCTCTGTTTCCTAAGCAATCTCCTTCTCGCCATTGCCCTTGTGCATGCCCTTGGCTTGGAGTCTATCTCTGCTTCTACCCCTGTCAACTCTACCCATTCCCCTCAACCACCACCTCAGTGCAACTCATTCTTATTCTTTCTTCTGCTCTCAGAAGTCCCCTCCTTGGAAAATAGCATTTCCTAGCTGGCTTGGGGGCTCCTCCTCTCTGCTGTGTGCTGTACCATCACTTATCACCCTCCACTTATGTATCCCCTCTTTACACTTGGGCTGTAATGAACTTGGTGACCCAAGTTGTAACCTCTCAGGACTGATACTGATTCCTCTCTTTGGCATAGAGAGCTTTTAACCTACTAAACCACCCAGGTGCCCCTGGCATAGAGAGATTTTAAACACATACATGCGCGCGCACGCACACACACACACACACACACACACAGTCTTAATAACCCATTGTGTTGCAATCAATTATTGTCATCCTCTTCTAAATGGCAGGTCATGTGAAGATGCTCTTACATATATTCAACAAATACTTGATGAGTATCTGCCATATGCTATAAACTATTATTATAAGTTCACATACATCTTAAATGCATAGCAAGTATAATTTACAAATAATCAGGAATAATATACCAGAGATTCCTTTTATCTTCTCATATATCTAAAGGATGTTTCAAGATTCTTTTTTTTTTAATTTTTTTTTTAATTAATGTTTTATTTATTTCTAGGAGAGAGAGAGACAGCGTGAGCAGGGGAGGGTCAGAGAGAGAGGGAGTCACAGACTCTGAAACAGGCTCCAGGCTCTGAGCTGGCAGTCAGCACAGAGCCCGACGCGGGGCTCGAACCCACGAACCGCGAGATCATGACCTAAGCGAAAGTCGGACGCTTAACCAACTAAGCCACCCAGGCGCCCCTGATGTTTCAAAATTCTTGACAAAATGTTTTTATTTTAGATGGGTAAAAAACAATTTGGTAACAAAAGATGCTTAACTCTTCACAAAAAATGGAAGGAAAACAAAAGTAACATCTGGTGCTTGAAAAGACAGGATAATAGACTCAAATTAGATCTTACTTGAAAACTTCCCTCAATCTGATAGGTGCTTTGTTAGTTCCCCATGCTTTAATTATTCTGTCTTTTGTCTTCTCTTATCAGCCAAGGGCAGGAATTTACCACATGGTATCTCATAAAGTTTAAGTGATTTACTTCAGAGTTTCTCTTTAAAATAAAACATAATTACCTTCTTAAGGGGAGTCTTACATTTCAGATTTGAAAAAAAAAAAAAAGCTTATTTATTTTTGAGAGAGAGAGAGCATGCATGAGCTGGGGAGGGGCAGAGAGAGAGGGGGACAGAGGATCCAAAGCAGGCTCTGCACTGACAGCAGAGAGCCCCCGATATGGGGCTCATACCCACAAACCACGAGATCATGAGTTGAGCCAAAGTCGGACACTTAACCAACTAAGCCACTCAGCCATGTGCTCGCTCTCTCTCTCTCAAAAATAAATAGGCATTAAAAATTTTTTTTAATGTTTTATTTATTTCTGAGATAGAGACAGCGTGAGCAGGGGAGGGTCAGAATAAGAGGGAGATACAGGATCTGAAGCAGGCTCCAGGCTCTGAGCTGGCTGTCAGCACAGAGCCCGACATGGGGCTCAAACTTACGAACCGTGAGATCATGACCTGAGCCGAAGTCGGGTGCTCAACCAACTGAGCAACCCAGGCGATAGGCATTTTAAAAAACTAAAAAAAAAAAAAGAAAGAAAGAAAGAAAAGAAAAGAATATCAAGGGAAAACATGAGGCTCAAGAACTCAAGAAATGTCCGTTAAAGGATAGTTGTGGGGGGAACCCAAATAACATAAAGAATCAAGAAGAAGAATTGCATCAAACATCTCAATAACCAAACTAAAACTAGAAGACAATGGAGCCATGCCTTAGAAATTCTGAGGGCAAAGAATTTCTCACTTAGGATTCTAGACCCATGTGGAGATAGAAGTCATTTTCAAAAATGCAATGTATAAAAAAAGTTACCTCCCACATACTTTCTCAGAAAGCTATTGGAAGATGTGTATCACCAAATACAACTGTAAACCAAAGTCCAGGAAGCAAAGGGATCCAAGACTGGGGATGAAAAAAATAATTGGATCCTCAAAATGATGGTGAAGAGAAGCCCTAAGATTGGGATCTCAGGAGTAATCTGCCCAGTCTAGAGCTGGAAGGCCGAGTTCAGCTGGGAGGTCTCTAATGAGAAAATGAAACAGAATTCCTGATGTGTCTGAACACATTCAATGGAGATTTACAGTTTTATCTGAAAATTATTATCAGATACTGTACTAGGAACATAGAAACAGTTTTGAACAAAACTGTCTACTATATACATGAATTCTGCAATTTTGAAAAGGAAAAAATAACAATAAACAAACATGAACATAAATAAATGAAAACTGTAATAAATGCTATGATAGGGATTATAATAAAAATAAGAGCAGGGGCACCTACTTCATATAAGGTCATCAGAGATGGAGACATTTAAGGTGAAACCAGAAGAATTAAAAGTAGCTAACCCTGCAAAGATTAAGGGAAGGTTGTTCAGATAGAGAAAAGAGCAAGTGCAAAGTTCTGAGGCAAGAAAGAGCCTGTTATGACAGAAATAGACAAGCCAGTAGAGTCTTGCAAAATAACAGTAAGAAATGGTAAATTTTAAGTGTATTTTACCACAATAAAAAAGTAAGAATTTTTTAGAAAGCAAATGTTCTCCTATTTCTCAATACAAAGTTAAATTCCATATGTCAACCAATTAGAAAAAGGCTGTTTACTTATGTTTCAAGTACTGGATTCCTGTTCCTAAACTCAATTAGTCAAATATTTTTCCAGACATCTTTGCAGATATTTGTAGTAGGAAGCAAATGTAATTATCCTCTCCTAGATAAATTCCTAAATAGCAACGTTTCCTAGCAACAATAAACGTTACCAACCACAAAAGCAGAGACTGAGGAAGGCAAGAAAAGTGTTCAATTCCAGATTCAGTACTGAGAAAGCATCTATCTGTGGTCCCACATGGTCTTTCCTTGTCCCCTGGGAAAGGGGATCTTTTCTTTTTTTTTTTAATTTTTTTTAATTTTTTTTTATTTATTTCTAGGAGAGAGAGAGAGAGACAGCGTGAGCAGGGAGGATCAGAGAGAGAGGGAGTCACAGACTCCGAAACAGGCTTCAGGCTCTGGGCTGGCAGTCAGCACAGAGCCCGACGCGGGGCTCAAACCCACGAACCGTGAGATCATGACCTAAGCGAAAGTCAGACGCTTAACCGACTAAGCCACCCAGGCGCCCCAAAAGGGGATCTTTTCTTTTGGGATCTTCTCTTTCACAGGATTTTTGTAATGAGCTCATTACTTCCAAAGTCTATCCTTTTTTTTTCCCTTTTACAAAGTTAATTTGGGGTACCTGGGGTGCTCAGTCAGTTAAACGTCTAACTCTTGATTTCAGCTCAGGTCATGATCTCAGGGCTCATGAGTTCGAGCCCTGCATCGGGCTCTGTTTGGATAGTGTGGTGCCTACTTGGGATTTTCTCTCTCCCTCTCTCTCTGTTCCTGCTTGTGCTCTCTTTCTCTCTCTCTCAAAATAAATAAATAAACTTTAAAAAATTGTGGGTTTTTTTTAAAGTGTATTTAAGAGGCATCTGGCTGGTTCAGCTGGTAAAACACCCGACTTTATTTATTTATTTATTCATTTATTTATTTAAAAGCACTTGAGTCTTGATTTTGGCTTAGGTCATAATCTCATAGTTTGTGGGATCCAGTTCCACATTCGGCTCCCTGCTGACAGCATGGAACCTGCTTGGAATTCTCTCTCTTCCTCCCTCTCTGCCCCCCCCTTCCCCCACTTGCACGCTCTCTCTCTCTCTCTCTCTCTCTCTCAAAATAAACATTTAAAAAATTTTTATTTAAGAAAATAATTTAGTGGCCCCTGGATGGCTCAGTTGGTTAAGTGTCTAACTTTGGCTCAGGTCATGATCTCATGGTTCATGAGTTCAAACCCTGCATCAGGCTCTTCGCTGTCAGGAAGAGCCTGCTTTGGATCCTCTGTCCTCCTCTCTCTCTCCCCCTCCCCTGCTCATGCTCTCTCTCTAAAACATAAACATTAAAAAAAAAAAACCCTCAAGCCTTTAACAGTATAAAAAGGCATACAATGAAAAATAACTCATTCTCTCCCATCCAGACCTCAGTTCTACTTCTTAGAACATATAGTAATTATACATAATTAACATTATGAGCAGTTTCTGGAATTTTGCATGGATACATTGATAAATGTGGATATCCATGTATAGATTATAGATTGTGTTTGTGTGTGTGTATGAGTGGTTCTTTAGAAGGGGACTCATTTCATTTTTGCTTTGGCTGTAAACATCAGATATTTTTAGCTTTTTTTGTAAAATGCCATTTAAAATCCATTTCCATATTCTGGATAATAACTGTTTTCTTGGAAAATGATTTTTTTATTCATTTCTATTTTAGCGATTTGACAACGGCTCTACCGACATCAGATAAGATTCTGATGCTTTTGCACTGATGGCCAGTGGTTTTCCTTTCACGTGGTTTTGTTCTCTCTGCTGTGCTAATGAGAGCCTGAGGAAAAGCCCGGGAGCTTCCATCTATAATGAGAGATTCCTCGGTCTCCCATTTTTGGGGGGATACCCTTCTCAATTTTCACTGATTGGTCACACTCCTCCACAAGATGTGTCCTGGAGTGAACTATGTGCACACAAGCAGTACCTTGCTGTTATTATTTAACAATGCATAGATATTTCCATTTCAACATGGTTCACAAAGATAGACCTCATTCTTCTTAATGATTATATGTACCTTGCTTAAGAAGACACTGCTGTACTCCAAGATTATAAAAATGTTGTCCATCAAATACCATATGTTTGCACGTATAGGAGGATTAGGAGGAACTTGACGGAGGAACAAGGGGGAGAAGAAGGGCGGAAATGGTGGGGGAAAGGGAGAGAGGCAAACCATGAGAGACTCTTGAATGCTGACAAAAACTGAGGACTGATGGATGTGGGGGGGAGGGGGGGATGGGCATGGAGGAGGGCACTTTGGGGATGAGCACTGAGTGTTATGTAGAAACTAATTTGACAATAAACTATTTGTAAAAAAATAAATAAATAAATAAATAAAATTGCCACCAGGAAAAAAAAAAAAAAAAAAAAATGTTGTCCATGTTTTCTTATAGTTTTTGTTTTTTTAATTTGAGAGAGAAAGTGCGCGCATGTGCATGAGTTGGGGGGAAAGGGCAGAAGGAGAGAGAACCATAAGCAGGCTCCATGCTTAGCATGGAAGTCGACACAAGGCTCTATCACACAACCATGGGATCATGACCTGAGGCAAAATCAAGAGTTGGACACTCAACTGGCTGAGCCACCCAGGTGCTCCTCTTATAGCTCTTTTTATGACTTAATAATTATACTTAATATGTTTATTCATGTGGAATTAATTTTTATGTATAGAGTTATCTGTTTTCTAAAAGAGACATTTTCTGATTTTCAATACAGCCCTTCATTTTTATTTTCCTAATGATATTTTTCAATAGAATTGATACCTGTTAGATGGTACTGCTCTCTGCTAAGCCTAACTAAACCTAAAGTAGGATGTGGATGGCCTTGGCAATTCATTCTATTACTCTGGTCCTTAGTTCTCAGCTAAAGAACAAGAGGAGTTAGATCAGATGCCTTTGAGTGATCCTTCTGGTTGAACAGGCAGACTGTGACTGGGGAAAGATATCATGACCTCATTCTGTGAAGGCGCCAATTACATAATAGCACAAGAGAGTACTTTCACACATCTTTTCTCTCTCCCTTTCCCTTACAAGCCACAGTCAGTGCATACTGAAGGCTGTAGAATGTACTGACTGGCAAATTCAGTGCTTCTGGTCAGCTGGACTGGGCCAGACCATATGATAGAGGATTTGTCTGGTTCTTCTCTCAATGACTAACTTCCTGATCCTCATCACTACCTACCAAGAAAAGGAATGACTCTGGACAGACTACTTGTGCTCATTTTCAAGAATGACCTGGCTTTCTAATTAATATGATGCCACAGTATCTTTTACTGTTTTCCCTATCAATGTGACTCCTTCTCCTGAATCTTACCCTCTAAAAAGGAACCATCAGGGGTGAAGGATCAGGACCCCTACCGTTACTATAAGCCAGGCCCAGTTCTAACCCTCACTCTGCCTTGATCTTGTATTGGGACCTTGGGCACTTCCATTCCTTGTACTGGACTAAGAATGTCACACTTTTCCTGCAACCTTCCTTTTTTCATTTCACCTAGTTTTAAATGTAGAAAGCAGGAATAGTACTCTCCTTGGATACTTCCAAATGAGTTATTCTATCATGTTATACAAAGGAAGCATTCCTGATTTGCTTCTGCTCTTTGTCTTGCTACTTCTTGTGAGGGTAATAGTCCCAGGCTTCCTGAACAGATTTCCAAACAGATGCACAGTTGGCCTGTGTGTGGGATACCCAGGTTGGAAGCTAGCAGACAGTACAGTGCTTTCTTTGCAGACAGATGGAGATTAATTTCTAAGCCACACAAAGGCATTAATTTTTGTAAATCATGAGCAATCCATCCCAAAGCATTTAAATAAGTTGACTTCAATTGTTTGAAACAAAAAATAAACACACAGACAAATGCAAACAAGTGCAGATGCAGTCATCATCTTGCTATTTAGCTGAGAAGCTGTTGGTTCTTCAGAGGTGTCCACCTAAGAAGAGCTGTGTAATGGCTCTCTTCTGCCATAAAACCAGGACCATGGTTTTATCTAAACATAAATCAATAATTGGCAGAGCATGGCACGTTACAAACCACTAACTATAACTGAAATGGAGAAAGATGCTGTGATTCACTACAAAATAGCTCTCATTAGAACCAGGACAGAAAGAAGAAGTGGAGGTGACTGGATTATTTCTAACTCCAAAGTGAGCAGAGTGTTTATTTCTGTCCTAAGGGAACAATGTCTTTAAAGACAGCACAGCTAGCAATTCATTTGGGACTCAGGGATGCTGCTTATTCACTTCAGGCAGTGAGATGAGAAATCTGGCAGAGCTAGCCTACCCAGGGGCACTGGGGTTACTGGATGGAGGATTAGTGGTTCACAGAGGGCATCTAGGGACCAGGAACATTCCCACACATAGGGGTCCCCACTACCGAGTTCAGCGTGCACCATATCTCTTCAAGGCTAATCTTAGGTACCCATCCTCTCCTCTGGAAATACTGTGAAACCTCACCACTGGCAGAAACATGGCTAGGGTCAGAAAGTTAGGTTCACTGCTCACTAGTGCCCTCTGCTGATAACCTCAAACACAAGATACTCACATGTCTTGGCCATAGTCTCCAAACAATCCAAAATAGATTGGCTTCTTGAACTGAGATGTTCCTCAGACTTTTCCACAGATGCCTGCAACTAAGAAACCCCAAATTAAGAAAGAATTCAGACTGTTGCCTTATTTTACTAACTTGGAGTATTGTCACTTAATGATAAAAAAGGTGGTTAAAATACTGCTATTATATTAAGATATTGAATTAAGATCAATGCAATGTAACTATTAAAAACTTCTTAAAATAGGGGCGCCTGGGTGGCTTAGTCGGTTAAGCGTCCCACTTTCGCTTAGGTCATGATCTCGCGATTTGTGGGTTCGAGCCCCGCATCGGGCTCTGTGCTGACTGCCAGCTCAGAGCCTGGAGCCTGCTTCAGATTCTATGTCTCCCTCTCTCTCTGACCCTCCCCTGCTCGCACTGTCTCTCTCTCTCTCCTAGAAATAAATAAAACATTAAAAAAAATTTAAAAAAAAACTTCTTAAAATATAAAATGTTCTCATTCCTTGACATGTAGCTATACTTACCCGGTGAATGCTTTCTCTGATATGGGAAATGAAGTTGTATACAGTCTCACTAGAATGAGCAAGAAAAAAAAAAGAAAACGAATCTTTGTGAAATACTGAAAATGTAACAGAATCGATTTCATGAACATGGCAGGCTGCAAAACAGTGCTTGGTTAGAGCTGGGAGACTCAGTCCTGAAAAATTTAATGTGCAGCCACAAAAAATAAGGACATAGACTTTTCATGACCACTGCCAAAGCAAACCACATTTTCTTTTTAAAAATCTACTCTAGGGGCGCCTATGTGGCTCAGTTGGTTAAGTGTTTGACTTCGGCTCAGGTCATGATCTCACAGTTCATAGGTTCGAGCCCCACGTTGGGCTCTGTGCTGCCAACTAGCTAGAGCCTGGAGCCTGCCTCAGATTCTGTGTCTTCCTCTCTCTCCTGACCCTCCCCTGCTCATGCTGTCTCTCTCTCTCTCTCAGAAATAAATTAAAAAAATTTTTTAAATAAATAAATAAATAAATAAGATAAAAATCTACTCTAGGGGGCATCTGCATTGCTCAGTTGGTTAAGCATCCAAATCTTGATACGGGCTCAGATCGTGACCTCTTGGTTGTGAGACTGAGTCCCTCATCAAGCCCCATACCAGGCTCCGAGCTGAGCATGGAGCCTACTTGGGATTCTCTCTCTCCTTCTTTCTCTGCCCCTCCCCCCCATTGCCCCCCCTCTCTCTTTCTCTCACCCCCCTCAATAAATACATGAACATTTAAACCTGTCAGATACCAAAAAAATAAGAAGAAAATAAAATTTATTCTATATGTATCTTTAAAAAGGTTAAATATTAGGGGCACCTGGGTGGCTCAGTCAGTTAAGCATCCAACTCTTGATTTCAGCTTAGGTCATGATCTCACAGTTTAGTGGGTTCAAGCCCCACACTGGGCTCTGGGCTCTACTCCTCCTCTACTCACCCTATCTCTGTTTCTCTTAAAATTAAAAAAACGTTAAAAAAATTAAAAAATATTAAATATACAACTCAAGTAATTACTACAGTAAAACAGGCCAGCTTTCATTTTTATAGCAACAATAGCTTCAGAAAATAGTGATTTCTTTCTGGTAGTACAAAATTCCCGGAAATATCTTAGTCTAATGACTATTGTATTGACTGTGAGAATGGGCAGAGTCAATTCTGGGAGCAATATTAATTTCTAATGAAAAGAAACTATTACAATTATTCCTCAAATGAATATCCCACTTTTGAAAAGATTCAGACATGGATTATCATCAGAAATTTTACAGATTTTGTTTCTTTAATCTGCACAATATAAACACAAACATCAATTTTTAAATCCAAATAGAGCTATTCTTTGTACCAAGTCTTTTGGATACTCAACCTACTGAGCTAACCAGGTACCCCTAACATTTTCCATTTAAAGTCAGTCTAACGGTTCTATAAAATTCTCATTTTGTTTACTTATTTTTTTTTTTTTTGAAAGAGAGACAGAGAGCATGAAAGCAGGGAAGGGGGCAGAGAGAGAGAGTGAGAGAGAATCCTAAGCAGGCTCCATGCCCAGCACAAAGCCCAACATGGGGCTCCTTCCCACAGCCCAGGGATCATGACTAGAGCAGAAATCAAGAGTTAGACGCTTAACCAACTGAGTCACCCAGGCCTCCCTACATCAAACCTCTTAAAAGCAACATATAAAGTGATATGGCGATGGGAACAATGCTTTAGAAACGTTGAGGAAAAATAATGAACCAATATAGAATTCTATAGCCAACCTAATTTGCAATCAAGTGTGAGGGGAAAGTAAAGAATTTCAGATATGTAAGGTCTCAAAAAATTACTTAGGTGCCATGCGCCTGTTGTCAGGAAGTTTCTGGAATATATGCTCGACCAAATCCAAGGAGTAAACTAAGGAAGAAAAGGATCCAAGTAACAGAGAATCCAGCATTGCAGAGAGGAGGTAGAAATGCCTAGGACAATGGTGAAGGGGAGACTCAGGATGACAGATGCGCTGCAGAGCAAGTCAGAATTAGGGAAAAAAATGCCTCTGAGAAGAAAATAACACTGAAAGGATTTCTGATGTGTTTGACTATAAAACAAGGAGCTTTTATAAAAAATTTTTAATGTTTTTTAATTTATTTCTGAGAGAGACAGCGTGAGCAGGGGAGGGTAAGAGAGAGAGGGAGATACAAAATCTGAAACAGGCTCCAGGCTCTGAGCTGGCTGTTAGCACAGAGCCCAACGTGGAGCTCAAACCCATGAGCGGTGAGATCATGACCTGAGCTGAAGTTGGATGCTTAACCAACTGAGCCACCCAGGCACCCCAAGGAGCTTTTTAACTAAAATTTCTGTGTAGAGTTTGGGGAAAGACTGATTCCTACATCAAAAACTCAGCAAAAAAGAAACCAAGACAACTTTCTTTTTTAATTAAGAAAATGTAATTATTGTATATATAATTTTTCTAGGCTATCTAGTTAAGGCTTTAAAGATTGAAAAATTATTTAACTGAAAATGTTCAAATAGCTATATTGGGATGATGGAAGAGAAGTTTATGGTGGAGGAGGCAGAGAAGCAACTTTTTACTCCAGGGTAGCAAGTCATTCTCTGAAGCTGAAAAAAATCAAGAAAAGATAATATAAGTTATTTAACATATGCCATAAGATATATGGAGGTTAAGTACTAACAGAGCTAAAAAGGTTCAATTTGGTGTAAAAAGGAAAAAGGAACTAGAAAAGAAGAAAGAGGGGTGCCTGGATGGCTCACATCTGATTCTTGATTTGGGCTCAGGTCATGATCTCATGGTTCCTCGGTTTGAGCCCCAAGTTGGGCTCTGCACTGACAGTGGGGAGTCTGCTTGGGATTCTCTCTCTCCCTTTCCCTCTACCTCTTACCTGCTCCCTGCTCGTTCTCCCCACCCACCCCTCTCTCTCAATAAATAAACTTAAAAAAAAGAAGTGGAGAAAGTCTTGCTGTTTTTCACTATAATCCTAATTATATTTTTAAAAAACTAACATGTAATAACTTGACTGAAAGAAATATAAAATTTTAAAGGTGTCTAAAGTCTAATAATGCTACCAAAATGCTGCCTATGAAAGCCTACTAAATATAATAGGTAATGACCTCACTCCTTATTAGTACAATTGGGAACCAATGTTCCCAACATGAAACTATATTATACAAATTAAATACTGTTTATATATAGTTTTATATTGAAATGTTTTATATATAACTGATAGCTCCCATTACTTTAACTGTTTTCTAATCCTTGATTACACCTTGTCTGAATTGAAATGTCAAGCTCTGATTAATTCAAAGCCTTTAAAAGACGCTTGATAAATAGAGTAAAAACATTGAGTGCTTGATAACTGAAACTTTCATAAAAAGCTACTGTTCATTTGGAAGCCATTTTTATTATTCCAAAATAAAATAAAAAAGAATGCTTGAAGTAGAGATTTCTTACCCACCCCAATATCATGTATAAGTTCATGGAAGTCAATTGTGACCTAATCTTTTCTCTACAAAAAGTCAATTGGGAAATTCTGTTCATCTGTGCTAACACACACACACACACACACACACACACACACCATTTTTTAAAATAATTTTTAAAATGTTTTTTAAAATTTATTTCTGAAAGAGAGACAGCATGAGCAGGGGAGGGTCAGAGAAAGAGGGAGATACAGAATCTGAAACAGGCTCCAGGCTCTGAGCTAGCTGTCAGCACAGAGCCCGACATGGGGCTCAAACTCACGAACCGTGAGATCATGACCTGAGCCAAAGTCGGACGTTTAACTGACTGAGCCACCCAGGTGCTCCTCTATTTTTAAGAATGAAAGGAAGGTGAATTATTTTGCTTTGAAAATTCACTCATTTATTCAACTATTTATTGAGCCCTCTTTTGTGACAAGTCCTTGGTTATAAGCTTTAGTGATGTGGAGTGAGAAAAAACTCAACTCCCTATCTTCAAGGAGCTTACCTAGTTGGTGTTTTTAATGCATTTTCAAAATCCATTCAAATTGAATGCTTTTTATTTTTTTATTTTATTTTATTTTTTTAATTTTAATTTTTTTTTTTTACAAATAGTTTATTGTCAAATTAGTTTCCACATAACACTCTATGCTCATCCCCACAAGTGTCCTCCTCCATGCCCATCCCTCCTCCCCCCCACATCCATCAGTCCTCAGTTTTTGTCAGCATTCAAGAGTCTCTCATGGTTTGCCTCTCTCCCCTTTCCCCCACCATTTCCCCCCTTCTTCTCCCCCTTGTTCCTCCGTCAAGTTCCTCCTAATCCTCCTATACGTGCAAACATATGGTATTTGTCCTTCTCTGCCTGACTTATTTCACTCAGCATAACACCCTCAAGGTCCATCCATGTTGCTACACATGGCCAGATTTCATTGTTTCTCATTGCCATGTAGTATTCCATCGCATAGATAAACCACATCTTCTTGATCCATTCGTCTGTTGATGGACACTTAGGCTCTTTCCATGTTTTGGCTATTGTTGAGAGTGCTGCTATGAACATTGGGGTACATGTGCTCCTATGCCTCAGCATTTCTGTATCCCTTGGGTAAATTCCTAGCAGTGCTATTGCTGGGTCATAGGGGAGTTCTATTGTTAGTTTCCTGAGGAACCTCCACACTGTTTTCCAGAGGGGCTGTACCAGTTTACATTCCCACCAGTGTAGGAGGGTGCCTGTTTATCCACATCCTCGCCAGCATCTAGAGTTCTCTGATGTGCTCATTTTAGCCACTCTGACTGGCGTGAGGTGGTATCTCAGTGTGGTTTTGATTTGTATTTCCCTGATGAGGAGGGATGCTAAGCATCGTTTCATGTGTCTATTGGCCATCTGGAATGATTTTTATTTTTAAAAAATTTATTGAAGCTTATTGAATCAAATCCTCCGCTTATTGAGATGGCCAATAACAATGTATTTAAGTAAATGATACTATATGCAGATCTGACAGCAACCTCGCATGAAGACAGCTGTGTCAATTGCTTATAGTCAGCATTTATGCTGAGTGGTGAGTGTTCAAGCTTCACTTTTTATTATTATTTTTATAATAATAAAAATGTTTTTATTATTTTTGACAGAAAGAGCATGAGGGGGGAGAAGCAGTGAGGTGGGGGGGGGGACAGAGGATCCAAAGCAGGCTCTGTGCTGACAGCAGTGAGCCCGATGGGGACTCGAACCCATAAACCATGAGATCATGACCTGAGCCAAAGTCAGACAGTCAACTGACTTAGCCACCCAGGCGCCCTCAAGCTGTATTTTTTATGTCTTTTTTTTTTTTTTTAACATTTTATTTATTTCTGAGAGAGAGAGACAGTGTGAGCATGGGAGGGTCAGAGAGAGAGAGAGGGAAATACAGAATCTGAAGCAGGCTCCAGGCTCTGAGCTAGCTGTCAGCACAGAGCCCGATATGAGGCCTGAACCCACGAACCATGAGATCATGACCTGAGCCCAAGTCAGACACTTAACTGATTGAGCCACCCAGACACCCCTGTATTTTTTAAAAAATATTATTTCTTTCAATTCATGACTATAAAGATCTTTTTTTATTTTTTAATGTTTACTTATTTTTGAGAAAGAGACAGACAGAATGTGGGCCGTGAGGGGCAGAGAGAGAGACACAGAATCTGAAGCAAGCTCTGGGCTCTGAGCTGTCAGCACAGCCTGATGTAGGGGTCGAACTCATGAACTGTGAGATCATGACCTGAGCCAAAGTCAGACACTTAACTGACTGTTAACATTTAACTGACTGAGCCACCCAGGCACCCCTCAATGTGTATTTTTTAAAATCATATTGAGTTATGATTGCTATAGAAAACCCTGTACATATTTAATGTTTACAAGTTTGGAGATATGTATACAACTATGAAACCATCACCACAATCTATGCCATAAATATATCCATCACCCATCACCTCTAAAAGCTTTCTCTCACCTTCTTTTTTTATTACTATTATTAGTAGTAGTAGTGATAAAAAATACTTAACAAAAATTTACCATCTTAGCAAATTTTAAAGTATACAATACTGTATTGTTTAATGATAGGCACTATGCTGTACGGTAGATCTCTAGGACTTATTCTTGTATAAAATGAAACCTTGTACCCTTTAATTAATACCTCCCTGTTTGCCCCATACCCCAGCCCCAGCAGCCACCATTCTACACTATGCTTCTTTGAGTCTGACTATTTTACATTTCTCATATAAGCGGTATCATACAGTACAGTTGGCCCTTGAACAATGCAGGGGTTAGGGGAGCTGATCCCCACATAGTTGAAAATCTGCATATAACTTATGATTTTCCCCAAAACATAGTAGCCTACTATTATAGCTTACCAATAACATAAATAGTTGCTTAACACATATTTTGCATGTTATACATACTATATAATATATTCTTACAATAAAGTAAGCTAAAGAAAAGAAATGTTAAGAAAATCACAAGAGAAAAAAATCATAAGAGAAAATATTTACAATACTGTAATATAAAAAGTTTGCATACAAGCAGACCTGCACAGTTCACACCTGTGTTGTGCAAAGGTCAACTGTATTTGTCCTTCTGCGTCTGACTTAACATAACATCCTCCAGGTTCATCCATGTTGTCACAAGTGACAGAATTTTCTTTTTTAAGGCTGAAGACTATTCCATTATATGTATATACCACTTTTTATTTTTCTTTTTTAAAGAGAGAGAGAAAATTTCTCTCTGATCAGTTATTTAAAAAAAAAAACACATTTATTTTTGAGACAGAGAGAGAGAGAGCACGATCTGGGGAGGGGAAGAGAGAGAGGAAAACACTGAATCCAAAACAGGCTCCAGGCTCTGAGCTGTCAGCACAGAGCCTGATGTGGGGCTCAAACCCACGAATCATGAGATCATGGCCTGAGACGAAGTTGGCCACTTAACTGACTGAGCCACTCAGGTGCCCCATCTACCACTTTTTGTTTATCTGTTCACTCACTGATGGACATTTAGGTTACTCCCATCTCTGCTATTGTAACTAATGCTGCAATGAATATGGCAGTGCAGATATCTCTTTGAGATACTGATTTAATTCCTTTGGACATATACTTAGAAATTGGGGTTGCACCAATTTACATTCCCACCATCAATATATAAAGGTTCCCTTTTCACCACATCCTTGCCAATGCATACATACATACATACATACATATATATGTTTATAATTGTCAACCTGACTGATGTAAAATGATATTTCATTGTGGTTTCAATTTGCACTTCCCTGGTGACTAGTGATATTGAGCACCTTTTCATACACCTGTTGGCCATTAGTATGTCTTCTTTACATACGTGTATATTCAGTTCCTTTGCCCATCTTCTAATTTGGGCTACTTGTTTTTACACTATTGAGCTGTAGGAGTTCCTTATATATTTATTAACCCTTTATCAGATATATGGTTTGCACATATTTTCTACCATTCTGTAAGCTGCCTTTTCATTTTGCTGACTGTTTCCTTTGCTGTGTAGAAACTTTTTAGTTTGATGTAATCCCACTTGTCTATGTTTGGTTTTGATGATTGTGCTTCTGGTGTCATACTCAGGAAATCGTTCAGAAAGCTAATGTCAGAAAGCTTTTTACCTATGTTTTTCTTCTAGGAATTCTAAGTTTCAAGTCTTATCTTTAAGTCTTTAATCCATTTTGAGTTGATTTTTAGGTATGGTATAGGATAAAAGTCCTTTTTCATTCTTTTGCATATGGATTCAGTTTTTCCAACAGCATTTGTTGAAAAGATTAATCTTTCCCCATTATGTATTCTTGGCACTCTCTCATGCTGTATTAAATATTTAAAACACATCCTTTGAAAGATCTATATGATAGAGTACAATGAAACCATTAGAAATGATTTTGTAGATGAAATAAACATAATCATTAAAGATTATTAAATTTAAAAAGCAGGTTGAAAAACAGTCCATAGGAAATGATACCATTTTTATATTTTTAATACATAAAAATAGAGCAGAGTTATATAAACATTGTGTTTTTTAAGGCTTTTGTTTTTTTAAAAATTTTTTAATGTTTTATTTATTTTTGAGAGAGAGAAAGAGACACAGCATGAGCAGGGGAGGTCAGAGAGAGAGGGAGACACAGAATTGGAAGTAGGCTCCGGGCTCTAAACTGGCTGTCAGTACAGAGCCCGATGTGGGGCTCGAACCCATGAACTGTGAGATCATGACCTGAGCCAAAGTTGGACGCTCAACCGACTGAGACACCCAGGTGCCCCTCAAATATCCTCTTTAAGAATTCCTTTTCCATTGAAATGAACTTATTTCTACTGCTTACAACCAATAATTCTGGTCTAGTTGTATCCAACAAATGCCTGTTTTCCTAACCAGAGTAAGAACTTCAAAGATAAGTTTGTAGTACAACAAAACAGTGTTTATTTAATGAACGAATGAACGAACGAATGAATGAATGAGTGAATGAATTTCACTATGGTAATCAACAATTATTGAAAGAACATGGTTATTTTTATAATCTACTTGTGGTCCTTAGGTGTTCATTTGTTATGAGACTAATCTGTTTTCTCAAATATTACAGCCAAAAAACAATAATCTGGGTAATGGCCATCCACTGTGTGGTGTACCCAGAATCCTCCTTTGATAGGGAACTGTTTCTTTCTGCACCCAGAAAGTGGTTCTGGTGAGGACTTCTAGTCACACCTCTCTCCTTTCACCCCTATGACCTAAGCAAGCCTACCAGAAGCCTCAACTAGAATTTTTCAAATTCGAACTATGGAAAAAGAGTCCCTTTCTCTGTGCTGGTAGGAAGCTGGTCTTTACAAGAAAGAACAAAGTATAAATGGACAGAGAAGCACAGAAAAGAGATTCTGATTTCATTCATTCATTCTGATTTCATTCCCTGTCCTTCCCAGACTGGTTAAAAGAGTTAATATATCCTCCATTTTGTCAGAGCTAGTCTGAGGTAAGTTTTTACTTGTCACCAAAAGAGTCATAACAAATGCAATTTGGGGCGCCTGGGTGGCTCAGTTGGTTAAGCATCCGACTTCAGCTCAGGTCATGATCTCATGGTTCGTGAGTTCGAGCGCCGCATCAGGCTCTGTGCTAATGGCTTGAGCCTGGAGCCTGCTTCGGATTCTGTCTCCCTCTCTCTCTGAACCTCCCCTGCTCATGCTGTCTCTCTCTCTCTCAGAAATAAATAAAAAACATTTAAAAAAAATTTTTTAAAAGAATCATAACAAATGCAGTCTGAATGATTAGTCTTCTTTTGAGATTTCTTTCCCTCAAAGCCTTTTCTATGAGTTTGGGGAAATATGTACTTTCAAAACACAATATGTAAATCCATGTCTTGTAAGTTTGTAGCATGTCTTATGTTTGAATCCTGCACCATGTCTTATCACTTTCCTACTTCCATATTAACAGAGATATGCTTTCTTTCTCTCATTTAAAAATTTATCTCTCCTTCTCACCACATTTTTTTAAGTAGTCTCCACACCCAACATAGGGCTTGAACTCATGACCTTGAGATCATAAGTTGCATGTTCTACTGACTAAGTCAGCCAGATACCCCATTCTTACCACATTTCTTTTTTTTTTTTCTTAAATTGCTTATTGTCAAGTTGGTTTCCATATAACATCCAGTGCTCATCCCCGCAAGTGCCCTCCCCCATGCCCATTACCCCCCTTCCCCTCTACCCACCCCCATCAGGCCTCAGTTTGTTCTTAGCATTCAAGAGTCTCTCATGGTTTGCCTCCCTCCCTCTCCCTCTTTTCCTCTTCTTCTCCCTCATGGTCCTCTGTTAAGTTCCTGCTAATCCACCTATATGTGCGAACATATAGTATCTGTCCTTCTCTACCTGACTTATTTTACTCAGCATAACACCCTCAAGTTCCATCCATTTTGCTACAAATGGCCAGATTTTATTCTTTCTCATTGCCATGTAGTATTCCATTGTATAAATATACCACGTCTTCTTGATCCATTCATCATTTGATGGACACTTAGGCCCTTTCCATGTTTTGGCTACTGTTGAGAGTGCTGCTATGAACATTGGGGTACATGTGCTCCTATGCATCAGCACTCCTGTATCCCTTGGTCTTACCACATTTCTAACAAGTACTTATTGACAAAAAAAAAAAAAAATCTAAAATCTAGAATCTTGGGTTTTATTTTTGCCAGAATTTATTAAAATTATGATTCTTTTTGCCTATCATATAAGTCAATATCTTAAGCTTAATTTTTTTAATGGAGATTTTTCAGAGTCCTCATCATTTGTTCTCTCTATATAAACGCTATGTATATTTTTGCTGTCTTGTAAATAACTGTTAACAGAAACTCATTTCACTACAAAAAAAGGAAATGATATAGGAAAAGAGAGAGAGCAAGGAAGGAAGAAAATATCATGAGAAACTTAACATTTCAAAAAACCTTTTTTTAGCTACAGAAAAAAAATTTTTTTTTAAAGTGATCTCTGTTGCGGGGCGCCTAGGTGGCTCAGTCGGTTAAGGGTCCGACTTCAGCTCAGGTCATGATCTCACGGTTTGTGGGTTTGAGCCCTGCATCAGGCTCTGTGCTGACAGCCAGCTCAGAGCCTGGAGACTGTTTCAGATTCTGTGTTTCCCTTTCTCTCTCTGACCCTCCCCTGCTCACGCTGTCTCTCTCTCTCAGAAATAAATAAAACAGTAAAAAATAAAAAATTTAAAAAAATAATAAAGTGATCTCATTGGGGCACCTGGGTGGCTCAGTTGATTAAGCGTCCTATTTCGGCTCAGGTCATGATCACACGGTTTGTGGGTTCAAGCCCCGCCTCAGGTTCTGTGCTGACAGCTCAGAGCCTGGAGCCTGTTTCAGACTCTGTGTCTCCCTCTCTCTCTGCCCCTCCCCAACTCATGCTCTGTCTCCCTCTGTCTCAAAAAAAAAGGAAAAAAAAAAAAAAAAGAAGTACTTTCAGAGGGGCCAGAACTGTGGCAGCCATATTCAAATCTGCCACAAGTCACAATGACAAGTAAGCAAATAAAGAGTAATTATTAGCTGATCTATAAAGGTAAGTGTGCTAACATGCTCAAATAGAATTATTTGACTATTAATATTCCATTTTCTGTTTCCTTCAAAAAAGAAGCTGTCACATCCACTCGAAAGGTTTGCATACCTGTCACATTTGTCTTTTGCCCTTTTCTTTTTCTCCTCAAACTGTTCCAAGAGGCCCTTTGATTGTCCAACTGACAAAGGAAGAGGAAATAAGCCTCTATCATTTGTATTTCCTCCAAATAGCTGGGGTTTTGTTTGGTATTTTGTGAAAATACTAGGTTCACTCTGTTAAATGAAAAAACAAAACAAAACAAACCACAGCATTTCATACATAAAAATATTTATAGCATTCACTATTTCTACATAACATAGTCACATTTAAGTGTAAACAATAACACTAAAAAACAACATGGCATGTATTTCCTTTTTATTTCATATACATCAGAAAATCTTATTAAAGAACCTTTTTTTTTATTAATAAGGTTTATGGCTTACCAACACAGAGATATTTAAAATATCAGCTAATTGGTGTGCCTGGCTGGCTTGATCAGGTAGAGCAGATGACTCTTACTCTCAGGGTCAGCTCTTGATTTCGGCTCAGGTCATGATCTCATGGTTTGTGAGTTCGAGCCACGCATCAGGCTCTGTGCTGACAGTGTGGAACCTGTTGGGGATTCTCTCTCTCCCTCCCTCTCTCTGCCCCTCCTCTGCTTGCTCTCTCTTTCTCTCTCTCAAAATAAATAAATAAATAAACTTTGAAAAACTTTTAAAAAATCAGTTGTACAAACTTGAAAGCAATAACTGAATTATTTATGCAGTCTCTGAAATATGTTAAAGTTTTCATATTAATAGGTTTAACTCAATTACTGTTGAACTAGACTTGATAAGTTTGACATGGACAGTAAGTATGCTGGCATGTGGTGAGCCAATTCCTGCATTTGAGGCAAAACTTACTCTGAAACATTCAAGGAGTACATTTATTACTTCATATCACTGGGTACCAATTTTTGTACTGAAATACTTATCTGAGAACATACCATACTATCTTAAACATTTTTTAATGTTTTTTTATTTTATTTCTAAGAAAGAGAGAGAGAGAGAGACACAGCATGAGCAGGGAAGGGTCAGAGAGAGACAGAGTTACAGAATCTGAAACAGGCTCCAGGCTCTGAGCTAGCTGTCAGCACAGAGCCTGACGTGGGGCTCGAACCCACAAACCGTGAAATCATGACCTGAGCTGAAATCGGATGCTTAACCGACTTAGCCATCCAAGTGCCCCCATACTGTACTATCTTAAAACGCTGACTTAATCGTATCCTTAGAGTCTCTGTTTGATGCAGGTTAAGTCCGTATATAAAGTTAAATCTAGTTTTAAACCAAAAAAATATATATATATGTAAAACTATTTCTGACCCACTAAAGAAGACAGATTGGTCTCAAAAAATCGAGGACTCAAGAGACTCTATTCTTGATTCTGGCCCTTATTCATTAACCAAGTCCTCAGAATCCTCATGTCCTTCTTCAAGGAAATGAAGGACCGACACTACTATAGCACAGTAGACTAAAAAAAGCATCTAAAGTTTCTTAGGAAAAAATATCCATATAAAATAAAATTTATGTTAATTTATTCCTATTTTTCTAAAGCTCTTCTTTCTTATGAAAATTTTACAAACAATAGTATGCCTTAGAAAACGTCATGCCATTTTTGGTTTTCCTAAGAGAGTCAAAGTACTGGCAATATTCTATATTGCTTTAGTAATAGAAGAAACTGCAAATATAAATATTTTATCTATTTCAGATTACCAAGTCTGATCCCAAGACAGAGTACTGAGTCACCACCAATCAAGCACAAATCCATTTAGGAGAGTAATTTTTAGAGATGTATAAATTCTAAAATAAAATCCAACATTATAGCTTATCTCCATAATGACTATGAAACGTGTGCAGAGAAACTTTGGAAATGAGACTTACGTCCAGAGAATTCTGTTGTGACTGTTTAGGATGTCTCAAGTAGACACCAAAGTCCAAGGGTGCTGACAGAGTCTCTGAACTTTCTGGACAGAACTGGGATCCAAAGAGGAATTGGGAATCACTGAGACTGGAGTGATCAGTCTGATTATTATTCCAGCTAGAGGAATTAGTGGTCCTGAAAGATTAAGCAAGAAAAGAAAAGTATAGCAAGTAGACAAACATCTTGAACAAATGAAATCATAATTTGTTCAGAAATCATATTCATTTCAGAATATCCTTAGGCAAAGTACTAATTTGTTCTGATCTCCTAAAACCCTGCATACTGCCAGTACTACACATAAAGCAACACAAAGAAATTCTGAATGTCAGACATTTTGATTACAGTAACTTGAGAACAATCAGATGGAAATTCAAACATTAAGGACTGACACTACTATTTTTGGTACAACAGCACTGTGGGCTATAACACCATTTTGGAGATCAAAGTTCCTGAAATCTTTAGGGGTTAAAAGAACATTATCTTTTAAGAAGTTGAATCTATTTGGGCACCTGGGTGACTCAGTTGGTTAAGTATCCGACTCTTGACTTAGGCTCAGGCCATGATCTTGCATTTTGTGAAGCCCCATGTTGGGCTCCGTGCTGACAGTGAACAGCCTGCTTAGGATTCATTCTCTCTCTCTCTCTCTTTCTCTTTCTTTCAAAATAAATAAATAAATAAATAAATAAACTTAAAAAAAGTTGAATCTGTTCATCACAAAGAGAATCTACATCATAGCACACCAAACAAGTATATAACTGAGTGTTATAGAAGGTGAATTAGAACTCTCATTAACTCTCCTAGACTATGCCTACAGGGAAGGAAGGGATCTGGATTAGAGGTAGAGTAGGAATCATAATAGAAAAAACACAAGACAGCTTAGTTATGGACTGAATGCTGTGTCCTCCCAAATTATTATGTTGAAGTTCTAATTCCTAAGGTGATAATATTTGGAAATGGGGTCTTTGGGAGGCAATTAGGGTTAGACAAGGTCATGGGGGCAGGCTTTCATGATGGAATTAAGGTCTTACAATAAGAGATACCAAAGTTTGCCCTCTCTCTTTTAACAAAAAAATTTTTTTAATGTTCATTTATGTTTGAGAGACAGAGAGAGAGCACAATCAGGGAAGGGGCAGACAGAAGAGACACAGAAGATGAAGGAGACTTCAGGCTCCGAGCTGCCAGCAGAGCCTGACGTGGGGCTCGAACCCATGAACTGTAAGATCATGACCTGAGCCAAAGTTGGACACTTAACTGACTGAATCACCCAGGCACCCCTCTTTTTTTTTTTTTAAAGTTTATATACTTGTTTTTTGAGAGAGAGCAGGGGAGGGGCAGAGAGAGAGAATCCCAATCCTAATGACCATGCAGAGCCCATGCAGGGCTGGAACCCACAAACTGTGAGATCATAACCTGAGTCAAAACCAAGAATTGAACTCTTGACTAACTGAGCCACTCATACACCCCTGCCCTCTCTCTTTCTTTCTCCTCCATGTAAGGACACAGAGAGAAGATAGTTGTCTGCAAACCAGGAAGGGAGCCCTTATAAGAAATGATCTGGCTTGCATTCACTTCTAGGACTTCCAATCTCCAGAACTGAGGAAATAAATTTCTACTGTTGAAACCATCCAGTTTAGGGTATTTTGTTATGGTAGCCCAGTAGACTAATACAGGCCTCATCCAAATTGAAGAATGTGATCAACTCAGATTTGTGCATAGGAGAATCCATTAAAAATTGTTTTTGAAACAAGGTGATGTTCCCTTTCACACTGTTAGTGTCTTAGTCTTGCTTTAAGTACTTTCAGCTGTGGACTTCCAACTTGCTTCCCATAGATATATACATTTAAACCTCACATATGGGGGTGGCTGGGTGGTTCAGTCAGTTGAGCGGCCAACTTGTGCTTTTGGCTCAGGTTATAATCTCACAGTTTGTGGGATCATACCCTGAGTCCAGTTCTGTGCTGGCAGCCAGAGTCTGCTTGGGATTCTCTCTCCCTCTCTCTCTGCCCCTACCCCACTTGTGCACATGTGCATGCACTCTCTCTCTCTCCCTCTCAAAATAAATAAACAAAACATTAAAAAAAAGATCTCAATAACAATTTGGGTTACTTAATGCTGCTGTGTAAGCTAAAAAAACATGCTTTTCATTAAAACACACAAACAGAAATCATTCCTTTTAAAAAAGCTAAATTAAAGTAATTACATAGCATATAAGTACATATTCCAAGCCAAAGGGACCATCATATATTAATGCAAGACAAAAAGAACCTAATAATTCAGCACAGGAAAGAGCAATTCTTTTCCTTTTTTTTTTTTAATTTTTTTTTTTTTTTTTACAAATAGTTTATTGTCAAATTAGTTTCCACATAACACTCAGTGCTCATCCCCACAAGTGTCCTCCTCCATGCCCATCACCCTCTCCCCCCCATATCCATCAGTCCTCAGTTTTTGTCAGCATTCAAGAGTCTCTCATGGTTTGCCTCTCTCCCTTTCCCCCACCATTTCCGCCCTTCTTCTCCCCCTTGTTCCTCCGTCAAGTTCCTCCTAATCCTCCTATATGTGCAAACATATGATATTTGTCCTTCTCTGCCTGACTTATTTCACTCAGCATAACACCCTCAAGGTCCATCCATGTTGCTACACATGGCCAGATTTCATTGTTTCTCATTGCCATGTAGTATTCCATGGTATAGATAAACCACATCTTCTTGATCCATTCATCTATTGATGGACACTTAGGCTCTTTCCATGTTTTAGCTATTGTGGAGAGTGCTGCTATGAACATTGGGGTACATGTGCTCCTATGCCTCAGCATTTCTGTATCCCTCAGGTAAATTCCTAGCAGTGCTATTGCTGGGTCATAGGGGAGTTCTATTGTTAGTTTCCTGAGGAACCTCCCACTGTTTTCCAGAGGAGCTGTACCAGTTTACATTTCCACCAACAGTGTGGGAGGGTGCCCGTTTCTCCACATCCTCGCCAGCATCTAGAGTTCTCTGTTTAAGAGCAATTATTTTCACTCATAGAACGATTATCTAAGATTAGCTAAGGTAATGGGATGCACACATATATTATAATATGGGTTGCGTAATCATTGCTCAAAATAGCTTAAATAGCTCTCTGTGACTCCCCTCTTAGGTTAAAGAGAATAATTAGCTGTGCTGGATTAAAAAAAAGAAAAACACACACCCAAAACCTGTAAGCTTACAGAAATCATGTAGGATTTACATCTTAAAGCTGTGATCGGGAATTTAACAAAGATAGATTTTTCTCTACTCTGTATCAACTGAAAGCATTTTTTTTTCTTTCTGAGAAATAAAAAGCACAATGCTCTAGGTATGCTGAATTAATAACTGTCTTCAATAAGGTATTAGGAAGAAAAGAAACTATCCAATAATAAAAGCATACTAAAAACAATTAGAAATCTCTTAAATATATACTATTTCTGGGGCACATCCACCAAGTTAGCAATGGCAGGCCCACTGCACGACTGATGGACACCAATGTAAGTACCTCAGTTGAGTAGTAGAAGGGGCAGTATTTCAGTGAGCCTTATCAACAGCTGGAGTAGCTCTTAACCCCACAGTACCTACAACCATACAAATGAACACATATCTAACCATTGTCTTGATTTTGCTCCTTGCCGTTTCAATAGAAATCACTCCAACTGAGGTGAGTTTCTAGATGTTAGGCCATTTCTAATTCTCACAGGCCTCATATTCCCTAGGTCCAGTTCTGGACACAGAATCACTGCTCAATCAACACACATAGATAAATTGACATTGCTTTTATCATCAGAACTTAGGCAAGAGGAGGGGCGCCTGGGTGGCTCAGTTGGTTAAGCATCTGACTCTGAATCTCAGCTCAGGTCTTGATCTCAGGGTCATGAGTTCAAGCCCTGCACTGGGCTCCATGATGGGTGTGAACCTGCTTTTTAAAAAAAAGAAAAGAAAAGAAACTAGGCAAAAGGAAAAAGACAAGTATGGGAGAGTGTAGCAGTGAAGGGAAAAGAAGGGGGAAAAGCTATATGAAGTAACCCTATTACTAATAAACTAATAGGAAAGGGAGCCTTTTTCAATGAAATCAGTATAACTATAAAACTTTCATTAAGTGTCAGAGTATAAAACCAGAAAACTTACCCAGAACCTGAGGGAATACTGAGCATCTCTTTGATATTCCAAACATTAAAATTCATTTCTTATGTTTAGCCCTATTAAAAAGAGAGGAATATTAATTTACAAGTTTAAGAAAGTATAACTTATCCCTAAAGATGATTTTACTGGTGACTGTCATATATAGATGAGGACATTTCAGCATCTATATTACCATCCAATTGGTGAAAATTCCCATTACCTATGTGTCAGAAACAGGTATTTTGGGGGCACCTGGTTGGCTCAGTGCCCAGTGCTCAGTAGAAATATGTGACTCTTGATCTCAGGGTTGTGAGTTCAACCCCCCACATTGGGTGTAGAGATTACTTAAAAATAAAATCTTTAGGCAGTGCCTGGGTGGCTCAGTCGATTAAGCATCTAACTTCAGCTCAGATCATGATCTCATGGTTCATGGGTTCGAGCCCTGAATCAAGCTCTGTGCTTACAGCTCAGAGCCTGGAGACTGCTTTAGATTCTGTGTCTCCCTCTCTCTGCCCCTTCCCTGCTCACACACTGTCTCTCTTTCTCTCAAAAATAAATAAAAATTTAAAAAATTTAATGAATACACATCAAAACATTTTTAAAAATCTTTAGGGGCACTTGGGTGGTTTAGTCGGTTAAGCATCCAACTCTGGATTTCAGCTCAGGTCATGATGTCACAGTTTGTGGGATTTAGCCCTGCGTCAGGCTCTGCACTGACAGCAAGGAGCCTGCTTGGAATTCTCTCTCTCCCCCTCTCTCTGCCTTTTTTTCTCTCTCTCAAAATAAATAAACTTAAAAAAAAAAAAAAAGTAGAGTTGGGATAACTGAAGAGCTATATGAAAAAAGATTAAGACTGGATCTAGTCCTTTTACCATACAATATAAAATATCCAAATGGATCAGAGATAATATAAAAATGAGATCATAAAAGCACTGGAGGGGAAGCTGATAAATTCCTCTATAGCCTAGAAGTGGGGAAAACTTTGACTCAAAAATCCAAAAGCGATAAGAGTAAACACCAATAAATTTGACTACATAAAATTTTTATTATTTTAAATTTATTATTAAATTTTAAAAAATATTTATTCATTTTTGAGAGACAGAGAATGAGTGGGGGAGGAGCAGAGAGAAAAAGAGACACAAAATCTGAAGCAGGCTCCAGGCTCCGAGCTGTCAGTACAGAGCCTGATGTGGGGCTCAAACTCATGAACCATGAGATCATGACCTGAGCTAAAGTCAGACGCTTAACCAACTGAGCCACCCAGGTGCCCCTGACTACATAAAATTTTTAAAAAGAACATTTTGTTTCAAATAAAAGTCTTACAGAAAATGGTCAAGACATGTGGGCCAACAGTTCACAGAAAAATAAATACAAAGACATATACATATATAAATGGGCAACCTCACATTAAAAGAGATGTAAATTAACATCATACAGATTTTGGGCATCTGGGTGGCTCAGATGGTTAAGTGTCCGACTTCAGCTCAGGTCATGATCTCACAGTTTGTGAGTTTGAGCCCCACGTCAGGCTCTGTGCTGACAGCTCAGGGCCTGGAGCCTGCTTCAGATTCTGTGTCTCCCTCCTTCTCTGCCCCTCTCCCACATGCTTGAGCTCTCTCTCTCTCTCTCAAAAATAAACATTAAAAAAATTTTGTTAAGGGGCGCCTGGGTGGCTTAGTCGGTTAAGCGTCCGACTTTCGCGTAGGTCATGATCTCGCGGTTCGTGGGTTCGTGCCCCGCGTCAGGCTGTGTGCTGACTGCCAGCTCAGAGCCTGGAGCCTGTTTCAGTCTGTGACTCCCTCTCTCTCTGACCCTCCCCTGCTCATGCTGTCTCTCTCTCTGTCTCCTAGAAATAAATAAACATTTAAAAAAAATTTTTTGTTAATCATAGAGATTATTTTCTTTGCTATAAAGGTGGTAAAAATGCAAGTATAATAATGTACTCTATTACTGAGGCTGGGAGGAAAGAGGCACTTTCATGCACTTCTGTTGGGAAGGCCTCTATGGAGGAGAATTTGTCGTTATCAAGAACATTTACAAATGTATTTACTGTTTAATCCAGCAATCCTACTTTTAAGGATTGGGATATATCCCAATAATACTTGGCAGAAATAGAAATTTATATATACACATGGCTCTTCAATACAATACCATCATAACAGCAAGACCATAAACAACCCAATGTCCATCAGTTGGTCAAACTATGGTATATTCATACAACGGAGTTTTATGGAACTGTTAAAAGGAATATATACTCTTATATATATATATATAAGATATACTTCAATATACTCTGAGAGTGACCTCCAAGATATATTGCTGAGCATACACACACACACAAAAACAAAAGGCAAGGTGAAGAACAGTGTATGCGGTATGTAATATTTCATCCAAAAAATGTCAAAGGAACATGAATATAAATAAATATACACACATAGCATGTGCTTTTTTTTTTAAGTAAGGAAAGAAGAAAGGCAAGGAAGAAGACAGACAGAAGAAAAATAGATAAATTGAAAACCAACAAAAATGTTTACCTTGGAGTGTACAAATAGGGTGGAAAGGCTAGAAATGAAAGCTAGACTTCTCCAAATATAGCAGTTTTTACAGTTTCAACTTTATTTTTTTTTTAATGTTTTATTTATTTCTAGGAGAGAGAGAGAGAGAGACAGCGTGAGCAGGGGAGGGTCAGAGAGAGAGGGAGTCACAGACTGAAACAGGCTCCAGGCTCTGAGCTGGCAGTCAGCACAGAGCCCGATGCGGGGCTCGAACCCACGAACCGCGAGATCATGACCTAAGCGAAAGTCGGATGCTTAACCGACTAAGCCACCCAGGCGCCCCTACAGTTTCAACTTTAGAATAATGTAAATACTGTAAGTATACAAAGCCACATAGTTATAAAACAAAATCAAATAAAAAATGGGAAAAACAAAGCAATTCCTACAAAGGAGCAAAATGGAACATACAAGCTGGTTATTGAGCCTCACAGGAAGAGTCTATTTCCTGTGCTTCTAAATATGATAATTTGATACTACATCTCTAGTGAAGTATAACCTAAGGAAAAAATGAATTGTAAAGGAATTTGTGTATTTGTTTTCAGTAATCATAGTGTATATATATATATATATATATGCATACATATAATATGTATATATACATATACATATGTACATGTAATCTCTATCAGAATACAACAAATCAATAATATATTAATGTCATCAGGAACAAAAATTTTCAGTGTATGAGAAAAGAGGCAGAAACATAAAATAAAGTCAAGCAAAAACCCTATAATCCTAGGTCTGAAATAAATAGAAAATTATTAGTAATTCTTGATGTACAACCCTAGCACCAAGCTTTTGGTCTTGAAATACCATTCACCACTAAAAGGTCTGGGGCAGAAAATGTACAACTTGAGCCCGGAACATCTTGTCCCAGAGAACAAGGAAATTATCAAAGACTACCAGGGCCAAAGATTATTGGAGAGCTAGCTTAAAGGACTTCCTCTGTTAAATTTATATAGTTATAAATTTATAAATATATAATCCTCATCAGTCACTTTGGAGGATAGGCAACCAATTTATTATTTTGAAAGCTGGTAGGGTAGACAAAAGAATCATTCATCTTACCTTCCTAGAATACATGCACCTCACATATAGATGTGAGAAAGTTCTTCTTTATAGAAGTATTCCAGCTAATAAACACAGAATGGATGGTACAATTAGATTATTACCATTTTGGAGTTCCAAAGAAAATAATGGGTCTAGAAAATTATCATAAATGGCTGTTTAAACCATGAAGTGAAAGGCTGATAGGAAACTTTATAATGAATAGATCAGGCTGAAAACCTAAACCCCTCAATTGATCTTTTATTCACAAAGATAGACACCAGCCCTAGTATGAACCTCTTGATGAGGTTCAACAGGAGGTGCCAAGCATTACCAAAGAAGTAAGTATACTTGCCAAAAATATTGAGCCTTAATCTAACTAACCTTCTAGATGTAAGGACCAGTACACAGAAAATACAGTAGTTAAACAGAACCAGTGGAGTGCAATCACCAAAATCCAGAGTGGTTAATTCTACAGTTTAAATGATCATATTCTTTTTTTTTTTTAATTTTTTTTTTTTAAATTTCTAGGAGAGAGAGAGAGAGAGAGAGACAGCATGAGCAGGGGAGGGTCAGAGAGAGAGGGAGTCACAGACTGAAACAGGCTCCAGGCTCTGAGCTGGCAGACAGCACAGAGCCAAAAAAGGGGCTCGAACCCAAAAACCACGAGATCATGACCTAAGCGAAAGTCGGACGCTTAACCGACTAAGCCACCCAGGCACCCCAATGATCATATTCTTTTAAAGCATAAGAGACAGGAAAAAAAAGAGAGATGGGAGACTATAAATTAAAAGAGATTTATGAACCACACCAACCAAATACAATGTGTTTAGATCCTGAATTATAAGAAAGCAATTAAGAAAATTTAAACATTGGCTAGCTACTTAATTATATTAAGAAATTGTTACTTTACAATTTCTTGGTATGGTAATGATATTGTGGTTATGATAAAAACATAGTCCTTATCTTTTATACATACATAAATTTTAAATGAATAAAATAATCTTTAAAAGTTTTGCTTTGCTTTAAAATAATGGAGATGGATGAGGGGACCGGAAAAGGGGTACAGACTTTCCCTAGGTTGATAATTGTTGAAGCTAGGTGATGGGTACATTGGCATTCATTCATCCAATGATTTCTACTCTTATATGTTTTAAATTTTCCACAATAAAAAGTTAATATATGAATGGATAAATGCCTATATTAGCTGACAACACCCAAGTTTTTACCTCCAGCCCAGACCCCTCTCCTGAACTTCAGACTCCTATATTCAAGTGCTGGCCTGACCTCATTACTTGGGTGACTAGTAAGTACCTCAAACCAACACATCCAAAACCAAGATCATTTTTTCCCCAAAACATTCTCCACCTACAGTCTTCCCATTCCAGTTAATGATAATTCTATCTTTCTAATTGCTCAGGCCAAAATCTAAGAGTCCTCTTTGACTCTCTTCTCACATCCAATCTGTCAGCAAATACTATGATTAATTCTTTTAAACATGTCCAGAATCTGTTCACTTTTCATTCCTTCCTCTATAGGTTTACCAGATAAAATATAGGATGCCCAGTTAAATTTGAACTTCCCAAATATTGCACAGGACACACTTGTATATTTTATAATATACATATAATATATATTGTGCATATATATTATATATATGATATATATACATTAGTACAAGTGTGTCCTGTACTACCTGAAATTCACATTTAACTTGGTGTCCTGTATTTTTATTTGCTAAATCTGACAACTTTAAGATTCAGAGTTCCTCTAACCTTAAGTCAGATCATGTTATTCCTCTGTTGAAACTCTCCACTGTTCCTACCTTACTCTAATACAAGCCAGAATTTCCATGATTATCTCTGGTGTCTCTGCAATCTTTCCTTAGCCTTGCTTTTTTCCCATCTACAATCCATTCCACATTTCTTATGGGGCTCCTCACTGTTGCTCTCCCTTGCTGGGCACTCAATCAGCTTCAGGCCCTTTCCCATACTGTTTTCTCCACTTGCTTCACTCCTCCTTTAGATTATCAGCATAATAGGCCAAACCACCTCCACCACTTCCAGGGTGTTCTTGCAAATTATTCAAAACTGGAGCACCTCAATAATCAATATTTCTCTGCTTTTTCTCCTCAGCATGCCATTATTCTAATACACTATATATTTTTAAAATGTATCTTGTTTTGTCTGTCTCAGCATACACACCCAAGCCTACAAGAATATAATGTTAAGCTCTTTGAGGATAGGTATTTTTGTGTGTTCTGTTCTCTGCTATATCCTCAGACTCTAGAAATTGTGCCTGACACATAAGAGGTGCCCAGAAAATATTTACTGTTAAATGAGTTGGTTTTTTTTTTAAATGAAAACTAAATTAGGGCAAGGAGTAAAACTTTCCAAGTATCCACAAATTTAAAAATATGTATGATGTCTCAATTATTACATTTTAAACCCCTATATCAGCACAGATTCATTACATACTTTAATAAAGAGGAAGAATTGAGGTAAATGTAGGATTCCTGACTCTTATGTTTACTTATTTCTTTGATAGTCTGAGTCTTTTTCTCCCATCCACACATTGGAAATTCTTCCTTCTAGAGTCTTGATTTAGAATCTAAACAATTTTATACACATCACTACAAGACGGTTATTATTACATCTAGAATGATAAATTCTCTTTCATCTTCCACTTCTGTTTATGCTGAGAAAAGAGAATAATCTATGCAGTATGTGGCTTGGGGGTTAGACTAACTACCCTGCTGCGGGTTCCAGACCTAACTTACTCCTACGAGGTTTCTTAAATATTGAAAAAATCCCATGGTTGCATCCTTGCCTATGTCTAAGGACCCCATGGGGCTTGATGTGCTCAGCCTCAGGTTTATCTCTTCTCTATGCACTTACTTGTCACCATGCTACCTATGATAGGCTTTCCCAGATGGCAGAAATCCCATCTGCCTAAACCTATCCTTGTAGATGCCAGCACACTAGATGAAGAGGTAGTCATTTTTAGGTAGGACACTAGGTAAATGAAAACTGAAATGCACACATTACAAACTTCCAAGGGCAGGCTTCTCTCTCCCTCTCATGCCTCAATCCTATTAGAAGAAGCATAAAAGCAGAGGAAAGGCTTAAGCGCCTGCAAGGACTATGACTGCCTCCCTAGAAAGGGCCTTGACAAGGGAGGAACAAATGGGTTAAAGAGAATGCCCTAAGGGGAAACACACCACCCCCACCATCTGGCCCCGTCTTCAACAACAGAGACTCCTGAGACCACAGTGTAAGGTCCTCCATGTGCTCTTCTGGCTCTTACACTCGGTCACAGAAAAAAACCAGTTCTCTCCCTCAGACTTTCTGGCCCTTTGGGCCTCAACCAGGCCCTCCCAAACCTCTTAGGGCCATTTGCTCTCATCTTCAGTCTATTTTCAAAGAGAGACACACTCTGGTCCTTTCCAAAGGCCTCCAAGGGATACTGTATAATTATAAGGCAAATCCCAGTCAGTTTCCCCGGGTTCCTGTTCACTATGACTTTCTGGGCCGATTCTCTTCCTTGCGTCTCCTAATCCCAGACTCGGGATGAGAGACTGTGGACACCCGGGAATCTGACAAAATCAACTCTCCAAAGATGAGCACAAAGGGGCGCCTGGGTGGCTCAGTCGGTTATGCGTCAGACTTCGGTTGCGGTCATGATCTCAAGGTTCGTGGGTTCGGGTCCCGCGTCGGGCTCTGTGCTGACAGCTAGCTCAGAGCCTGAAGGCTGTTTCAGATTCTGTATCTCCCTCTCTCTCTGACCCTTCCCTGCTCATCCTGTCTGTCTGTCTCTCTCTCAGAAATAAATAAAACATTAAAAAAAAAAAAAAAAAAAGATGAGCACAGAAAGTCTTGAAGAGCCAGAGCGGTCTTCCGTCACAGAGAAAGAATAAATGGCTAGGAATTCCAGGACAAGAATCAAGTTGGACAAGCCACCATCCCGAGAAACTCCTCGACGTCCCCAGAAATCTCGAACCTATATGCAAGGCCCAGTACGGCTCTCCGAATCCCCACCTTCACCCCATCCTCCTCCCTGCCCTCCTTGGCCAAACCCCTCCCGCCTCCACCTCTGAGAACAGCTCCCGCGCCCCACTTGGGGAGTCTCTGGTTTTACCTCAAGGCCACTCAGTCCCGCCGAGGTTGCCTGAGCATGCGTAGTCCCGCCCCCAGGGTCCTATCTGACCAATGGGGATTAAGCCCTGCCTCCTGGGCTCTCTTCCTCCGTCACGCTGGGTTAATGGTTTTAAAGGCTTTACCCGCACGTTCTTTGGCCAGGACAGGCAGCGTTCCTCGCGGTGAATACCGCTGCATGCTTTACCCGTCGCACGTGTACCTCTCAAAGTGTACCTGCGCGCTTCCACTGTCACAACCTGCTGCCACTCACACCTCACCCAGCATCCCCTCAGTAAGTCAGACTGCTCAGGAGTTACCTGACATACACCCTGCTACTTGTGGAGAGAACCCTGTGCCCAGCGGCTAGGACATGCTTCGGGCCCAAGTGGGCCTAACCAGAGCTGGGTGGCGGAGCCCCTGGGAAGAGAGGAGCTGTGGTCAACAGGGAACACAGAACTGGGTGCCTGGCCTGATGGGGAAAGGAAGGCAAGAAATAGTCCAAGGTACCTGGCCTGCTAGGTACTGGGGCAGCCTGAGGGCAGAGTGGGCAGGGGCAAAGGGTGTAGGGAGAAGGGGGTCTATGTAACTCTGCCTCTAATGTTTATAGATGGGCTTTAAAGTCGTGAAGTATAAAGAGTTCACCAATAAAGTTGCATGGATGGAAAACATTGTATCGAGCCCCAGGACACACACTTTAGAGGCCTAGATAAGGAAAAAGCAGCAAAGGACCCAAAGCAGGTGTGGTCAGGGACAGGGAAGGGACACCAGGAGAATGAGGTGCTGTGGAAGTCTTCTGGATCATCCTTAAAAGAGGAGGAGGAGACCGGGTGTGTTGTTAGGTGGGAAAATGGAGGTTTGATTGGAAGGCTCAGTTCTTGGATTCCCCAAGAAAGATTTACATGAGGATTCCCACTGGAATAAAGACAGCCAGAAGGAAAGTAGCAAGTACAAAGCAGTTTTTTAGTTTATTAAGATGGGAGAGTGGGCAGGCCCAGAGATGGCAACTGTCTTTAAGATGGTTGTCTTTTCTTTTTATGTTTGTATAGATTATGGATCATAGCTAGAGCCATCCCTGACTGAGGAGGGAGGACTCCTGCGGGTTGGGAGGGGGAGTTTTTGGCCCTAAAAGGTTCTTGCTGGAATTGTCTTGGCCATCTTGCCCCACAGGGGTTGGGAGTGTGAAACCCACATTGTAAATATATTACAGTGAACCTAGGGAGTCACTCTGGGGCAGAGGTTGAAGTGAGAGTATGTGTTCTGCACCTGTGGCTCTTGATCTGTCAGCCCCTGGAATGACAGATCTGCACCTGTGGCTCATGATCTGGAAGCCATAAGACTACGATTTTAAAAGCCACAAAGTTAGGCTGTTGTGCCCTCAGGCTTCTAATATGTCATCTATTTATCACAGTCCTTGCCTCAAGCTCTCATCTAACTGCATACTTCATCAATGTCAGATGCTCCTGTTGGGTCAAGGAAAATGAAGAGTAAGAATTAATTATGGGTGACTTTGACAGGGGCAGTTTTAGTTGTTGTAATGGGGACAAAAACCTGATTATAATTAAGTGTGTGGATTCAAGACATCTGATAAAGGACTGTTATTCACAATATATAAAGAACTCTTAAAACTGAACAATAAGAATACAACCCGATTTGAAAATGTGCCAAAGATCTAACATGTTGCACAAAAAAAGATATATAGATGGCAAATAAGCATATGAAAAGATGCCCAATATTTTATATCACTAGGAAAGTGCACATTAAAACAATAATGAGGGGTGCCTGGTTGGCTCAGTCAGTTAACTGACCAGACTCTTGATTTCCCAACTCTTTATATCGGCTCAGGCCATGATCTCATGGTTCATGAGTTCTAGCCCCACATTGGGCTTCATGCTGGCATTTTGGAGCCTGCTTGGGATTCTCTATTTCTCTCTGCCCCTCCCCTACTCATACTCTCTCTCTCTCTCAAAATAAATAAGCTTTAAAAAAATGAGCTAATACTCTACACCTGTCGGAATGGCCAAGATCCAAAACACAGATAACGCAAAATGCAGGTGAGGATGTGGAGCAACAAGAACTCTCATCACTAATGGAAATGCTAAATGGTACAACCACCTTGAAAGATTTTTTTGGCAATTTCTTACAAAACTAAACATAGTCTTATTATATGATCCAACAATCATGCTCTTTGGTATTTACCCGAAGGACTTGAACACTTATGTGCACACAAAAACCTGCACATGGATATTTATAGCAGGTTTATTTCATAATTGCAAACCTTAAAAGTAAGCAAGATGTCATTTTCAATAAGTGAATGAATAAATAAACTGTGGTACATCCAGACAATGGAATGTTATTAAGCCCTAAAAAGAAATGAGCTAGGCAAAGACATAGGGGAAATTTAAATACATCTTATTAACGGAAAGAAGCCAATCTGAAAAGCCTATATATGTAGGATTCCAACAATTTGACATTGTGGAAAAGACAAAATTATGGAGATAGTAAAAAGATCAGTGGTTGCCATGGGTTAGGGGGTTGGGAGGGATGAACAGGTGGAGCACAGAGGATTTTTAGGGCAGTGAAACTATTCTGTATGATACTATAATGGTGCATATGTGTAATTGCAGTATACATTTGTCCAAACCCATAGAATATACAACTCCAAGAGTTGAACTATGGACTTTGGGGGATAATCACATGTCAGTTTAGGTTCAGCAGTTACCACAAGTGTGCTATTCTAGTGCGAGATAGTGATAATAGGAGAGGTCATGCATGTGTGGGGCAGGAGGTGTATGAGAAATCTCTGTACCTTCCATTCAATATTGCTGGAAACCTAAAACTACTCTAAAAAGTCTACTTATATATATATTTAATATATTATATTATATTATTATAATATTATATATATATATATATATATATATATATATATATATTAGGGGCCCTGGGTGGCTCAATTGGTTAAGCATCTGACTTCAGCTCAGGTCATGATATCATCTATCTTCTGTCCTGAATTTTATGCTTATCATTTCTATGCATGTTTTATACTTTTAGTTCATATGTTTGTATCCATAAACAATATATAGCATTGTTTTACATGATTGAATCATTTTATAAATGGTATAATTTGTGCATATTTCTACAATTTGACTTTTTGACTCAGCATTTTTAATATATATCTTTGTGGATTTAAGTAAGTTTCTTATTGCCCTGTTGGTAAAACATTCAGACTGCTTACAATTTTTTTTTTCTTTCCCTATGCAGATACTGCAGTGAACCTTTTTGTACCTGTGAATACATGTGAAAAGGGATCTTCAGGGTAACTATACTAGGGTGGGCTTTCTGGCTAGCAGGGCTTATACCAGTGACACCATCTGGGTGTAAATGTTTCCTCCTGTTAAACTATTTTAAAAATGTTTATTTAGGGTTCCTGGGTGGCTCAGTCGGTTGGGCATCTGACTTTGGCTCAGGTCATGATCTCATGGTTTGTGAGTTAGAGCCCCACACCAGGCTCTATGCTGACAACTCAGAGCCTTGAGCCTACTTTGGATTCTTTGTCTCCCTCTCTCTCTCCTTCAAATATAAATAAACATTTAAAAATTTAAATACAAAAAAATAAATACAAAAAGTTTGTTTATTGAGAGAGAGAGAGAGCATGTGCAAGCAGGGAAAGGGTGGGGAAAGAGAGAGAATCCTAAGCAGGCTCCATACTTAGCATGGATCCCAACATGGGGCTCTTGACCATAAGATCATGACCTGAGCTGAAATCAAGAGTCAAACACTTAACTGACTGAGCCACCCAGGCACCCCGGCTGTTACACTTTTTATTGGTACATTTTTCTTTAATTTTTATTTATTTTTGAGGGACAGAGTGCAAGTAGGGGACGAGCAGAGAGAGAGAGGGAGACACAGAATCCAAAGCAGGCTCCAGGCTCTGAGCTGTCAGCACATAGCCCAACGCAGGGCTCGGACCCATGAACTGTGTGATCATGACCTGAACCAAATTCAGAGGCTTAACTGACTGAACCACCCAGGTGCCCCAATTGGTACATTTTTAGAGGCTGATTGCCAGGTTCTTTTGGTTACTGAAAGGGGGGAACTCTTCATGTCCCTGTGTTACAAATGAGAGAGAAAGAGGCAATAATCTGCCAAAGTGTAGCTTGAAATGGAACCACAATGTCAAATATTTTCATGCTCCTTCTTTTGCTGTTCAATTATGCTCTTTCTTCACTGGGGCCCTGGTAACAGTCACCTGCCCCAGTGTTCTCAGGCACCATAGATTCCTAAGAGAAAAGTTGACAGAACCTTATTCTAAAGCAGCACTTTTATCCTAAAAGTCATAAACCCTTTTCACATTTCTTCTGAGTCCATGGAATGCTTTCTAAATTTATGTCTCTGGCAGTATGGTTGCACAATTCTAAAATGGAGGATTCACCTCTAAAATGTTCTTTTGATATTTTATTGATTATGAGTTCATCACACTCCACTGTGGACTATGTTTCTATATGTAAGGACTCTCCCAGGATATTGATGATGAGGGGCAGATTTCTCTCATAAAGAAGTAAAACCAAGCAGGCTGAGCAATACCTCAACAATCAGCAGCATTGTGCAGTCACAACCTCTCTTTGTCACTAAGCAACAAGAGGTTGACCTCTGAGATTCTCTTTCCTCAGACATAGCCTCAAAAAGACAAGAGTAAAGTTTGTCTTTTCTGCTTCCTTTCTGGAAAGATGCAAAGTGCTTTAATAGGATCCTGGGTAAGAGTGCCCTTTACAATTAATCCTGGCCCCTGGCCCTAGGGTAGTACCTGAAATTTGAATGAGTCATGAGAGTAAATTTAGCAAGACAGGTTTCACTGAGCACCCAGGCTGGTGGAGGACCTTGAATTTCCCACTCCCCCTCTCCCATTCTGAGGTCACCCTTGTAGCCTACCTAGTCTTTACAATGCTGTGCCTTTTCCATGTGTCCTGGTCTCATGCTAACCAGCTGAACCTCCTAGTCTAAAAGCCACTGCATTTATTCCCAGTCCTTTGCTTGGTCCTCCCATACTTCTGGAATTTGACTGCTTTCTATACTGGAAACATCTTGAGGGCAAAGACTGTTTTCTTCCATGTGTATATCGCATGCCTGGAATGCAGTAAAGGCCCAGTAAATACTATTGAACTAAACTTAATATTGAGCAAGCAGTGTCCAACAGACAGTAGAAAGATGGACAAATTGGGCAACCCAAGCCCTCAGTGGGATGAAAAGATAAAGGGTCTCTCAGTCATGTATAAGAACCTACAGTAATGGCCAGAGGCCAAACTTGGGACAGTTTCTTTCTGCTATGATCATGGAGGACCAGCCACACCTATCCTCTGCATAGGAGCTCTCAGGACAAAGAGTTGGGCTCTAGGAGTTCCCTGGCTAGACATGCTTATTGTCCATAGGATGTCCACCTAATGACATCAACACAGTACGGCTCTTTCTTAGACCCCTGATAAATGCTCATTTCTGTCTTTTGCGAGTCCCTGTCTCTGAAATTCTCTCCAGAAGGTATCACTGTTGGTGAAGTACTTCTTTTGAAAATTCTATCCCTTGCTTAGGTGCTCCAGTTTCAGAGGGTGCTTTTCTTGCCCCCAGAACAGCAGGGTATGTGCCAAACAGGTGTTCATGACTTTGTCAATGGATGCCCAAGATGGATCCATTCAATCCCCAGGGAAGGATCATATCGCTAGGCAGTGGCCCTATTCTCAAAACTTTGTTCAGTGCTTTGAATCACCTTAGCTCAGAACCTGTCTGATCCCCTTCCCTGCTGAAAAGTCTCCCTTTGCCCTTAGAAGAGAATCTATATTCTTTTTGTTATTTAAAAAAAATTTTAATGTGTATTTATTTTTTCAGAATGAGCATGAATGGGGGAGGGGCAGAGAGAGGGGGGAACATAGAATCCAAACCAGGCTCCAGGCTCCAAGCTGTCAGCACAGAGCTTGACGTGGGACTTGAACCCAAGAACCGTGAGATCATGACCTGAGCTGAAGTCAGATGCCTAACTGACTGAGCCACCCACCCAACCGACCCAAGAATCCATATTCTTAAACCAGTGTTTACTTGACCTTTGCTCACAATCCTTTAGTCTTAAAGCGTCTTTTTTATTCTAACACATCTCTCTTTTTCTGGCCTCCAATCCTTTACTCTTTCGGTTCCCATCACATAGACTGTTGTTTTGCTGTTCCTCACACAGCTGACTCCTCACATTCAGGTCCCATCCTCAGTGTCATGAGGGGCTATCCCTGTTCCCTATCCCTATTGATCTAGTCATCAGGTTATTTCTTCCCTGACCCTATTTGCTGTGTCTGACTCCCCCACTAGAAGGAAGATTCACAAGGGCAAAGATTCAGTCCTTTCACTGCTATCTTCCCAGCTTATATTAGGACCTTATGAAAGAAAGAGAGGAAAGATGGAACAAAGGAAAGAAGGGAAAGAAAAAAGTTAGCCTTTCCCTACACACACATAGCCCTCCCAGGTGAGCCAGCACAGCTGAGGCCAACTGTTCTAATGATGGATGGCAGACAGTGTCCCTAGTTCTCAGATTCTTTTTATTCTATCAGTAGTTCCCAGGAGAGGCTTCTGGCCTGGGGACCCTGAAGTCTGAGATTCAGAGTAAGGGTTTGTGAAAAATTCACCCTCATACCTGTCTTGTTATAGCACAACACTGGCTTTTATGGGCACTACAGAGGCCAATTCAAGAGTGAAAGTGCTCGAGAATACCGCCTTGCAGCCAAGCCCCAGCCTCCAGCAGTGTTCCTGCAACGATGTCAGGTACAAGGTATCCCTGGGGGAAGCTGGGCCAGTTTCTGCTTCTCTTAGACCTCTAGAGCATTATCCCAGACCTACCACAGCTGGACTGACATCTGAAGCCAGACTATCCCCAGGATGCATGAGGCCTGGCTCCTCTTCCTGAAGTGGCAGGTCTTCCCCCTACAGATAGGGTGGAGAAGAACTAGTACCAGGCTGGACAGTGTTGCTCAATTCTCCTTCTAGATGTAGGGAGAGTCAGGGCCCAGGTTGGGTAAGTGGTCATGGGAAGAGAGCTTCCAGAACCCAGAATGTAAGCCTTGAGTTTTGCCAGCAACTGCTCTCAAGCCTGGATTCTCTGATGTCCTTAAAAGCCCATGGTCAAATTCAGTCAGCCTTGTAGGCCAGGGCCCAGGAGATCTCCTCCGGTGAGCGGAGCAGCATATAAAGTGACATGTGTAGCCAATGAGGAGTGATAGCAGAAGTGGCTGGAAGGCTTCCAGAGAACAGGAGAGAGATGCAGGGCCCAGACCCTCTACTGCTTTTAGGCCTGGAGACAAAGTGAAGGCACTGAGCATCAATTGGGGTCCCAACAGTAAAAAGCTCACTCAAAACAGGAGAGCTCAGCAGAGTACACATGCAAAGGAGTAGATGTAAGGGCCTCAGGTAAATGTGGTATCACAAGTTGGTAACAACAGAGTGGTCAGTACCTTTGGGCCCAAAGGGACAAGGGGAAGCTATGTCTCCTAGAACCCAGAAAGAGGGTGTGGTATGGAGAGAACCACACTAAGACGAGTCATGATCTTGGGTGGAAAGACACAGACAGGCAGGGGCTAACCCAGAAGGGAGTTAAGAGAAGAAATACCTCCTCCTTTCTTCCCTCCATCTCTTCCCAGGGCTTTCCAGTAGCCAGAGGGAAGGCAGCCTGGTGAGGAATGCACTCAGATCAGCCCTGTGGGCAACAGCAGGGTGGAAAACGTAGATAGGGACCTGGAGGAATGTCTGGAACATGCTCTGCCCACTGCAGCTTCTTGCTTCCCAGCTTGTAGCCAGATCCTACTCCATCTGCCATATGAATTCTTCAGGACTTGCTTTCCCAGGCCAAGAACACGGTCCTGGAGACTGCCATGCTATAGACCTTGAATCTCCTTAGGATTCTCAGTTGGAAGTGCTGGCTGGCAATGCCTCTTGAGTGAGCCAGGCCCAAATGCAGCTCCAGACCACTCATCTGGGTCCACCTCCCTTGGAGAGGAATGGAACCTGGGTAATGCAGGGATAGAAGCAAACTGAGGACTTCCTGCTAGGTTTTTGTAGTAGCCCAGTGGCAGCTGTTACCCTAAAAACTGGAACATCCTCTCAATCTGGTCCCCAGGAACAGAAGCAGGGAACATGTTTTGGGACGTGTTTTAATTGAAGACTTGCTACACAAAGCATTTACTAGCATTACCACTGGCCCCAAACATCTATGTGTCTTGGGCTCAGATTGTATAAATGCCAAGTATGGTGGCTCTTTCTACGTCTAAAGCTCTTCTAATTAGTGGGACTGCTTGGGAAAGGGGCACATTTTATTTTCCTATTAGATGAGAGATACCAGATTTCAGCCAGCTGATTACAGCTATTGTTGAAAATGTTTCTAAGATGTGACATCACTTTTGTTTTGTTTGGAGCAGGTAGAAATTTTGTCCATATCATTTAGATGCAAGAAAATTTTCTTCTTTTTATCTTCTAGATCAGATTAATTTATTTGTAACATTCACCTGCCTAACTCTTGGGACATGTAATCCTGGTTCTGTTTGTTCTTAAGGTCAGACAAGAGTCCCAGGGACCCATGACTTAGAGTAGGTCTTTCATTGGTAGTGCCACGATTGCCTCACCCCTGCCATGCCTCAGTCTGTCACAAGGTCTCCTCACTCAGCACCCTACTGTCTGCAGAATGCCCAGCCTCCACCAGGATCACGTAGACCCCCCATACACAAATACTGCCCCCTCCCAAGAAATCTACTTTTCCTCCAAGGCCTCTTCAGCTGGAACCCCGGCCCAAGCCCCATGTGCTCAGAGACCATAGGTTTACTACCTTAGTGGAAAAGGAGCACTAGATGGTTTAGAAGCAAAGAAGCAGGTGAAATTCTCTCTAGGTTCAAGACTACTCAGAACTGCCCGGGTGGAAGGAAATGATCGCACTTCTCACCAGGTTCTCACTGTTGTGAGAACAAAACTGGAGTCAGTGGGAGTCACTAGATTATCCTGCCACTGTAAGAATAGTGAGTTTTGCTCTTCCTGGGATAGTATCTAGCGGCATTCAGAATGATCCAGAGTTTAACATACCATCATAGGCTGTCCTACGATACAGTCTCTAGCAAAACTAGGCTGTCCTGAATCCCTGGTAATAGAATTGTGTATTTTTATACCAACAAGATTGGTAAGGCCCCAGAACCCACATGTGGCACATGAGCAGACAAACTTTGAGAAGTCTGTGCTGTGAGACCGAAAGTTCTTATGAGGTTGTCTAAAACAGAAAACCACATCAGCCTATGGTGCTTCATGTATGCTAAGTGTGTCCATGACTGGATCAAGTGTGCTTTCCTTATTGAGGAGCAGAAAACCACTGTGAAAGTGTTGAAGGCACAAGCACAGAGTCAGAAAGCTAATTTTTTAATAAAGTTTTTTTGAGTAATTAAAAAACTAAAAGGACAAAAAAAATATATATATATATAGTGAGTTTTCATAGTCAGGGCTGCCACCAACAACAGAGGCATCTACACTCCAGGGTTGTGTACAGTTCTTTAGCTGAGGATAGAGATGGAAAAGAAATTTGGGGATCAATTGGACCTTGCACCCAGGGTTTGAGATTGACATTTTTATTGAAACAATTGTAAATTCATAGGCTGTTATGATAAGTAATAGAGATCCCATCTACATTTTTCCCAGTTTCCCCAATGATAACATTTTGCAAAACTATAGTATAATATCACAACCAGGACATTGACATTATTGCAATCCACCTATCTCAGATTTCCAGTTTTACTTATACTCATTTCTGTATGTGTATTAAGATCTATAAAATTTTATCACTTATGTAGGTTTGTGTATCCACCACCACAGTCAAGATACTGGCTAACCTCACAAATGTCCCTGTTTCTGGCCTTTTATGACCACACCCACCAGTCTCCTGCTCCTCCACCCTTTTTCCGTCCCTTATCCCTGGCAACCACCACCCTCTTCTCCCTTTCTAAAATTCTGTCACTTCAAAATGTTATATAAGGGCACCTAAGTGGCTTAGTCAGTCAAGCGACCAACTCTTGGTTTTGGCTCAGGTCATGATCTCATAGTTTCATGAATTATGAGCCCCACATCAGGCTCCACGATTCTCTCTCCCTCTCTCTCTGCCCTCTCCCAACTCACACTGTCTCTGCCTCTCTCACAATAAATAAACTTTAAAAAATGTTATATAAATAGGATGATAGAGCATGCAACCTTTGGGCATTGGTTTTTCTTTCTCAGCGTAATTTCCTAGAGATTCATCTAAGTTGTTCATGTTTCATTCCTCTTCACTACTGAGTAGTATTCCATAGTATGTATATACCTGTTTGTGTAACCATTCACCTATTAAAGGATATCTGGGCTGATTCCAGTTTTTGGGTCTTACAAATAAAGCTTCCATGAACATTTGTGTACAGGTTTGGGGGAACATAAGTTTTCATTTCTTTGGAATGAATGCCCAAGAGTTCAATTGTTGGGTCATATGGTAGTTGTGTGTTTAGTTTTTAAAAGAAACTGCCAACTTGTTGTCTAGAGTGACTGACTGTACCACTTTACATATCCACCAGCAATGTATTAATGATCTAGTTTCTGCATTCTCCCCAATATTTGGTGTTGTCTCTATGTTTTATTTTAGTCATTCTGACTAATACATCATGATATCTCATTGTGATTTTAATTTGCATTTCCCTAATGTTTAATGATGGTGAACATCTTTTCCTGTGTTATTTGCCATCTGTATATCCTCTTCAGTGAAATGTCTTCATGTTGTTTGCCCATTTTCTTTTTCTTTCCAGTTTTATTTTTTATTTTTTAAATTTTTTTAATAGTTTATTGTCAAATTTGTTTCCATATAACACCCAGTGCTCATCCCCACAAGTGCCCTCCTCCATGCCCATCACCTTCCTTCCCCTCCCCCCACCCCATCTGCCCTCAGTTTGTTCTCGGCATTCAAGAGTCTCTCATGGTTTGCCTCTCTCCCTCTCCCCCACTATTTTTCCCCTTCTTCTCACCCATGGTCCTCTGTTAAGTTCCTCCTAATGTTTGCCCATTTTCTAATTGGACTGTTATTTTACTATCGAATTGTAAGAATTCTCTATATATTCTAGATATTATTCCTTTATTGGATATTTGGTCTGCAAATATTTTCTCCCAGTCTGTAGCTTGTCTTTCATCCTTTTACATAAACTTTCACAGAACAAAGCTTTAAAAATTTTTTGATGCAGTCCAATTTATCAATTTTTTCTTTTATTGCTCTTGCTTTTGGTGTCAAGCCTAAGAAATATTTCCCTAGTTCTAGATTTTGAAGATTTTTTCCTATGTTTTTTTTTTTGTTTTTTTTTTTTTCTAAAAGGATCCTGGGTTTTTAATCCCTGTTGTGTCAGCTTTATGAGGAATGGAAGGTAAGGCTAGCTGGCTTACCACCTTCATGGAGCTTTCAATCTACCTGGAAACCTGTCTAAGGCAGGATCTCCTGATAGAGGGGAGCTTATTAAAGACACATACCACAGGCTCCACCCTGAAGATTCGGTTCAGGGGTCTGGGATGAGTTAGCCCCAGCCTTTTATCTAGGAACCTGCTGTCAGCCATTGCTCGTAGCCCAACACAGGCAAGACTGAAGTCATCAGATCACAACTTCATTCAAGTCTGCAGCAGAAGAAGCTGAATGAATGGCTAGGGACTGGGAACTGTGGGGGCAGAGATCAGGCACAAAGGCAAGGTTGACAGTCTTGGCAGAGATTCCTATTGAGGTCTGGGGGTCCGGGAGGTGGTCTTTCTCTGCCTGGGGATAGGGCATGGTTCTCTGGCTCCGAATTGGGCCAAAGCAAATGCCCTAGGGACCTTCTGTCCCTGCTCATGAATTAAACAGCAAACATATTGAGCCCAGTGCCAGGCACTATGCTGTTTTGGAGTTACAGATGTGAGCAAAACAGACAATAAACTTTGCCCACAATGAGCTTATGTCCTAGTCAGGCACATTAGCTGGCAAACAGCACCATACTATGTAGTCACATAGGATCCCAGAAAGTGAAAAATGTAGAGTTGGGGTGATGGCACTGCTGGTGTAGTGTTTAAAGAAGCCCTCCCAAGAAGGAAGCTAGAGGGAGTCCTATGACCAGCTGAAGGAAGAGTCCCAGACAGAAGGCACAGGTGGTGCAAAGGCCCAGGGTGGAAATAGCTGGTGTGTTGAGGAGCAGTAAAGATGCCAGTACAGGTTGCAGGTAATGGAGGGATCAATATTGTGTGGGTCTCATGGACCACTATGAAGACTGGCTTTTACAAACATGAGGAGCTGTCGTGGGTCTTCAGCAAACAAGGGAGGTAATCTGATCTATGTATCATAAGGATTATTCTGCCTACTAAGAAGACAGCAGACTGGAGGGGAAAACTTGGACACAGGGACACCGGGTAGAAAGCTCTTGCAATAGTTCAAGCAAGAGAAAAAGGTGGCTCTTGGATGAGAGAAGGCAGTGAACTTGCTGAGGAATGGTCCAATCCTGGGTTCATGTTGAAGGAATGATGAACAGGATTTCCTGACACATTGGATGTGGGGTATGAAAGAATTAAGGGGACTTCAAGGTGTTTGGTAGGACCTAGCTGCCATGACCTGAGGTGGAGGAGGGGGTGGGGAATGATCCAGAGCTCAGTCATGTGTTTGAAGATGCCTGCAAGACATTTACAAGGGGATATGAAATAGGCTGTTGGCTATTGAGTCTGGAATTCAGAAGAGAACTCAAGCTAGAGAGAGAATTGTCTGTTTCCAGGTGGTACTTACTTAGGGCCAAGAGCTTGGGTTGCTGATGAAGTATTAAGTGTGGACAGAGAGGAAGCCTCTAGTCCTAATCCTGGGCAATCTAAAGTTAAAGGGACTGACATAATCTTTGAACCACTGCCCTCCTGATGGCAGGATGTCTTACAAGATGCCTCAGCCCCATCCTCAATCAGCAGCCCTCAAGACTTCTTTGGAGGAAAATGCCAGCATGAGATGTCCTAGGAGTGAAGTGTTGCTTTAATTTGTAACTGCCCTTTCAGGTTTTTGGCAAGTTTAGCAGTTTAGGGGTAGTAGCTCCTGGCAGCTTCCCTCCATTAAGGGTCCTGAGGTAACATCTTATGGGCAGGTAAGCATCATTTCCCCCTATTCAACTTCTTTCTCACTGTCTTTAAAGGAGCCAGTGCAGCAACACTTCTTCTCCAAGCATGACAACCGTACTTCTTTCGACAAAGTGAGTGCTGGAGAAAGGAAGGAGACAGGGCAGACCCTCAGCATAGGTTGAAGTTGAGTAGGGTGGAGGGGAAAAGATACTGTGGGGAAGGAGGGCTCCTGATGATCTCTCTTGTCTGGAATACAGCCCATTCCCCAAACAGAGCTGCCTCTGCTTTGGTTTCTTCCACTAGCTTGCCTGACAATGAGCAAATATCATAGGGCCCACTGACCTTCTAGAGGTTTCACCCTGGAATGGAAGGCATGGCTGGGGAGGCAGGCCAAAGAGGCTGAGGTAGAGGCCAGGGGAGCCAGGCATCACCAAGCAGGCTTAGGTTGAGGAAGGACTTATGGAGGGAGGTATGTGGTGCCGGGACTGTGGGCCAAGGGCCCATACCGCTGAGGAGGGCCCCTACTGCCTGCTGCAGGGAATCGGAAGGCGGAAAGATCTGGAGCATCTGGGGCAGCAGCACAACTTCCTGCACTGGGCACCCTCTGAGCTGGAGTTGAGCCAGCAGCGGCCCCTTGAATCCTCCTACCAGGCCAATTTCCGGTCAGGCCCTGGACTCAGAGACCTCCCCCAGCGCCTTGTCCACTTTGTGCAGATCCAGTCTCCCTGTGCCAGCACCACCTACCAGCAGAACTTCTGCCAACCATCCCGGGGTGGCCATTGTGGCAGCAACAATGTGGGGCCAGTCACCAACACACTGCCTGACCTCCCAGGGATCCCAAGACCCAAGCTGCTGCAGCATTACCTCCATGCTGGGGTCTCTGAGTGTCTAAACTGGTCCAGAGCATTAAACAAGGATGGCTGACACAGAAGTCTGTCTATGCTTACAGCTCAAGGGGTCTTAGAAGCTGGAGAGCAGTAAGGTCCATGGTGCCTGTGTGATGGGGAGGGGAGGAGGTGCCCTGTGAACCCTGCCACTGAATGAGAAGGGGTAAAGCCTGCATGAAGTACCATGGCCAAAGCAGGTCAGTTCTGGGACCCCAAATTCATTTTTTCAGTAAACCTAACTGTGAGCACCTTGCACTCAGTGTGGCTGCAGGGAAAGCAGTCAGTAGCCTGTACTAGTGCCCAGCAAAGACTGGAGGAGGCAAGGGCTGACAGCTTTGATGTCTCTGGGAGGCTATTATGCCTCTAGGGGCCACATAGTTCTGTCTAAGCTGGGACGGGGGAGACTGCCCTGGCCACAGCCCCCGTTGGACCACCCCTACCTATGGAGGTGAGCAGAGACTTTGATGGGATGCTGCGTGACATGGACCTGGAGGTCATCCTGATCCTGTGGTGCTTTGTCGTAGTTTTTTGAGCTCTTCTCTGGCAACCCTGTGAGTATCCTCTAACACCAGGACAGTAGGGGTTGGGGGGCAGCAGTAATCCTATGTCACCAAAAGAGAAGCTGAAGCTTAGGTGGGGCTAAGACACCAGAGGCCAGATGCAAAAGGCTACTCTGAACCCTCATCTCTGGAAGAGTTGAGGCCCCTGAAGGGGGGCCAGGGGTTGCAGGGGCAACACAGGAGTCCACACCGGGGCCACACACCAGATTTTAGCAGCACTTTTACTTTCATGTCTGAACTTCCTGGGTCCTCACAACAGCCCTGTGAGGTAGGTAGGGCAGGAAGGTTTCAGAGATCCCCATTTATGGATGAGGATGCTGAGGCACAGAGAGGTGAAATGACTTGCTCAAGACCACACAGTCAACAGTGTAAAGGGCCCAACGCCAATATTCCTCTGGTCCTCTAGAGGTTCCTATATCCACTCCTCCATTCCCTCTGTGTCTCCTGCCCTCTCTGAACTCTCCTGGGACCACAGAGGGCTTCAAGGCAGCTGGCAGCTAGGATTTTTCAGAAACAGCCATTGAGGTGAGCCTGGTTAGGTAGGCACTAATCCCGTGGGGCATGCGGCCAGCTCTCCCATCCTCCCACTTCCCAGTTAGACAGATGGCCCAGTAGTCCCAGAGCAAGTGTGGAGCTAGGCATGGTCCATGAATGAATGGGGATAAAGGTGGGTATAAGCATATGTGTCTTGCACTAAAGACAAAGCCCCCCCACCCTTTGAGACATTTGTCTCAAGTGCCTGCCCCTGTGCCTCCCTCATCCCACAGAGCCACAGTGAGCTTCTTCAGCAGCAAAAGGAGCCACAGACATTTGCCTCTAGCACTGTGCTGCTCCAGTGGACACGTTCCATCAGGCATTCAGACCCCATCACGCAGACACAGTGCCTCCACAGCTTGGCTAGGACCCTGGGCCACACCCCCAATGACAAACAGCCGGGGCCCAGCCTGCAGACTAGAACAGGAGCAGCGGGCTGTGGGCATGGCAGGCAGGGCCTCCCAGCGCCGCCGTGCAAGGCTGAAGCCCTCCACGGAGCCCAGAGGGCATGGCTGGTTTCCTGCAGGAAGGAGACAGAAGTTGTAAATGGCACAGACTGCAAGGGCTCCAGCTCTTTTGCTTGGGTTACTAGGGCCTTACTACTCATTGCTCCCATTCATCATTTTATCATTTCTTCATATTTCTATTTGTCCATTCTTTCAGTGGTCACTTGTCCTATTTCTGTCTCCTAAGCCCCTGCTGGTACAGAGTCCTCAGTCAGGTGCTGAGGGACACCCCCCAAGAGTTAGGCCGTGCAGACCACACCCTGCCTGCCTCACAGATTGGGAAAGCTCACAAAGCCCTGGTCCCTGGAATGCCTGGAGAAGGACAGGAGGGAGTGCTCATGCTTGGGGTTACTCCTGCCTGTCCTAGGCTTGCCTCCTATCCCTAGTCCCACAGATACTCACCAAGGCCCCCAATGGCCATGATGTGGCCCCCAAGAGAGCCAACCACAAAGTCGGCCCTCTTATCCCTCATGCGCAGGCTGCGGGGCAGCTTGGTCCAGGACCCTGCAGGAAAGGGGAGGTCAGATCCAGTCCCACAACACACACTATGCCCCTCCATCCCATGGAAAGTGGGAGGACAGCCCAGGCCAGCCACTGCTCACCATGTTCCAGGTCGAACATCTCCACAGTGTTGACAAAATGTGGGCGGGAGTAGAAATTGTGGGGCCCAGGCTGCTGCAGGCCACCCAGGCTAAAGACGTTGCCTTCTGCCATGGCACAGCCAGCAAAGGCCCGGCGGCTGGGCAGGCTTGGGTACCGGGTCCAGGTACAGGCCTCAAGATCAAAGGCCTCAAAAGCAGTCACTGGGAGCTTTCCCTGGCGGCCCCCTGCCAATGGAATTGGAGCACATGGGAAGGAGCCTAGAGGCCTGGCAGGCTCCTCCTTCACCAGGTTGATAAGCTTTCACCACTGCCCTCCTTAGCTACCCATACCCAGCTGTGTGCACACCAGAGCATGAATCAGCCACCCCCCAGATCCTCAAGCACTGGGGTTTGGTTTTCCAGCCATAGTAGGGCCACCAGCGGTCAGAGCCTCCAAGCAAGCCTGGTTCACCCAAAGTTTCTCTTGTTCTGCCATCCCAGACTAAACCTGATCCCAGCCAACCTATGAGGATAGGTGCTTCTGTACTTCGAGCCCCTTTCCCCCACATCCCCCAGGCCCTTACCCAGGACATAGATCTTGTTCCCGTGCAGGAAGGTGGAAGCCCCGTAGCAGGGTGTGGGCATGGAGGGTAGTGAAAGCCAGCAGTCCCGCCGGGGCTCATATACCCGAACTTGGGCCTGTGGGGCCGTGTCAGGGCCCATTCCCCCCAGAGCATACACCATACCATCTGCATAGAAAAGAGCAATTCAGAGTGCACCTCAGCCTGGCCAGGGCACCCTATCCTGACAGCTGCACTGGTCAGGTCTGGGGGGGAGTGGGGACCCAGGTCTGTGTAGTATGTCTCCCAAGCAGCAGAAATAATCCTTCCTTCCCAGAGTGGGGACTGGGAGAGCTAGGATTCCTGCTCTGGCCAGGGCCCCTCCAAGTGAAGAGCAGGAGGCAGATGATCTAATTATAATCCATCTCTGTCTCCCTGGAGATGCTATGGCAACCAAGTCTGTCATCTAAGCAGGACCAGTGGTCAGACCTGGAGGCCACAAGGTGGGGGCTTCCCTAGGGGAAGGAGGTTGGAGGATGATTTAAGTCAGGGAAGGGCATATGGGGATCTGCTCCACACAGAGCTCAGACTGGGGAGGGAACTCTGGAGATCAGCTGGGGGCTGGGAAAGGAGCTTAGGCCTGTAGCATGGAGGTGCTGTCTGCGAGCCTTCTGCCAAAGAGCCCTGCCAGCACCTCTATATCCCACCCTTTTATTAGAGTAGGTTCTTGCCCTGTTACACCCTCAGGGTCAGCTGGGGGCATGTCTGGGGTCCTTGGGGAACTGGGTCAGTCAGCTGAGGGCTTCCATGGCAACTATCCCCAGGCCATCTTGGCCTTCCCATCTCAGGCTCCCTGGTAAGAGTGTATATGGGAGGAAGGTGGGGGCTTCCTGGGCTCAGTGCTCAGAGCACTTACTGGGCTCTGAGCCAAGGCCCTGCTCCCCTCCCCCTTCCCCAGACTATTTATAACTGAGAGAGTCTTTGAACTACCCCTCCTTGTCTCTTAGGAGGAGGAATGGGCAGAGAGGTGGTTGGGGCCTCCCATCATGCTGAGCCCCAGCCTGGGCTGGCCTCCCACTTCACAGTTGGAAAAGGCAGTTAAAGCTGCTGTTAGCTCAGCTCAGAGCTAGGTAGGAGAAGGTCTTTACAAGAATCAAAGCTATGTCCACGGCACTCAGACAAAATTTAAATCTCTTATCCGATCTATGAGAGTAAGGGACCAAGGAAAGAATAGAGGGTGTTGGGGCACCTAAGGGACTTCCTTAAGGCCACTCACCTCTCTCCACAGTTGCAACCCCCATGGCTGCCTGAGGGAGGGTGGCCCGACGCTCCCAGCGGCCCTCGTCAGCAAGGAAGGCCTCCACAGCAGCTACAGGGCTCTGGCCCTCATCCACACCGCCCACCACTAGCACCTGCTTGCCCAGCACCACAGCAGCTGCACCAGCCCGGGCAGTGGGCAAGGGTGCCAGTGCGAGCCATGTATGCGAGGCCATGTCCAGTGTCTCAGCAGTGTCCAGGGGCAGTCCAGCCCGGCCACAGCCCCCCAACACTAGCAGGTGTCCATCCTGGTATGCCACTGTGCCATACACCCGGCAGGTGGGCATTGGTGGGAACACCTGCCAAGCAAAGGCTCGGCCACCTCCTGTAGCCATGGTGTTCACCTCCAGTGGCAGGCCATACTATCTGCTCAGACTGCAGGCCTCACTGAGGGGCATGATGGGGCCTTATCTTGACAGTATCAAGACTACAGGGAATGTCCGACCAGTCGAGGGACCTTGCCTTCACCTGGAGGAGAGAGGGAAAACAAAGGGTCAGGGCCACTGACAAGTCCCTCAGGATACAGTTGAGCAGTCTGAGGCTAAGGGCAGGACTGGCCCAAAATCACTGGTGGGAAAGGCATGGGGAAAGATGTACCCCTGTTGGCTAGCACACCACTGTTGAGTCCCTTCTGGGGTGGGAAAGAAAGCAGATTACCAAATACTCAGGCAAATTCCCCTCTTCCTCTAGGGCCTGAGAGATTCTCCTCTCACCCCCTGCCTTCACCTAACACATCCGCCCCGGCCAAATCTAGGTATAGGTGGTAGGTTAGTTGACTAAGACACTCCACCCTTCCCTTCCTCTCAACAATCCTCATTCTGGTGCTTTGCATGAATGGAGTCCTACTGTACCCTCCCCTTACTAGCCTGCAGTGGGTGTCCCACCTGCTGCCAGGGATCAGACTCCAGCGTATACTTAACCACCCTTTTGGAAGCCATTCCATAGAGATCATCCATTCCCACCAGCAAAAGGCCAAGATCAGGGCGTTTGGGACTAAGGAAAGGAGGAGATGGACGCCAGAGCCCCATATTCCCCCTTAAGGTCTACTATCAGGGGGTTCTCTGTGCCAGGTTCCCACAGGCCAGTCTCCTTGGTGTCCAGAAGTAGGGGAAGGGGATTGATTTGGGGATCCCATGACCATAGGACTGACCATAGGACTCTAGACTCCCATAGTCCAGGGCGTTTCCAGTAGGAATGAGCAGCTGGACTTCCAAGTACCCTCACAGCAGATCCCCAAGTTCCTCAGCCTTTCCTTTCCCGTGGGGGCCACGCTCCTGAGACCCTTGGCGTGATGGCCTCCTGGCCCCAAACTTCCAGCTCGCGCGAGGTGGGGGGCGGGTCCAGACGAGCGCGCTTGGGGCTCTGCGCCCAGCGCCCCAAACTTCCCCTGAGCACGGCTCCTGCGGGACTCACCGGCCGGGGCTCCGGCGCCTCCGGGACGCGGGGTCCGCCGTTCCGGCTCCGTGCCGGCTCTGGCTGGGGCTGAGGCCAGCCTCCGCGGGGCTCCGGCGGGGCTCTGGCTCGGCTCGGCGCGGGGCGGGGCTGGACCGGGTCCGCCCCTCGTCCCCCCTCCCGACTCGGGAAAATCTCCCCCCGCCTTAACCCTGCACCTGCCGTGGCCAGAGCAGGGCGCGTCGACCCACAGTCACACGCAAACCGGCAAACAGACAAATGGACATGTGGACGCGGGGCCTGCCCACGATTTAGGGTCCGACCTGGGGCGAGAGGAGAAAAGAAGCATCAGTGAGCAGCACAACACGTGTATGGTGGGGAATCGTTCTGAGTGGTACCCAGCCCGGGGAGCACCCGCGGGGGAGGGGGCGGGGGCGGGCTAGCAGAACCAGCAGGCTTGGGGGGCCGGCGTCCGCCCACCGGCCCTAAGCTCCTAGGAGCCCAAAGACTGGCTTCGCGGCGGCGCCCCCTGGAGGCCGTTTGGGGCGTGGCGTGGGCCTTTGGTGGGGTCGGCGGCTGGGTCGCACTTCTCCAGGCACACAGCAGGGCGCTGAATAGGTCCTACCGTGAACATTGAGGCTAGCAGGGAATGGAGGAGCAGACAGTGCCGGCCTCAGTGCTTGAGAGGTCCTTCCACAGGCCTGAATGGGGAAAGCTCTTGTGGGGAAAGTAGCTCTGAGTAAGGAATGAGCTTCAAGAGTCAGAGACCAGGCAGGTCACTCTGTAGGGCCTGAGGCCTGGGCTACTCTGGTACCCAAGACATTTTGTGACTGTTCATAGCAAGTTGGTGTGACAGAGGCCTATTTATTTCAAACCCGGACCCTGGCCCAACCTATCTTCTGAGCATGCAGAGTTTTGAGCTGGGAGACCATTCGTGCAGGTTGGTGGTCACCCAGGAGAAGAAATCCTTGTGGTTGTCTGTGCTCGCTACTGTCTTGTCCCTCTTTCATGGACAGTGTGTGTCTCACTTTCCCCAGAAGCACATCAGGAGATAAAGATATCAGTATATATAGTTAATGTGGGAGATGAGGCCAGGAAGCACTAGCAGAGGAGTGGCAAAAAGAGAAAGCAGCCAATAAAGGGTGTGTCACCAAACAAGCAACCACTGTTGGCAACTGGGACCAAATCTTGCTGAGTTCCCTCCCAGAGCAAAGGTTGCTTGAGGTATTCATTCTCAAATTTCCATCAGTCATGGGTTGAGATCTGCTTGAGGGGGCATTAAGTCCTTGGTTTGCCAAACTTGTAAAGCCTGCCCTGAGTGTGGGCAGAGCCTTCTTCATGACTAGAGAGAGGGTCCAGCCCCTTTCACAGGCTGGCAGTTGGAGTTGGAAGGACTACATGGAAATGGTAGTCTTAAGGCTGGTTTTAGAACTTGACTAGGCAGCTCCCATCCTCTCACTGCATTCTGCCTTTGACTTGCTCTTTACTTAGGGCACCGGTACATTTCTCCACAGGGTGTTCACACTGCCCTGCAGAACCCTCACATTTTCCACTATCCCCTTTCCAGGCCCTTTCCCCCTCTCCATTCCAGTAATTAAGCACTTAAAAGCCTCCTACTTTAAGATATTTCCCAGTACCCCAAGTCCCTCCACCCTTCCCTTCTTCCCCTCCAATCTGCTACGTTATGTCCACTGCTCCCCCCAAATCGCTCTTGTCAAAGTCTCTATAGAACATCATATAGCTAAAAATACAGGTCCCTATGGTCTTTGTCTCAAATGAAATTTTGCTGACATCTTCAGAGTTTCATTCCTTGTGACCTTGGCACCTCTGCTCCTGCTTGTGCTGCTTCTCAGAGTCTTTTACAGGCCCTGGTTCCTCTTCTTCCATGAAAGTGGCTCCTCAAGATCCAGCCCTGGCTTTTCTCCTTGTCACACAGACTCCCTCCTTGGGTGATCCTTCCCAGACACACTGGCCTCACCCACAACTAGATATCCACCTGATCAAAGATCTGGTGGTCTTTGAGAAATATTTGAGAAATAGGTCTAGGACCCATCACTCAGGGTTGTAAAAAATGTCAAACGGAGAGCAATGGCTGGACCCTGGGACAACCTTGTGGTCTCTATCAACCTCATCCTGTCTGATCCCAGTTAGGCCTACAGGGTCAGCATCCACCAAAATCCAGGTCAAGTTACACTTTGCTCTGATGAATGCTCCCCAGAGTTCCATCTGGGACATACTGAGCACCAAGAGGCAGAAGGGTCAGCTTCCTCTCAGGGCACTAAGGACCCCTAACCCTGACCCCTAACCCTTACTATCCCCCAGTTCTAATCTCTTCAAGGGATACAGACTGGGGATGGACCTACCCTGCCAAGTCCTCCATTTTGCACTGAACTCTGGGCTGGTCATCACCAGAGAGGACTTCCCCTTTCCAGGACACACCTAAGTCCATGCCATCCCTAAAGGCTGAGCTCTGCCTCTTCATGGGACTGGTTTCTGTTTACACAGTCCTGGCACCACCTACACACAGGGGACCAACACTGCTGACTTTGGAGAAGCTGTGAAAGACAACTGGGCAGAAGGTGAGGCTGGATTGGTCCTGAGAGTAGCAGCTAATTCTCAACCATGGATGGGGCAGAGACAGGGCTCACCCACAGTTGGGGACTAGGCATAGTAAGGTGGGACTTCCTGATTGTACCAGGAGACCCTGGCTCTTGGGACTCCACCATTCCCCTTTTTCTAACAGAATAAGGGGCTAGAAGCACTGACCCCAAAAGAGCAGGAGAGTTTGCATTTACTATTGCACACTTTGGCTATGCCTTAAGGCACTGAGGGCCTTACCATGAGTGCTGAGGTCCTGGAAAGCTCAGAGGTGCCAGCTGAGGCCTAGGGAGGGGTGAGTATTTCCCTTTAAGGGTTCCCAGACCCTTCTATGCCTGAGGATCCTGGGGTCATATGGGGAGGGAGAAAAGCTATTAACCAGTCCCTAAATGAAGCATCTAACTACCCTCTTGTGACTGCCCACAGGCTTCCACCTACTCCCAGCTACTAAACTTAGCATCATTGTACATGTCAGGGTCCAAGAGTTGTAGCAAATTTCTGTCTCTTAGCTCAAGCTCTGACTGAAGTGTCCCCACTATCTCATCCATGAAACCAGAACTTCCATGCTGGCTCCCAACCTGGACTTGGGGAAACCCTGACTAAGAGAGGCCTTTGGTCAGAGACTGACCTCTTAGACTCCTAGAGTTAATTTTGGCCTATGTCCTCTCATCTGGTGCTGCTTGGGCAGTGGGCCCTGTAACCACCACCTCTCTGCTGGCCCCAGTGTACAGGTAGCAAGACTGAGGTCCCAGTCTCCTAGGCAAAAGGACAGGGATTCTGGGAGGTAGGACTTCATGCCATTGACAGGGCTGAGGATGGGCAAGGATTCTCCCACCATACCTATGCACGTGTTCTTAGACAAGTATCCTCAGGCCCACATTGGTATGCTAGAACTCTCAGATCGTACATGCCCAGTATTGGGCTTGTGTGCAGCATGTGTGTGCACACCAGCACCAGACTTTCATGGCACATGCACGTCTCATTCTTAAGAAGAGAGGAGGGCCTGTTGCCCTCAGAGGAGATACCCCTGCAACACTTCCAGGGAGGCAGGGGGCACTCCTCTTTCCCTCAGGTCGGGAGCTTGGGACTAAGCAGGCCTTGTCCATGGGCTCTGAGGGCACCTCTGCTCTTCAGACTCCTGCACAGGACTGGATGGATTTAGAGCGGTCCCCGCAGCCACCTCCTCCAGGAAGCCTTCCTAGGTACCCACCTGTCCCGCCCCCACACTTTGGGGGAAACGGGGTCTCGGGGGGTCAAGGGTCACTAGGGCGGACCAGGTCCCGGAAGCGGAAGCGCGGCGCACTTCCGGTGCGCAGCGGGCGGCCATGTTGGAGCAGCGGAGGCGGCGCAGAGGCGCGTCCTGGGTCCCCGCGGCGGCGCCGGTAGGTTGGGGCCATGGGCCTAGCCGCGCCGCGGAGGGGCCGTCCGCGAGGCGACAGGGCGGATGGGCCGGGCGGTCGGCCCTTTCGGGACCCGCGCCCTCCACTGGCCCGGCCAAGATCCTCCCCCAACCCCCACCCCTGCCCAGCGACCCCACCCTGGGGCTGCGCGACCCGGTCGGGTTTGCCCCGCCTGTCCCGCGCGTTTCGCTGCCTCCAAGAGCCCCGCTCGGGCCTCAGGGACACGGACTCCCAGGCCAGTGGCCCTGATCTGCCCCCAACCTGGTGCTCTTTGGATGAGGTCTCTCCTGTCTCCCATCTTTCATCAACTTCCCTGTCGGCCCCCGGGGCACTTGTGAAGGGAAGTCGGGGGGCCCAGACTGCAGCCTCTGTGTCCGGAGCCTCTTGGAAAACCCAGAAGACCCCTCCCAAGAGTCTAGACCGACCTGGGCGGAAGAGCCTCCAGTTCACCCCCCAATATCTGTGCCTGCGGGGAAACAGGCCCCTCCCTATTCTACAGTTCACAGCCCTAAGAACTACATCCCCTGGAAAGAAAAAAATAAAAGTAAAGTCATGTGCAAGGATTGTGCTTGGAGAATGGCCTCTGGAGAGAGGAAGTGCCCGAGACACCTGAGGATCCAAGAATGTTTCCAAACAAAGAGCCCCAGGGCACTTCCTCCAGGGGATTCTGAAAACTTCCTCTGCTCCATTAGGGCGGTAGGAAGAAGCTGCACAGACGCGCCTCCAGGGACCTGCCTGGTCCCAGCTGATCTTTTAATGCTCTGGTACAGCTGGGATCAGGCTCCCTCCCTCCGGGAGCCCTCAGTGCTGGGTTGGGCATTAGACATTAGTCATGACTGATGGCCTACGGCTTTTTCAGAGAAGCCTGGGACAATTTGGGTGTTACCAAACAGCTCCATCGGGGCTGTACTGAGGTCTGCAGCCCTCCAGACCCTAGTTAGGACAACTCAAATTTCTAGTGTCCAACTTATTAACCATCCTGTTTGAGCCTTTGGCTGTCAGACCTTGGGCTCTTCGTCTAGCTGCGTGGCCTAAAGGCTGCCTGATTGCCAAGACTTGTGTCAAGAGTATCTGCTACATTTTAGTTTCTGTTGAAGGAGAGTCTGACTCTTGCTTTGAGGTTAGTTTACATGATTTGAGTGCTAGGAGTCAAGACTTCTGAGCTTGTCTGAGGACTCCAAAAGCAGAACTTATGGTGAACAGGAATGTTCACCCCTGAGCACCTGGATAACAGCAGCTGGAGGAACAGAGAAGGGCATGGACATTGAGTGTAGGTTTGGGCTCTTTGACCAGACTTAAAGGCTCATGTTGCCCTGCTCAGCCGGTTTTACAGCTAGACCTCCCAGCCCTGACCACAGACTCCAGTCACACACATTAAATGTGCCTTACTGTTTCCCATTTCCAAGACATTACATCAGCTCTTCCCCTTTTTGCTCCATTTCCATCTAGTCCTTTCTGTTCATCACTCATGTCCCACCTTGGTATTGCCTCTCCTAGGAATCCTTCCCTGACCTAGTGGAAGGCTGAACTGGGTGTCAGTGTGCACTCCCAAGAACTTTCATGGTTTCTGTCTTGCCTTGTGTACAGGACTCTTTGAAGATGGATATTCATCTGTGTTCCCAGGGTTGAGTTTAATACCAGGTTTCTGGCCTCAGAAAATAGAGATTGAATTAAAATGGGCCAACCAAGCCCAAATTTCCTAGGGACTCAACAGAATGTTGGATGGCTCTGATGAGCTTCTGGACATTTATCTCAAAACTGCCTCTGACCCATGTGGGCCCCTCCTGCCACCACAGGCCTCACCCTGCCACTATAGTAGGTCAGGAGACCAGGGCTTTGCCCCAAGCAGTGGCTCACTGTGGCCAGACCCCTCTGTATTGATAGTTGTGATCCAGGGGAATACAGGCTCTGATAGACTTATTGTCTACCTTTGTCCCTTATCTCAGTGCTCATTTTTTTTTTTAAGTTTCGTTAATTATTTTGAGACCGGGAACCAGCGGGGGAGGGGCAGAGAGGAAGACAGAGGATCCGAACCAGACTACCAGACCACCTTGACAAAAGACAGCCCAATACAGGGCTCAAACTCATGAACTGTGAGATGACTTGAGCCAAAATCAGACACTCAACTTAACTGAGCCACAGGTGCCCCGATCTTTTTTTTTTTTTTTTGATTAATTTAATGATATATTTTCTTTAATGCAATATATCCAAAGTATTATATTTTTAAGTACTCTCTACACCCAACATGGAGCTTGAACTCATCACCCTGAAATCAAGAGTAGCATGCTGTACCAGCTCAGACACCCCTCAGTGCCATTCTTATTGATTCTTTTCCTCTTGTCTTGGAGGTGCCAAGCGCTGGTTTGCGGATACCCAGGCAGATCTGCAGTGCCTAATGCCATGAGCGTGGTGGTGCAGCATGCGGAGGAGAAAGCTGTGCACTCCTGGTCGCGGATCTCCACGGCAGGAAAGAAGGCCCTGGAGGAGGCGCTCCTTGTCTTTAACCCCATGAGCCAGGATCTCAGTGCCACAGAGGCCCAGCTTGTAGCCTTCCTGCAGGGCCTGCGGGATGATGGCTTCCAACCTACCATCCTGCGCAGCGGTGATGTCTATGGCTATAGTTCATGCACAGCCAACCCCCCAAGCCAGACGAAGCTGCAAGCTCGTGCCCCCGCCCCAGCTGCCACATCACCTCCAGCCAGCACCCCCAGAACTGCCATGCGGCTGCCTGCAGGCCGGGCCACGCTGCTTCCTATGCCACTATCTGGAAGGCTGGCCAAAGCATCCACACCAACCCTTGCCAAGCATGCTACCACCAACCTGCTGCTGAGCTCCCTGAAGCAGTCAAGTGCCAGTCGTGCCCGGGGTGCAGCAGTGGGCTTCCCCGCCCACCTCTATCCAGGTGTCTACCCTGCCATGCGGCTCTCTGTTGTCCTTGAGGCCCTGGTTCCACTAAAGACTTCCATGCCCTGCTTGGGTGCCAAGCACAAGGCACAGTCACTACAGCTCTCACTTGCAGACTCTCCCCTGAAGCTGCGCAAAGGCCCAGGGAAGAGGCCAGGGAACTCTCGGCCCAAAGCTCCCAGAAAAGCCACAAGCAAGGGCCCCAAGTGTCTGACTCACAGAGCCCCCAGGGCTAGACCCCAACAAGGCACTAAGCCCCGGAAAAAGACCTGCAAAGCTACTGGGTCCCTCAGTGGCCTACAAATGAAAAGTGGCTCTGCCCTGGGCACCAAAACATCCCAGGCCAAGGCAGCTCGAACACTGGCCAAAGCTGCCCAGGCCAAGGTAGCTCGAACACAGGCCAGAGCTGCCAAGGCCCAGGCAAAAGCCAAGGCAGCACAGATCAGGGCCAAGGCCAAGGCAGCACGGATCAGGGCCAAGGCCAAGGCAGCACGGATCAAGGCCAAAGCCAAGGCCGTGCGGGCCAAGGCCAAGGCAGTGCAGGCCAAGGCCAAGGTGGCTCGGACCCAGTCCAGGAACAGGGGCAGGCCAAAAGGATCTGTTCAGGCCAGGACTGCAAGGAAGGGCCAGAAAAGCCGCCCTGAGACTGTAGGACAGAAGAGGAAAAGGGCTGAGGAGGCAAAGGATCTTCCTCCCCGGAAAAGAACACGACATGGGCCCCGATCCCCTAAGGCATGGCTAGGGCCTGGAACAGCAAAGCTGCTAAAATTCCGGGCCATCAAGGTGGACAGGCGGTCCTCGGATGATGAGGTTCGGCAGCGGGCTCAGCGGATCCTCCGTGTGAACCTGTCCCCTGTAATACAGCTCCAGCCATTGCTGCCATACTCGGCACCCTGATTCCTTCACATAGCAATCTTTGGGAAAACTGAGCCCAGTTGTCTGTGTGACCAGTGGCACAGTGTGCAATGCCCATGGATTCTACAACCCCAAGGACTCCGAGTGCCTCTCCAGGGCCCTGAGAGCCACCATTCTCCTTTCAGAGACTGGAGGATATGGGGTGGTATGGGCGGGTGGGAGGGGTGTTCTCATGGCGCGATGCACTGTGATTTGTTACTCTTCAAGTTGTACCTCCACTGTTCCATCTATCACGTTTTATACCTTTCCACCTTCCAGTCTCCCTGCCCACCCTTCATGGTCTTTTTTGTGTTTGTAGCTGCTGGTAGGCCAGCTTCAGCATACAGAAGTGGCCTCAGGAACAGGGCTGCCAGAGGGGGTCCTGGTAGCCCAGGACAAGTCCTGGAGGTGAGTGAAGAGTAGTTCCCGGCTTCTCTAGAGGTGCTGGCCTTTGTAGATGTATGAGAAGCAGCCCCTGAGGACAGGGGCAGAGCCACTCTGCGGTGGCACACCTCCCCTTAGGGCTGTACATCATCCAGGTAGGCCCCCTGTAGGAGGACAGTAGGTAGCTCTGGGGAACCTTGCTGCCAGCAGGTTTTTAGGTCAGGGAAAGGGGGTTTTGTGGTACTGCTTCCCAGGAGCCATTGTCGCCTAGCCTGCTCTGGCTGAAACTTTGGGTCTTTGCCTGAGCTTGTCTGGAGTAGGGCCAGGCCTAAATTAGCTGTTGTATTTCTGCCTCTCCTTCTTCCAGCCTCAACTTCCCCAGTTGGTGGCAAGGGGTTGCGAGTTGAGTCAGAGGCCAGGGCTCTGTGTTGTAGAGCCACTGAATCTGTCCTCACTGACTGCAGAATTTTCTCCTTGGATGAGTCAGGTACTGTCAGCCAGGAAAGCTTCCACAACTGCTTCACCCCATCAGCAGTGCTTTCTGCCTGGGTCCCAAGTGCTCTGTTTCCAGATCCAGCCATATGCCTCCCAACAGGGGCCTGTGTATTTTAGACCTTTTGGCTCTTCCTGCTTTGGAGAGGGGACTGGGCCCCAAGCAAAACTAGCTCCCTGCCCATTTGCCAGTCCTTCCCTGATTGCCCAGCCCAAAGGCAGTGCCTGGGGCTGGCAGAGACAGGGACACATTCCCCAAAGGCTCCTAGAGATCCACAGCCTTTCAGGGATAGAGGTGGGGGCCTAATTTGAATGAGAATTGGGTCTTTTCTGCCTGTGGGTTAGTCTGAATCCTGGCCCCACTAGCACCAGCACATTAGATAGCAGACCTGTAGAGAAGTTCTGCCTGCTTCTTGGTACCCCCTCCCCACCTTTATTCTGCATCTGATGGCTGCAGTTAATAGGGTGTGACCGCGCTTGGCTCCCAGGCTCTGGGGACCCCCTTTGCTCCTAGCCTCATCAAGGCTTCACTATCCTGCATGCTCCTTGTCTCTGGCAATCCTGCTTTCATCTACCATGTGACTGGGGCCACACCCAGCTCCGCAAGGGCAGTCTGCTTGGGGCCTGCTATTCATCCCCTCTCTCAGGTCTGATTCTAGCTCCCATGCATGGCTCAGGACCCCCAGCCTGGGGAGGCCTTCTTCAGTCTGCAGCTCCTTTCAGTTCTCCTGCTGCCACCAGTGAGTGAGAGGTTGGCTCTTTCCCTGAGAGCCATCCAGAAGGACAGAAGAAATCTCCAGGCCTCTTGTGGGGCAGAATGAGGTGGGGGCACCCTTAGGATCTCTATTCAGACACTGTCCTTCCCAGTGCAGGCTCCCAGAACAATTGAGGAGGTGCCAGACACACTTCCCCTACCTGGCTGCTCAAGTGGCAGCTACTACCCACCTACTAACAATTTGATTATTGGCCATGGCCAGAACTTTGTCCACCTGTGGCCTCTGAGCCCTCCTGCATTGTCAGTCACCTCCAGGTGGGGAGGAGAGTGAGGGCCCTGGAGATGGTATCTTTGGGTTTTCCTGGGCAGATTTGGCTTTGGGGGGGTTCAGATCATTGCTGGGAGAGGGAGGCCTGTGCTGTGAAATTTGGGGCCACTCACACCTCTTACAGGAATCTGAGAATTGCTTCTTATTTGACATTCGGGATCAGGGAGGCCATAGGATTGAGGCTGTGATCTGGAGTGGTTGTGGAAGCAACAAGACCTGGTGGCAAGCAGAGAGTGGTGACAGTACCTGTGTGCCCATGTGTGCAGCCCTAGTGTCAGTGCCCAGTCACTCTGATCGGCCCTTGTGGTTACAGGTGTTGAGAATGTCACCATCCAGCTGGACCTAGAAAGTGCCTTCTACTTTACCCACCTCATCATGACCCAGCCTAAAGGCTTGCCCTGTGCCTCCTGACACAACAGCCACCAGTGATGCTTACCTCTCATGACCCAAGGACCCCTTCTTGTCCTCAGACATTCTGCCTGGCACCTCTGCTCCTGGAGCGCTTAGTGGACCATGGCCACTCTTGGCATGTATGCTGATACTTGGCCTACAACTGCTCAGGCCTCTTTCCTGGGATCCATCCCACCCCTGGCCACAGAATCAGTGATCTTGTTTGTGACCAGCATTACTCCCAACATTAAGCCTTCCACTGAGGGCGAGGTCAACCCAGAGGAAGGGAGGTCAGGCCCTGGGGTGAAGCCAGAGGCTCAGGTTTGCTTCTTCCTTTCAGGTAATTTTCAAAGTTCTGCACCCAGCCATTCTGATGGAGAACCCACACAACCTCAGGACTCAGGGTACTCATCCCCACAGCCAGTCCTGTGCTCCTTCCACATCAGGACAGCCAGATACTGCAGGGAGGTGAGGTCCTGCTTGGGTGTGTACACCAGTGGGGTATGGTGGCAGGCAAGCCAGCTCCGTCTCCCAGCATCATTCCCCGGCTGTGTCCCATCATGGTCCTCTATTGTGGACCCTAATATGGCCCCCTTTCCAATCCCATCATTTCCCCCCATACCTATACCCAGTGTATAGGGACTGGCACAGGTAGCAGTTTCTATCTCTGCCCCATTGCAAGTCCTTTGTGGGACCCCATTGTGGTTCCCATCACTACTTTCTATGCCAGCTACCAACAATGTACCCCATTTCTGCACTTATCACTGTACCTTATAACTGTCCCTTTTATGAGCCTCCATCACAACCCCTATCCTGGTCACCCTGACTCATCACCCTGATGAGTCATCACCCTGATTCTTCACCCTAGCCTTACTTGGTGCCCCACATCTCTGCAGCTGCCTCTAGGTGGCGCCGGGGTGTCTCTGGGTTGTGACCTCTTGTAAAACAAGTCTTGAAAGACAAGACACATAACCATAACTCAGCAGGGCAACCCAGAGTCAGGCCAGGTGAGTACTAAAGTAGGACATACCCCAACCTGGCCTTTACTCTCCACCCACCTTGACTGTGGCTATTAACCAACTACTTCTCCTGAGCCCCGATGCTAGGTTCCCAAGCACGTCTTCCTTGCTCTTCTGATCAGAAGAGAGACACTCAGCAATGGGCAGTATAAGAGGTAACCTTGGTTCAGTAACTGACTTAACCTGTGGAGCAGAAAGTAGCCGTGGACCCGTCTGTCCCATGTGTACATTGAACAAGTGCCCATTGAGCTCCACTGTGTGCCAGACATCTATCCTCTGAGCAGTGTTAAGTGGGGAGCAGATAAACAAGGTATCTGTCTTCTTGGAGCTGCCATGAAAGTGAGAAAAACTTGATAAATAAGCAAACTAATACTCTAAGTGGTTTGGCTGGATGATAACTGATTTCTAGTTTTGATGATGGACTGGGGGATGGAATGGTTTGCTGCAATGGGGAAGCAGTTTTCAACTATTTAGTAATGCGAGGATGGGGTATCCGGGAAGAGGTGGGATGTGCAGGTCTCACCTCAGGAGTGATATCAGGGCTGGAGTAGTACAGAAGTAGAATCACCACCATTAGGCTGTGGTCATCCTAAGATGGTATGCCCAGAGGACCAACTATGAGGGAGTCCCACAGCATGAATGCTGGAGGAGGTGGCTATATTGATGTAGAGAGAGGAGAAACCCTATTCCTATTCCTTCCCCTTCCATCCCAGCTACAGAGGAATGACGACCAGTGCACCTGAGGTCCCCCAGTCTGTGTCTCCAGAGCTCCTGCATGTGATAAATCTCTGTGTGAACTCCAGATTGCACACATCGGGTGATAGGCTGCTGGGGGAGCCTAAAGGAACACCCCTTCTACTATTATGCCCTTTCAGAGCTCGTGGCCAGAGGCAGCTGCCTATGCCATGGCCATGCCTCTGAGTACAGGCCCACAGCTGGGACCCCAGCCAACATGAAAGGCATGGTAAGCACCATGGGAGAGGCATCCTGTGGCCAATGGGGGTGGGCAAGCTGGGGGACTGGGACAGACTCATCTTGGCTTCCTCTCTGCCAGGTGCATGGCCTTTGTTTCTGCCACCATCACACAGCTGGTACCCACTGTGAGCACTGGCAGGACCTGTACTAGGACCACCTATGGCATGCAGCAGAGCCCAGGCACCCCCACACCTGGCAGGATAGGTGCCATGCCCTTTGTGCCTGGCCATAATTGCCTAAGTCAGCCTACTCCATATCCATCTTCCTTGTTCTGCCCCAGAATGCGAGTGTAATAGACATGCCCACAGTTGTCACTTTGACATAGCCCTGTATCTGGCATCTGGCAATGTGAGTGGAGGCATATTGACTCATGTCAGCCCAACACAGCTGGGTGCCACTGTGAGCTCTGCCAGCCCTTCCACCGAGATCCCCAGGAGGATCCCCTTTCCCTTCACTCTTGCAAACGTGAGGCTTCCAATCACAAATCCCACCTCTGAGTGATCCTTCAGCTCCATGGTGACCTCTGACCTAACTCTGTCCTCACTTCTGACCCATGATTCAGCCTGTGACTGTGACCCTGTGGCTACTCTGCAAGGGGGTTTGTGTGATGCCCACACAGAGACCTGTGGCCTCCTCTCTGGGCAGTGTTACTGCAGAGTTTGTGTCAGCCCAGTGCTGTGACTTCTGCCAGCCTGGTCACTGTCACTGGTCACTAAGCCTCACCCAGGCAGAAGGTTGTCAGTGTGAGGTACCCTGAGAGTAGACCCAACCCCCATGTCCTTGCTCTGCCCCCAATCACTGCTGTAGTAATACATGCATGTACATATCACTTCAGCAATTCCAATAGCACCCTGAGAGCCCTGTGTCCTATCTCACAGTTGCTACCTCGGAGGCCAGATCCCTGGCACTCTGTGATACCCCCAGCAGTGCCTGTCACTGCAAATGCTTTGTCTCTGGATGGGACCACAGACTTTGTCTGGTAAGCTTTGCCCCACCTTTTGATTTTACCTTGATTTTTGGGCACTAAGCTTCTAGAAGCTGACAAGTATAAGGATATAATCCGGGTGACTGTAGACTGAGCCTTGCACATGGGTTGGTTCTACTCCTTGATCTGGTTACCAGGGTCAACACCACCTCAGCTCGCTGAACCAGCATATGTCCTCAGGTGGGAGCTTTGGGAACATAAAAGGAAAAGCGATGAAGCAAGTTACAACATACTGTGCACTGGGTTTAAAGGTGTTTCGCAACAAACATATTTGGAGGGAGACTCAGTCCAAGAAAGAATTCCATCCCCTTCTCGCCTCTCCTTGAACATAAATCCTTTAACTTTTACTTTAACCTCTGCAGTATCCTTATCTTACCTCTTATGAAGCTGTGCAGGAGTATACTGAGGTCTCCTCATCCCCTCTCAACTGCAGCCAGAGGAGCATTGAAGCCCTGTGTTCACTCCTTTACTCCTGCAACAGGTAGTCCCAGTATATGACCTCCTAGGCCCCAGATCTTCCTGTCCTTTCTCCACCTACTTGCTCTCTCTTACAGCCTGAGTTCTGGAATCCGAGTGGTGACTCTTTAGGCTGCCGGCCTGTGACTATGCCTACGGCAATGGGTACAAGGTAGGGCCTGGGAGTTGGGATCAAGCGATAAGAGTCAGGAGTTGACTCTCTTTCCCTGCCCCCATGCTACCTCAGGTGTTCTGCTGGGGAGGGCCTCTGCCTGTGCCAGCCCCACCTCCATGGCTGCCATGAACTCCAATCTGGGCATTTCTGAGCCGCCCTTGACCAAACCACTGCTTAAGCTGAGCTTGGCCAGGGCCTCTAGCCAGCTGACCCCCTGTTGCCTATGAGTGTCCAGGAGGAGCAGGAGCAGGAGCAAGAGAAAACCAAGGCTCAGATTTGGTTTTCAGGGGAGGGAGGGAATCTGTAGAGAGGACTAGTTGGAACAAGAGGCTGGGCTGGCTTACGAAGGTGAGAAAGTCCAAGTGGGAGCGTCAGCAGGGTCAGAGGTTTGGTGTTTTAGAGCCCATATTTTCAGGGCAATGTGGGAGAGGAGAAGCCCAGAATGTTGGAGAACACTGACACTCGACTTGCCTCCAGGAAGCCCCCTAGCCTGCTCCTTCCCACTGTACACAGGTCTCAGGGGCCTCTCCTAGTTGGCCCTGGCCCCGACTTTGGAGACAACATGACCTTCCATGTGCCCGCCAACCTGATGGCAAGCCTATTACAGCAGCCAATTGCCCAAGGTGAGGAGTCTGAGAAACAGGGTGGGGTCATAGGACACTGGGGCCTTAGTAGGGATGGGGTCCCTGGGGTCTTCGGTTAATGGGAACCTAAGTCCTAAGGGTCCAGGTCTTGGGGTGGTCTGGGCCTATGAGTCTGTATCTTGTATCCAGGCCCCAGAGGAACCCCTGTCCCTGCAGTAGGGAGCTGACTCTGTACTATGGCCTGGCTTGGACTTTGCACACATGGTTGGTTGACTGGGCTGGCCTCTCTCTGCTGACACCCATAGTGCCTCATGCTATGGAGTATGACATTGTCCTGTGCTATAAGACTAAGGTCAGTGACATAGGTGCCAAGCAGGTGGATAGATGATGTTGGGTGGTGGGCAGGGGCAGCTCTATAACTGCTGACCCCTAACGCTAGGCACCTGAAGATTGGCAGGGATTAGTCTGTTCATGCCCAATCCCTTCCCAGCAGCACCTGCTGTGCCCATCTGTGCTCAGAGCAGCTGGTCCAGGTGGCCTTGACCCATGCACAGAAGTAGGCAGGACCCTATGACCTCCCAATATCAAGACCTTATTATGTTGCTAACACATGTGAAATAACCCCCAAAGTGGAAAGTCTCCAATATGGAATGTCATTATGTCATAGAGCAATTAAAACAGGGACTGAATATAAAACAGAGCAGGATTTAAGAAGGTGGTCTTTTTGCATGGGTCGTATGATGAAACACTGGATGCAACAGAAATGGGACACAACACTGGGACCAATTGATCATGACCTCATTATCCTACCCCCCTACTCCTTCTCTGCTTACTGCAGCGCTATGGTTTTATCCAGACCTTTCTGCTTTGAACCGGGAACATGCTACTCTGTGATCCTGTGGCTATGGAGGACCAAGGGGGTGCAGAGACCTTGAGGGGGGGCACTGTCCTTCTGGATTTGGTGAGGTCCTAGGGGCTCGACCCCACATCTAGGGAAGACAATTTATAGCAGGATACAATGGTGGGGCTGGGGAGTAGGTGTCTGGAGACCTGAAGATCAAGACAGGTGGATAGTGTAGGGAGGGAGGTCCAGGCAGGAGCAAAGCGTATGCCAAGGATAGAAGGTGAGAACAGGCAGCCGCCAGATCTAAAAAGACCTTGTGGGCCATGAGAAGGACTTAACCTTTATTGTGGGGCACTGGGGAGCAGTGGAAGGGGTTTGAACAGGGAAGATTCATGGGGGAGAATGGATTGTTAGGGGAGGCTGCTGCAGTGATTCTGAATGAGAGGTGGCATTGCCTGGACTAGATTGGAGCCATTGGAAAGGAAGAAGAAACAGACTCAAATGAGAAACAGGAAAGGGGCAAGAAGGGGCTCTGAGGTCCACTGTGAAGAAAAGTAGTTAGTAGGTATGAGCGAGTAGGGCTGGGATCACTGTCTTCTGCCTGCTGCCCTCCACCCACCTACTAGATTGTGCTATTGCTGTGGGTGAAGGAATTGCCTGGGCTGAGATCTGTGGACACTGTGGCCACAGGGCACCTCAGGAGCTCCATAAGGCAGGCTACATGGAGGCAGCAAGGACAGTCCTCTCCATGCCTGAGGTTTGTGTCGACCTTGTCTGAAGCATCTCGCCCTGCTCCATGGGGGTGGTCTTGGTGAGTATGTGCCCCTGGCTTAAAGGGGCTGTAAGATAGGGGTTGCAGGAAGCACCACAAGGTTCATCTTATCTTGTTCTTTCTCCTACCAGCATGTGAGTGCCACCCCCCAGGATTCACTGAGTACTGAGTGTGCCCTGCTAGGTGGCAGTACCCTTGCCATCCTAATATCATTGGTCGTACCTGTGACCACTGTGTGTCTGGAATGTATGGCTTCAGACCCACTGGTTGCAGTGGTAATCCTTTATAGGGCCAGTGAGTATGGGTGTGGGCTCTGGGACCAACCATCTCCCTCCTTTGCATGGCATGTGTGCCCTGTCATTCCCCAGAGAGTGCCATTGCCACACTGAGGGTGCCAGTGGTGCCATTTGTAACCCTGTGAATGAGCAGTGCACATCCCAGGCTGGACTTGCTGGTCACCGCTGGGACCACTGCCTCTCTGGCCAATGGGACTTCCCATACTGCCAGCCCTGTGCCTGCAATGGGCATACTGAGTTGTGCCACCCACTTACAGGCATTTGCCAGGCTTGCCATGGAGCCACCACAGGCCAGCACCTTGAGAGGTGACCACTGGCATCGGAAGTGTTGGGTAAGAATTAGGATGAGTGGGCCTGGCCCCATTCCATGTGCTACTGCCCAGAGGTGCTTGGATGGCTACCACGGAGACCCTACTCTGGACTCAGGCCAGCAGCACCGGCCTTGCCCCTGTCCTGGGCACCCTGGCTCTGGCCTCTATCATGTGAGTTCCTGCCATGTGGACAGTGCAAGCAAACGTGCTCTGTGCCTCTGTGCACCTGGTTATGCAGGTGAGGGATATTTGGCAGGGGCAAACTCATGGCCCTGCTCACCATTCACAATCTCATCAGGTCCATGAGGCAAACCTTTGCCAGTGCCACCTGTATGTTGGACTGCAGGCTGGACACCTCTCCTGGAGGAGTTGCTGTTCAAGGGAGGGAGGGTCAAACTGGAGGAGCTATAGGCATGGAATTTGTAAGCCATGAAGGTGGGCTGTAATGTAGCTACTGTGTTCTCTGCTCTCTTGGCTCAACCTCAGACTTTCTGGCTGGGTATGTAGGACCCACAGACTGCAAGGGTACAGGAAGCTACCTGAGACAACCCATACTTACCTCAATTCTTTCCAGGCCCTTGCTGTGACTGCTGTTCCTCTGGCTACTTTGGGCGCCCTTGGTCAGGGGGAGACCCCAGAAGAGCGTGTGTTGGCCCTGTCAGTGCAACAATAATATAGAACCCTGTGATCCTGCTTCCTGTGACCCCCACAATGGGCACTGCCAGCGCTGTCTGCACCACAGCCGTGACTGTGCCCATGGCAGGCCTGACTCCATGGCAGTGCTTTGTGCGCAGGTGGCTGCCAGTGTGAGTGTGTGGCTAGAGTGGATAGGAACATGCCAAAGCAGGTGGGGATGGTCCTTCCTCAGACCTGTCCTCTCCCCAGGCTGTAGCTGTGACCCCCCCCCCCCCCAGGACACTGCTCCTGCACGGTGCCCATTTCAGGCTGAAGCCTGCTTCTGCAACCAGGTCAGTGGGCAGTACCCTTGCCACCCCAACATACTGGGGCAGGACTGTAGCTGCTGTGCCTACCTCTTCTGGAACCTGGGGGGACCCAGGGGCTATGAGCCCTGCAACTTCCTTGCCCAACACATTTTACAGCTAGCATGTCACCCAGTGAGTGAGGCCATGTTGCACATAGCTTGTGGCAGCAGCCAGGTGTGAGTGTGTGTCTCTGACAGGATGTAACTTGTGGCTGGTATGAGTGTTCATGTGATCACCAGCACCAGTGTGTGGGGCTGCAAACAGCTGTGTGACTCTCTGCTTTTGTGTGACATAAACTATAAGGTAGTGGCAGGGTTTGGGGTAGACAAGACCTGAAACCACACTTGCCTGACCTCACATGCCACCGAGAGCTGGTATGTGGGTGATCCATTGTCCCCACACATGGAGTGAATGGGTTCTGGCAAGTGGAGTGAACATGGCAAGGGTCAGGAGGGAGGCTGAGGAGACAAAGGTGAAGGGTTAGGATTGAGAGTTGGTGCTGGCAGAGGGGGATGGCCATTATGAGCAAGAGTTTCTGGGAAGAGAGTGGTTAACAGCCGAATGAGATGAGGCCTGAAGTGTGTGTTTGTGTTTGTTCTTGTGTCCTTGGTGAAGTGGTGAAGACACGGTGGGAGTCAGGGTGAAGGAAGCATGGGGATGAGGGTATGGAGACAACAGGCTGTTTGGATCAGGATATAGAGGGAAAAAGGGCCAGTCAGTAGTTGAGAACCCAGAGGGTCTGTGGGGGGCTGGCCAAGGAGAAAGCAAGAAGGGAGAAGCCTTCAGCCAAGCACAGGTGTGGGTGCTGCTGCCGGGCCAGGAGCAGGGCAAGCACTGTGTGCTTGGTATGGGTATGCTGCCTTTCAGTACTTGGGTCCTTCTCCCTCTCATAGGGGAGGCTGTGTGTTCCTATGGACTGGCTCACGCTCTCTTTCCTCAAGTTACAGGTCAGTGCCCCTGCTGGACGGAATTTGGGGACCGTATATGCTCCAGGTGTCAGGATGGGTACCAGGGTGACCCAGAGCAGGAATGCAGAGAGGATCACTCACACCATACCACTGGGGTTGAGGCTGCCCTAAAGGGACCTGGTGTGGACTAGCAGGGGAGCAGTGGGGCTTTCCTGAGGGAGAGCACAGCATGTTTATTGCTGTTTGCCCCCACAACTCAAAGAAATACTTGTGGACACAGCTGTTGGTAAGGTCAGGTAGGGTATGCCCACAGAGAACATGCATCAGGTGGCTCTTTTCTGAACCCACCTGCCAGTCCTTCACCCGAGCTGACCCCTGACTGGACTGTAGAGCTTCTGGAGTATTGTGCTGTTTCTCTGCGCAAAGGCTGCCATGCCATAGGGTGCCTCTGTGGCCAGGGAAGATGCTAGTGCCCATGGCTGTTCTGACCAGTAGCTTGTGTGCACCCTCCCACTCACATAGGACAATTCTCCAGGCTTTTTGGAGGTAAGGCTAGGGCAAGTGCCATTTGCTCCCTGCCCTGACCCCACAGCCTGTGCCTGTGACCAACCAGGCTCCATCCTGCCCAGCTGTGATCCACAAGCAGGTGCCTGCCTCTGCAGAGAGAGCGTCTCAGAGGTGAGGTGCCAGGCATGGGCCCATGGCTCCAGAGGTGCCTTCCTGCACTACACATCCTGCCCTACTGGTTTCACCTCCTGGGACCAACATCTAGCTCTGCTCCAGCTGCACCTAGAAACTGTGGCCCAGGAGGTGCCCCCCTACACCAGAGGATGCCTGGCAGGGGTGCCTGGGGCCAGGATGAGCACCTACAGGTCCTAGAGGGGGTACTCTAGCAGGTACAGACTCTCCTGGAATCTTCTTCACCCATTGTGGGGACTCTGGAGCAACTTACAGAGTGGATAGCTGGATTCAGGCCAGGAGTCTTGGATCAGTAAGAGGGAGGTCTCCAGCTAGCTTCTCAGGGTTGGGCATTCAGGGAGTCTCAGGTTGGCCTGTCTTGAGTCTTGGGTCTGGAAGTCAGGTGGGTTTTCCTGAGTGAGGAGTCATGAAGAAGAGGACATCTCTGGCCAAGCTGATGCTCCATCTTCTGGCAGGAAGAAAGTGACTGCTTTGGCCCAGACATTATGGGCCACAGGACAGGTTGTAGCAGAAAGGGAGCCATGAGTTAGGAGGCAGTGTGAACGTCTGCAAGAATTATCCTGGGAGCTAAACTGTGTCAAGGGCTTGGCCTGGCTCAAGAAGGCAACAGGAGCCCAAGATGAGGCCTAATGAGCAGGCAAGTGGGCAGTAGCTGAGGTTAGGGGCTAGGCTGAGGCAGAAGGAAGGTGCCTTTGCTTATGTACCTGGGGGAACCTAGAAGGCTAATTGACCCTGCCTCAACTAGTGGAGGCCTGAGCCACCCTTCTACCCATCCCTGCCATCCCCTGCAGATGCTGAGGCCCAGGCCTCCTCAGCTGCCTGCTTTCCCAAGAGGCCCTGCTTGGAGCCCAGGTTGTGACCACGTTTGGAGAACGAGATAGCATCCTGGAACAGGCCCAAGAGATCAGTGGTGGACAGAGCAGCTGCTATGGGGGATGGGCCAGCCAGGGACAGGGACAGCTATGTGGGAGCTGAAACTAAAGAAGCTGTTTGACAGGATCCAGATGTTTTGGATCTGGGCTGAGGCAGGGTCTCAGTTATAAAGCCCCCTTTGCTCCAGATGTTTTGTCCATAGCTTCTGAGAATCCTAGTCAAAGCTGGAGTGGTGGGTGGACATATGGATCACTATAGGGGGGTTCGCCAAGGTGAGGACTTTCTTCTAGCCCAAACTGGGCGTAGGGCAACGGGGGATATCTGGGACATACATTTCTCACTGGATCATCTGGCTTGTTTGCAGGAATGCAGGGGTTAGGGAACTGGACTGGCCTATGTTCCTGTACCCTGTGGTGCTCCCTCTTGCCCTGGGACCCTGCCCACTACCCAGTGGGCTCTGATTACTTCCCATAACTCTTACAATAGCCTTGATATAGCTGCTACAATCTTAGGGCAGCATTAGCAACTAGTGCAGGCCATTGGGACCATGCATGGGAGCCAAGGGGGGAGTCATACGGAACCATGGCCTGGCCAAAAGGGTGCAGGAGATACATTCCACATCTGACTCAACGCTATGAGCTGCAGCAAATCCAGGCCACAGCAAGGTCCACAGGAATCCAGGCCTGGGAGACATAGCATTGTGTAAGGGGGTCCTGAGGTATGGCCACCATAGCCCCTGTACAAGCAACTGTGCAGATCCTCCAGTGTTTCCTCTTGGGCACATGTCTGCTTGTTGTGTGTCTATTCACAGCTGAGGGGCAGGTGAGCATCTAGGACACTGCTGTGATACTCATTCCAGAATGAGGAATATTCATAAGGGCTAACCAGGGGTCAGATGGGAGTACTAGTATGCTTGTAAATGTTTAACAGCTGGTTGGGGGTCAGAGGGAACTGACTTGTAGTGTTTATCAATTTCCATGGTGTAAGTAAACCCACCATGGCTGATTTTTTAAAAAAATTAATGTTTTATTTATTTCTGAGAGAGAGAGAGAGAGAGAAAGCAGCGTGAGCAGGGGAGGGTCAGAGAAAGAGGGAGATACAGAATCTGAAGCAGGCTCCAGGCTCTGAGCTAGCTGTCAGCACAGAGCCCTATGTGGGGCTCAAACCCATGAACCGTAAGATCATGACCTGAGCCAAAGTTTTTTTTTTAATTTTTTTTAATGTTTTATTTATTTCTAGGAGAGAGAGAGACAGCATGAGCAGGGGAGGGTCAGAGAGAGAGGGAGTGACAGACTCTGAAACAGGCTCCAAGCTCTGAGCTGGCATTCAGCACAGAGCCCGACGCGGGGCTCGAACCCATGAACTGCGAGATCATGACCTGAGCGAAAAGTCGGCCACTCAACCGACTAAGCCACCCGGGCGCCCCAGCTGAGCCAAAGTTGGACGCCCAACTGACTGAGCCACCCAGACACCCCTGATTTAAAATTTTTTTAATTTTATTTTTCAGAGAGAGAAACAGACAAAATATGAATGTAGGAGGGGAAAAGAGAGAGGGAGACACAGAAACTGAAGCAAGCTCCAGGCTCTGAGCTGTCAGCACAGAGCCTGGCACTGGGCTTAAACCCATGGACCATGAGATCATGACCTGAGCTGAAGTCAGATGCTTAACTGACTGAGCCACCCAGGCGCCCCCCACCATGGCTGATTTTAGTCTACCTACCATTTATCTGCTGATTCACAAAACTCCTAAAAATTTAACACTTGACTCTTGTTAGCCCCCAGCACACCATGTAATCTTGTCAGAGGCAGGGCCAGTGAGAGGTTAGAGTGAGGATTTGTTGAGTCAGGGATCAGAGTTCACATCTGAGATTCCTACCCCAATTCCTACATATGAAGGTGCAGATGCTGTGAGTATGCAGCTGGTGGCATGGCGTGGGATGGCAGTGTCCCTCCCCCAAAGTGGGACAGTGAGCATTGCCCTCCTGCTGGATCAGATCCAGAGTGCTTTCCCTGCACCAGACACCATAGGCCAGGAACTGCCCAGAGCTGAAGGTGTCGTCCATCAGACACGGCAGACCAAGTGAAGGGCCAGGAGGATAGAGGTAGAGATCAGAGGATGAGGAGGACAGGGATGCCCAACTGATCATCTGCACCCTTCAGCGAGGGGACAGCTAGGGTTCAGGACCAAGAACTGGATGTTCAGCTGGCTGAGGTGGGAAGACATACAAGGGCTGCAGAACAAGTGCTGCAGCAAAACAGACACTTTGAGGCCTGGAGGCCAGTGTACAGGAGGTGACACCCCACTCAAACCCCTCAGCTTCTTCATACCTCTTGTTCAGTGGCTGCTGTTATCCCCATTCTCCCCCTGAGATCCTTGAATCACTGTGATACCCTGGTGCTACTAAATACACAGACCATGTGAGCACCCTACTTAGTTGCTACCCTCCTGTGACCTCCCTGTGATCCTTTGACCTTTGTCCCAGTGGCAGGATACCTGGCCTGGGTGATACTGGCAGTGGCAGTGGATGTGACCCCAGTCCTGGGGCATCTGTCCAGTGCAAGTATGGCTTTCAAGACCTATTTGGCCTTGTCAGCAGCATGCTGAGGAGACAGAAGAGCAAGCAGTACATGCCATGGGCATGGCTGGGGGCCTGGGCAAGGTGAGGATGGGTATACTGGGCATTGAGGTCTCAGAGGTGGGATTTAGGCTGGGACTGGGCTATACTGGGCTGAGGCAGGGTCTCAGTTATAAAGCCCCCTTTGCCTCAGGAACCTTGGGCAGCAATATGTCTGAAACAGGATCTAGATGGGGTGGGTTTTCAGGTAAAGTCCTGCTCTAGGAGTTGCAGATCGCCCAGTTAGGCCTGGCAGAGTTGCAGAAGGGCACACATAGCCTGGTGGCCACAATGCAAGATGCAGGAGAGTGGGTATAGTAGGCAGGGGCTGAGGCCCAAGAGCTGCTGAAGTGGGTGGATAACAGCTAGAGCCAGCTAAAAGGTGCATGGATGAGCCATGGTGGAGTGGGGTATGGAGTGGGATCAGCATCAGATGGATGGGTCAGAGTCAGAACAGGGATGGTGTGGGAAGGTCAGGGCTGGGTCTAGGTCAGGTCCAGATTCCTATAGGGATCAGGGTGGGGGTCAAAGTTGACAACAGGGGTCAAATGTTGATTAGGGTTAGAGTTCACCTAGGGCTGGGGTCAGAGTTAAGGTTGTGACAGAATTGAGGACTAGGGTCAAAACTTAGGGGCAAAGATCAGAACCGGGTTCAGATGACCTTATCCTCAGGGTTGGAGCACCATCTGGGTCAGAACAAGCAGATACTGAGCAAGCAGGTGCCATCCTGTGGGGCCTGGAACAGAGGGTAGCAAAGCTACTTGAGCACATGTGGCTATGGGCAAATGGGTATGCCACTTGCTGACTGTGGTGTATGGATGCTAGTAAGACAGACTCTTGAACTACCTGAATGATCCCAGATGGACCCAAGAATCTTCTGACCTTGAGGGACAAGGGACCCCACTGAGTTGACCTTGAGTAACCCCCACGTGGCCCCACGATATCCTCCAGTGATCCTGTCCTTGAGAAACTAGAGATCATGTAAAACTCACAGATGCCATCTAGTGCCTTTAACCCTGATAGATCCTTTTCTGAGTGATCTAAAATTCTGAGTCACCTCTAATATCCCTGAGCCCCTCAGGTTGACTACATGACCCCCAGGGTAACTGGAGACCCTGACTTCAGAAAACTGGAGTAACTCCCAAGACTCTGTAAGTCCAGCAGACTTACAGCTCCTCTGCTTAGACTCTTATTGAGAAACCTAGTGATGCCCCTGAAGAACCTCAGCTTTCTCCCCCAGTTCCACAGCTCTGGGTCTTCTCCATTTGAACCCAGACAGAGTGGGCACAGTTGTGGCAGCTCAGAGCCACCGGGGCCTGGCCCTATAGACCTGGTAGTCCACGGTTCCGCCCGTGGTCCCAGGGGCCTGGGTGGGGCATTCGCAGGCCGCTCGCATTCCAAGCCCGGGCTCTGGCCTCCCGGCAGGCCAGAAGGTACGGAATGGATGAATAGCCATAAGATCTGGATTCAGTCCCTGCCTCTGTCTGTTGTCAGCCACCAGCATCCATTTTCACACCGGGAAACTGAGACAGCACTTCTTGTGCAGACTTGCTGTAGTGACTAAGGGAGGTGGAGACTCCTGGAGCGGTGACTTGGGCAAGGGGATGGCTTTTTTCCATCTCTCGTCCTACCTCCATCTTGTCCTGCTGCTCTGGCCAGGCCAGCCTAAATTTTCCCACATTCCTAAATAGAGGAGCTTGATAACTCTGTGCGTGACCTCTCACCTACCCGCTGATGCTGGAACCCCAAAACTGAACAGCCTAGTAGATAGTGACTTCCACAGCACTCACAAAGCTGGGGAAAAAGACTGGGTTCCATGGCTGTTTGAAGTCTCAGAAGATCAGACTCCTTTTCTTCGCTCATGCCATACCCACTACTTGGTGCGCCACCACCTTTGGTGGCCTAAAACCAAATCCCCTGCCCCCTTGGTCTGCACAGGTGGTCTGAGCAAAGGAGCACAATAAAGTTTTGCAGGTGAGCTGGACTATGTCTGGTTTCTAGAATGAGGGTCATTTCTGGAGAGGTGGGAGAGGAACTTCTGCACAGTGTTGCACTCCTGCCCAAGATCCGCTCCACGCTTTCCTTTTTGCCGTGCTTCTCAACTTTGCTCAAAGTCGCAAGACTCTACTAGTGGAGGGACTGCCTGAGGGAGGATTGAGTAGGGAATCTGCCTAGGACTTACAAGGGCAGGGTCTGCACGGACCCCAAGGGAGGGGCAGGGTGGGCCTGGGCTATAGATCTCTCATTCCCCCGCCCCCCTCTCATCTGGATTCCCCTCCTCTTCAGGATGGAGCCGGCCTCTGGGGAACCAGGGAGGGACCTGCGGGGACTGCCTGGGCCCTGGGAGCTTCGACTGGGCCTGCTGCTGAGCGGTGAGAGGGCCTGGTGAAGGCCTGGGGTTTGTGGGATGAGATGGTGGGTCATGGGGGAGCTAGCCCTGGGGCTATGGGGTGGGAGCACAGCAGAACTGGCTAACCCACTGTTCCCAGTGCTGGCCACCGCCCTGGCCCAGGCCCTGGCCCCAGATGTGCCAGGCTGTTCGAGGGGAAGCTGCTACCCTGCCACAGGTGACCTGCTAGTGGGCCGTGCTGACAGACTGACTGCCTCATCCACCTGTGGCTTGCATGGTCCCCAGCCCTACTGCATTGTTAGTCACCTTCAGGTGAGGCTGGGAGTGGGTAGGCCAGGGGAGGGGATGCTGGCACTGGCTGAAGCACTGACCCTGACCTTGACTCTGACCTAACCCAGGATGAGAAGAAGTGCTTCCTGTGTGACTCCCGGCGCCCCTTCTCTGCTAGAGACAACCCAAACAGCCATCGCATCCAGAATGTAGTTACCAGCTTTGCACCACAGCGCCGGACAGCCTGGTGGCAGTCAGAGAATGGTGAGGCTGTGGGTGGGGCATGGGGTGAGCGGGGTTGCCCACCAGTAGTCTCAAGTCCCTGACTTCCGACTCCTGCCTCAGGTGTCCCCGTGGTCACCATCCAGCTGGACTTGGAGGCTGAGTTTCATTTCACGCACCTCATTATGACCTTCAAGGTGCCCGCATGTCTGGGAGCCTGCTTGAATCACCCTGCTTGGCTCCCCATTGCCCCTGAACAGATTCCCAGCAACTTAGCCCAGCCTCCCTGAGGTCACATGCTGTACTCTGGGTGCATGGGAGGCTCCTTCATGGCCCACACCTTCTGTTGCCTTCTGCCTCCAGGCCTTTGCACGTGCTGCCTCCCTGGGCCCCATCAATCCTGAGCCTCCCCATTAGAAGGGGCTACCCTCCCTGCCTATTGCTTGGCTTCCAGTGGTCACCCCCACCTGTCCGTGAACTGCTTGAGGGCAAGCTTCAGCTGGGCAGGGCTCTTGATGGGCCTGGTCCTGATGCCCACTGATCAACCATGCCCCCCACCCAGACATTTCGTCCTGCTGCCATGCTGGTGGAGCGCTCAGCAGACTTTGGACGCACCTGGCATGTGTACCGATATTTTTCCTATGACTGTGGGGCTGACTTTCCAGGAGTCCCACTGGCCCCCCCACGGCACTGGGATGACGTAGTCTGTGAGTCCCGCTACTCAGAGATTGAGCCATCCACCGAAGGCGAGGTGAGGGGTGGGATGTGACTTGGGGGAAGGAAGAGGGGAGATGATGGGCTTGAGGCAGGATCCAGTGCCTCTAATGGCCCCATGTCCCAACAGGTCATCTATCGTGTGCTGGATCCTGCCATCCCTATCCCAGACCCCTATAGCCCACGGATCCAGAGTGAGTGTTCTTCCCTTTGAGCCTGGCAGAGTCCCAGTGTCCGGCCAGTGACTATTTGGGGCCTCAGAAGCTATTTTGGGTGCTTTTTAGGGCAGAGCCAAGTCCAATTTAGCTCATATAGCAATAGACAGGAGGTCTCCCAAGGTGACCTTAGCAGCTGCAGGCCCTGGGTGGGCATGGAGCAACAAGAGCCTGCCTAGCCAGCTGGCTCCCAATCCTTTCCCCCCACTTAGACCTGCTGAAGATCACTAACCTACGGGTGAACCTGACACGGCTACATACGCTGGGAGACAACCTGCTTGATCCACGGCGGGAGATCCGTGAGAAATACTATTATGCCCTCTACGAGCTGGTTGTGCGTGGCAACTGCTTCTGTTATGGACACGCCTCACAGTGTGCACCTGCCCCAGGGGCACCAGCCCATGCTGAGGGCATGGTGAGGAGATTTAGCTGGCTGGAGTAGGGGGCAGGGGCAGGCATGGCTGGACAGTGCTGACCACCTGCCTGCCCATGTCCTAGGTTCATGGGGCCTGCGTCTGTAAACATAACACTCGTGGCCTCAACTGTGAGCAGTGTCAAGATTTCTATCATGACCTGCCCTGGAGTCCAGCTGAGGATGGCCACAGTCATGCCTGCAGGAGTGAGTGAGATCCTGGCCCACATAGCCCCAGAACTCAGTGGTCTGGTTGTGCCATGAGTAGAACCTAGAGCTGGTTGGTCAAGCCCCTAACACCCAGGCTGTATCCAAAGAGTATCCAGGCCTTGATGCCCTTAGGGATTCCCTTAACCCTCCTTCACAATCTGCTCTGAGCAGGGGGGTCAGTATATGCTGAGACCTTACAGTACCTGAGCCCACAGCCACAAATTCTGGCCTGTGGCAGGGACCCACTGTGTCACTGGGAACCTTACACCCCTTACCTTCAGGACATGATCCCACAAGTGACCTTTGTATTGCCTTCCCCTCTCCCAAGAGTGTGAGTGCCATGGGCACGCCTACAGCTGCCACTTTGACATGGCCATATATCTGGCATCTGGCAATGTGAGTGGAGGTGTGTGTGATGGATGTCAGCACAACACAGCTGGGCGCCACTGTGAGCTCTGCCGACCCTTCTTCTACCGTGACCCAACCAAGGACCTGAGGGATCCTGCTGTGTGCCGCTGTGAGGCTGGGATTGGGCATGGGAGAGGGAAGGCTGAGTCTGGGGTAGGAACTGAGAAGCCAGACTGCTGTCCAGGTTGCAGGGGTTTGAGGTGGGAGGAGGGGGCAGTGAAGGCAGGCTGGGAATCCAGGGTGAAGAGGCTTGGGAGATGAGTGGTGTTGGGCTAGTTGAAATAGGGTGACCCTGCACCTCTTTTTCCCCTCAGCCTGTGATTGTGATCCCATGGGTTCCCAAGATGGTGGTCGCTGTGATCCCCATGATGATCCTGCTCTGGGGCTGGTCTCGGGCCAGTGTCGCTGCAAAGAACATGTGGTGGGCGCTCGCTGCCAGCAGTGCCGTCATGGCTTCTTTGGGCTCAGTGCCAGTGACCCTGCAGGCTGTCGGCGTATGTGCTTCCTGACCTAGCTCCTGTGCTAACCTTAACCCTTGACTTTTTACTTTCAACCCAATGAACACCAGCACTTATAGCTCCCCAGAGTCCTGATGGATCTCCTTCCCCACAGGATGTCAGTGTGATGCACGGGGCACAGTGCCTGGGGTCACTTCTTGTGACCCCAACAGTGGAACCTGTTTCTGCAAGCGTCTAGTGACTGGACGTGGCTGTAACCGCTGCCTGGTGCGACTGCAGGGGGCTGGGGTTCTGGGGTCCTGCATTTATTCTCAGAGCACAGGGTGAGGGGGGTGGCGTCTATACCCCATTGGGTCAGTGCTGAGAGCTTAGGGTGTATTCCTGGCTGGGAGGCCAAGGGTGGGAGCCATGGTCTAGTGACCATGCTTTCTCCAAGGGGTGGTAGAGGCTGAAAGCTGTCATTGGATTCTCTGATGGGTGGTAAGGGGGTCTGTTTCTGGCCCCCAGCAACCTCCTCTCCCCCCAGCCTGGCCATTGGGGCCTGAGCCATGACCTGCTTGGTTGCCGTCCGTGTGATTGCGACGTGGGTGGTGCCGTGGATCCCCAGTGAGTGCTGTATAAGGGGTCTGGGAAGGGTGGGAAAAGATCCTGGGCAGGGTAAGGGGTCCTTTTTGAGTAACCTTGGGCTTCCCAGGTGCAATGAGGCCACAGGTCAGTGCCGCTGCCACCAGCACATGGTGGGGCGACGCTGTGAGCAGGTGCAGCCTGGCTACTTCCGGCCTTTCCTTGACCACCTAACTTGGGAGGCTGAAGACACCCGAGGACAGGTAGGGGGCAACGATGGAGGGCAGGGCTTGTGCTGGAGAGGCAGAGTTATGGGTGGTACTTTGTCTGGGGTGGGTGTCCAGCCTTGGGGAGGGTGTCTCAGGTAAAGAGCTGGGGTTTAGGGACAGGTTGTGGTAGAAGAGATGGTGCCTTACCAAGGCACCCACCCTGAGCTGTATCCCTCACAGGTGCTGGATGTGGTGGAGCGCCTGGCAACCCCTGGTGGGACTCCATCCTGGACAGGCCAGGGCTTTGTTAGGCTTCAGGAAGGTCAGGCACTGGAGTTCCTGGTGACATCTGTGCCGAGAGCCATGGATTACGATCTGCTGCTGCGCTTGGAGCCCCAGGTCAGACTCTGTGAAACCTGACCCAGAGCTGAACCTCCAGGTGTGGTAGCATTTTTTTCATCAGCCTGTTCCCTCAGATCCCTGAGCAGTGGGCAGAGATGGAAGTAGTCGTGCAGCGCCCAGGGCCTGTGTCTGCCCATGGCCCGTGTGGGCATGTGCTGCCCAAGGATGACCGCATTCCAGGGACTCTGCAACCAGCAACCAGGTGAGGGCACTAATGGTAGCATCTATAACAGTGGAGGGTTGTGGGCCAGCCCTAATTCCCTGAAGGGCACTTGGAAGACCCCGCTGCTCATTCATCTGTCCCTTGCTTCAAGTGCCTCCTCCTGAGAGCTCTTTGCCAGGTACTGTTAGGCATGGCACAGGTCAGAGGAAGGAGGTAGAATAGGCCTGCTCTCTTAGGGATCTAAGTTCCCTTAAGAGAGGCCTGTGGCAAGAATTAATGGGAAATCATTCAGTGTCACTATAGGGAATGCCCATGGTGGGAAGGGACGGCATCAGAGCATTCTGACCAGGGATGTGACTGGTCTGATTATTGTTTTATTACATTCAGGGTAATATTTGTTTCATGTATCTGTTTTGTCACCTTCTTTTTTTATTTTTTATGATGTAAATATTCAAACATACACAGAAGTAGAGAGAGCAGCATATAAGGGGCCATACCCGTTATAGACATTTTTACCAACTGTGACTTTTGTTTAACAAAGATCCCTCTACTTGCTGAGTGAAGAGCAAACTTAGAGTGACCAAAGTGGAAGCTGGAAGATCTGCTAGAAGCTGTTGAGTTAGTTGAGCGACAGTGGGTTGGACAGAAGTTTAGCAGTTGATGTGGCGAGATGAAGAAGGTTCCAGAGGGTTCTAGTGGCAGAGCTGTTGGGTTAGAAGTGTAGGAAAGGGACAGTGGAAAGATGACTCTAGAGTTTTGAGTTTGTTCATCTGGGTGGGTGTTAGGCTCTTTGCTGAGATAGAGACATAGGGAAGAGCAGTTCTGAGTTGCTTAGACATGCGGGAGAAGGCCAATGGGTGGTTGGATTTCTCAGTCTGGAATTACTGGGAGGCCTCAAGTTGGAGATATAAATTTGCAACTTGTCACTAAAGAGATAGGTGTAGATGAAATGAGCAGAGAAAGGAAAGAGGACCAGAAGAAAGCTCTGGGGTGTTAGATGTCAGTAGAGAAGGAGGAGCTGGCAGTGGGGGGAAACCAGGAGTGTGGACAGGGTTCCAGAAGTGTAGAGAAGAGTGTCTCAGGAAGGAGGGTGCTCTCATCACATGCTGCTGAATGCTGGAGCAGTTGGCAACAGAGAAGAGGCTGCTGGGTTTGGCTTCATGGAGGTTGATGGTGAGCTTGGTTCAGGCTGTCTTGATGGCATGTTGGCATAAAAGCTCCATTGGATTGTGAGGCTGGAGTGGAGGCAGTGACCACAGTTCAATATATTGGGGAGGAGAGTGAAGATAAAGCAATATCTAGGGGAGACTCAGGAATTGAGGGAAGATGTTTTCAAGGGGGGATGAAAGATGTTTGCAGACTGATGGGAAAGACCTAGGAAAGGCAGAGCCAGGCTGGAGGGAATGACATAGTCTTGGTGAAGAGGAGCAGAGGTTGGAGGTCAAGGTTGGAGAAAATAGGAGGAGGCCATTGAAGAAAAATTGGCAAGTATTTGTGCCAGGGAAATGCCATGGGATTGCAGGGCTGTAGGGAGCATTTTCAGAGATTGGTCTGCACAGGCATAGGAGTCCAGTGAGGCATGCTTGTGGAAATCTGTATAAATTATCTGTCAGGCTGTCTAGCTGTCTGTTGGCCTGACCCAGCCCTAGCATCTTTCTCAGCTGATAGTTTGGTTGCTGTGTGCAGGGTGAGGAGGCCTAGGATGGTGGGTACAGGGACCCTGGGTGAACTCCATACCTGTCCTTGTCTCCCCCCAGGTATATGATATTTCCCAGACCTGTCTGCCTTGAGCCTGGCATCTCCTATAAGCTGCATCTGAAGCTTCTGCGAACAGGGGGAAGTGCCCAGCCTGAGGTTCCCTACTCTAGACCCAGCTTGCTTATTGACTCGGTAAATAGTCCTCTCTCCCCACACTGACCAAGAAAGCAGAGTCTATGGAATGGGACCTGTAGTGGTGATGGCTGGATAGGTGGGGCCTGTGACAGAAGAGGCAGGCCCATGGTGGTGCTAAGTGCTCTGGTAGTGCCAATATGGTCTTGGGTCTGGACCTCATTCTTCCTTGCTCATCTCTTCAGTTGGTGCTGCTTCCCCGTGTCTTGGTGCTGGAGATGTTTAGTGGGGGTGACGCTGCTGCCCTGGAACGTCGTGCCACCTTTGAACGCTACCGTTGCCATGAGGAGGGTCTGGTGCCCAGTAAGACCCTTCCCTCTGAGGCCTGTGCCCCCCTCCTCATCAGCTTGTCTGCCTTACTCTACAATGGTGCCTTGCGTAAGTGTCTTGCGTAATGGTGCCTTGCGTAAGATGTGGGTTGGTGGGGCAGAGATGTGGGGTCCCAGCCTGACTTGGCCCTATCCACCTGCCCCACAGCCTGTCAGTGTGACCCCCAGGGCTCACTGAGTTCTGAGTGCAATCCCCATGGTGGTCAGTGCCTGTGTAAACCTGCAGTGGTTGGGCGCCGCTGTGATCACTGTGCCCCTGGCTTCTACGGCTTTGGCCCCACAGGTTGTCAAGGTACTTGCCTGCCTTTCTTCCCTCCGTCCCTTCTCTCTCCTCCCTACTACTGTTCTCCCTCCTCCCTCTGACTCTGCTTCTTCCTTCCTCTAACTCTGCATTGGACCCCATGCTCTCAGCACCAGAACATTGGAAGTTCTCTTCTGTTCCCTGATTTTCCCACCCTGACCCCACCTAGATTCCCTCAAACCCTCTCCCTGGCTCAGCCTCTGCCTTGCCCCCAGCCTGCCAGTGCAGCCCCGAGGGGGCACTCAGTGGCCTATGTGAAGGGACCAGTGGGCAATGCCCCTGCCGAACTGGTGCCTTCGGGCTTCGCTGTGATCGCTGCCAGCGTGGCCAGTGGGGATTCCCTAACTGCCAGCCGTGTGTCTGCAATGGGCATGCAGATGAATGTGACACTCACACAGGCACTTGCCTGGGCTGCCGTGATCACACAGCGGGTGAACACTGTGAAAGGTGAGCCTGGAGCAGCTGGGAGTGGGTTGGTGGGTAGGAATGCCGCTCAGGGATCACATATCTCTTCCTGCTCCTCCCTGAAGGTGCATTGCTGGCTTCCATGGGGACCCACGGCTGCCATATGGGGGCCAGTGCCGGCCCTGTCCCTGCCCTGAAGGCCCTGGGAGCCGGCGGCACTTTGCTACTTCTTGCCATCGGGATGGGTACTCCCAGCAGATCATGTGCCACTGTAAGGCAGGGTACACAGGTGAGTAAGTAAGGCACAGGCATGGGGTCAGGGTGGGGCAGCTGAACTGAACACTCATACCTTCCCCAACTGTGGGCAGGACTACGGTGCGAAGCTTGTGCCCCTGGGCACTTTGGGGACCCATCAAGGCCAGGTGGCCAGTGCCAGCCCTGTGAGTGCAGTGGGAACATTGACCCCATGGACCCTGATGCCTGTGACCCTCGCACGGGGCAATGTCTGCGCTGCTTATACCACACGGAGGGGCCACACTGTGCCCACTGTAAGCCTGGCTTCCATGGGCAGGCCACCCAACAGAGCTGTCACCGTGAGTGGGGAATTGGGATGGCTGGGGCAGGGCTCTTCTGCTCAGGCTCCCCTTGATTAACGTGTTTGACTGGCACAGGCTGCACCTGCAACTTGCTGGGCACAGATCCCCAGCAGTGCCCGTCCACTGACCGGTGCCACTGTGACCCAAGCAGTGGGCAGTGCCCATGCCTCCCCAATGTCCAGGGCCCTAGCTGTGACCGATGTGCCCCCAACTTCTGGAATCTTACCAGTGGCCATGGCTGTCAGCCCTGTGCCTGCCACCCAAGCCGAGCCAGAGGCCCCACCTGCAATGAGGTATGGGGCTCTTCTGTGGTTCCCTGGGTGGATGGTGCTGGCTGTCTGTCTTAGGTCTCAAGGGCTTAGCTTCTGATTGAGGCTCTGATCTCTGCCCTGTTCTCACTCTAGTTCACAGGGCAGTGCCACTGCCGTGCTGGCTTTGGTGGGCGAACCTGTTCTGAGTGCCAGGAGCTCCACTGGGGAGACCCTGGGTTGCAGTGCCGTGGTGAGAGAGCCGGCAGGGCTAGGGTGGATGGGGGACTTCTCAGGATGCCCCAATGGCACCCTAACTCCACGGTCTGCCCTTTTCTGCAGCCTGTGATTGTGACCCTCGTGGAATAGACACGCCTCAGTGTCACCGCTCCACAGGCCACTGTAGCTGCCGCCCAGGCGTGTCTGGCGTGCGCTGTGACCAGTGTGCCCGTGGCTTCTCAGGAGTCTTCCCTGCTTGCCACCCATGCCACACATGTTTCGGGGATTGGGACCGTGTGGTACAGGACTTGGCTGCCCGTACGCGGCGCCTGGAGCAGCGGGCCCAGGAGCTGCAGCAGACGGGTGTGCTGGGTGCCTTTGAGAGCCGCTTCTGGCACATGCAGGAGAAGCTGGGGACTGTACAGGGGATTGTAGGTGCCCGCAACACCTCAGCTGCCTCCACTGCGCAGCTAGTGGAGGCGACAGAAGAGCTTCGGTGCGGATGGGCCTGAGGATATGCGGTGGGATGGGGCAGAGGCTCAATGGCCTAGGGCTGAAGGTTCTCTAAACACCACCCCCTACTGGCACAGGCGTGAAATCGGAGAGGCCACTGAGCACCTGACCCAGCTGGAGGCAGAACTGACTGATGTGCAGGATGAGAATTTCAATGCCAACCATGCACTGAGCAGTCTGGAGCGAGATGGGCTTGCACTTAATCTCACACTGAGACAACTGGACCAGCATTTGGACCTGCTCAAGCATTCAAACTTCCTGGGTGGGTTGTTGCCCAACTAGGCAGGTGGACCAGGGTTGAGTGATCTTTAGCTGACGGCCAGCCTTTGCCCAATATAGGTGCCTATGACAGCATCCGCCACGCCCACAGTCTGTCTGCAGAGGCGGAACGTCGTGCCAACACATCAGCCCTGACAGTGCCCAGCCCTGTGAGCAACTCAGCAGATACCCGGCACAGGACAGAGGTGCTGATGGGTGCCAAGAGGGAGGACTTCAACCGCAAACACATGGCCAACCAGCGGGCACTAGGCGAGCTCTCTGCCCGTACCCAGTCCCTGAGCCTGACAGGCATCAATGAACTGGTGAGGCACAAGTGTGGGGTGGGACATGTGGGTGTGGCTGTTCCTTCCCCAAAGCCCTGACTTGTTCTGTGCCTGGCAGGTGTGTGGGCCCCCAGGGGATGCACCCTGTGCAACAAGCCCTTGTGGGGGTGCTGGCTGCCTGGACGAGGATGGGCAACCTCGCTGTGGGGGCCTCGGCTGCAATGGGGCAGTAGCCATGGCGGACCTGGCACTCGGTCGGGCTCGGCACACACAGGCAGAGCTGCAGCGGGCACTGGCAGAAGGTGGCGGCATCCTCAGCCAGGTGGCTGAGACCCGTCGGCAGGCAGGAGAGGCACAGCAGCGGGCCCAGGCAGCCCTGGACAAGGCAAATGCTTCCAGGGGACAGGTGGAGAAGGCCAACCAAGAACTTCGGGAACTTATCCAGAGTGTGAAGGACTTCCTCAGCCGTGAGCCTCCCGTGTGGCCCAGGCCATGTGGTTGTTTCACCTGTGTCTATGTTCATACTTGTGTCCCTGGGTCCATACTTGGGTCAGGGCCTGCACTGGACCTGTGTTTATGACCCCATGTCTAGCCCCTCAACCCTTGCCTATATGTGGTCCCAAGTCCATGACCCCAAGTCTGTGCCCACTTATAGTTCCTGTCCTTGTAATTAATCACTATGCCTATGAGCAAACCCATATTCTATGTGGGGTCCCTGAGTCCATACCCCAAAATTGTGCCCGATGCCAGTGCTGGAGAATCTGTGTCCCTAAGCCCTTGCCTGTGTCCCCATAGAGGAGGGGGCTGATCCTGATAGCATTGAGATGGTGGCCACTCGAGTGCTAGAGCTCTCCATCCCAGCATCACCTGAGCAAATCCAGCACCTGGCAGGCGCAATTGCAGAGAGGGTCCAGAGCCTGGCGGATGTGGACACAATCCTGGCACGTACTGTGGGAGATGTGCGTCGGGCAGAACAGCTATTGCAAGATGCACGGCGGGCAAGGTCTGACTACGACCCTGGCCCCTTTCCTTGACGCCCGGTCCTGATATTTGCAAGCTCTGATTCCCTCTCTTCTTCAGGAGCCGGGCTGAGAGTGAGAAACAGAAGGCAGAAACAGTACAAGCAGCACTGGAGGAAGCCCAGAGGGCACAAGGCGCTGCTCAGGGTGCCATTGAAGGGGCGGTAGTTGACACACAGGACACAGAGCGGACACTGCATCAGGTGTGGTTTCTCTGGGACATGAGTGGGGCAAGATTATGGGCATGCACCCATAGACCTGTTTAACCCTGGGTCCACCCATGACAGGTGCAGGAGAAGATGGCAGGTGCAGAGCAGGCACTGAGCTCTGCAGGCGAGAGGGCTCAGCAATTGGATGGTCTTCTGGAAGCTCTGAAATTGAAACGAGCAGGGAATAGTCTGGCAGCCTCTAGCGCTGAAGAAACAGCAGGCAATGCCCAGGGTCGTGCTCGAGAGGCTGAGCAGGTGGGTTGAGGTAAAGCCAGCTGGTGGGGGTTGAAGTAGAGGCTGGGCCTCCACTGGGCCACCTAGCTGACTTTGCCTTCTATATCCCCAGCTGCTGCAGGGCCCACTAGGCGACCAGTACCAAACAGTGAAGGCTTTGGCTGAGCGGAAGGCCCAGGGTGTGCTGGCTGCACAGGCACGGGCCGAGCAACTTCGGGATGAAGCTCGAGGCTTGTTGCAGGCTGCTCAGGACAAACTGCAACGGCTACAAGGTGAGGACTGGGGTGGGTAGGCGCCAGAGGAGTGGGACTGTGGGAGTAGGACCCTTCAGCTGAGACCCTCCCCTCCTAGAGCTGGAGGGCACCTATGAAGAGAACGAGCGGGCACTGGAAGGCAAAGCAGCCCAGCTGGATGGGCTGGAGGCCAGGATGCGTAGCGTGCTTCAAGCCATCAACTTGCAGGTTCAGATCTACAACACCTGCCAGTGACCCCTGTGCGATGCCTACTCCAGCCCCCAGCCCCGCCCACTACTGCCTCTGCACGAAACGGTTCTGGGCCTGAGCAGGCCCCCAATAAACCGCTGTGATTACCCACTGTATCTTCTGGACTCTGATTTGGGGAGGGCGGGGTCTCTGGGCGGAACCTCAGGAGGGCACCAGCAGGGCCTGGGCGAGGCCAAGGAACCGGAGCCCCGCCTCCACCGTTCGGCCCGCCCCGGAGCTGCCTGTCGCCGCATGCCCGCTCCCACCGGAAGTGCGTCACCAGCTAGGCGCTCAGCCACCCGGGGCCGTAACTAGAAGTCGAAACAAAACAAGCGGCTGAGGCGGCGGCGGCGGCGACGGGACGGGGGAGGGGCGCGCCGGAACCGGAACCGACCAGACGCCGGAACCGGAACCGAGAGCGGGTTGCCAGGGCCCTAAGAGGGCTGGCGGCGGCGGCCTCGCTCGGTGAGTGGGACGGCCTGCAGTTCGTCTGCCTGGCCGGAGCCAGGGAGGCCGCGACGCGGGCCCGGGATGCCTGTTCAAGGTCACAGGCCGTGCCAGCCTCGACCCCTCGAGCCCCGCGACGTGCCGGGCCCACCGATGCAGGCGGGGCCGTTACTCTACGCCCGTGGTCGGCCTCCTGCCTCCGAGAGGGCTGGCGGCGAGCGAGGGTGGCTTCCTGGAGGAGGTGGTGGAGGGCACAGGATTTGGAGGCTGGAGCTGAGTCGCAGCCCGGCCAGGGCGCTGGTCTGTAGTCAGTAATCCCGCGCAGCCGTGTAGGCCGGCATGATCTCTAGAAAGACTCTTTCTTGTCCCGGCGTCTCCGGGAGAATGGGGAGGGACGCGACCTTAAGCTGGGGCCTGGTGCAGAGACGTGGAGGGTGACCACTCCTCGGCTCTGGATCTGTCGTCATTAAAGTTCCAGCCCACCAGTTCCTCCCTCCTCCTCCTCCCCCGAGAAGAACGTCCCTCTACCCCCGCCACACATACACCTTGGGTACACCCTGCGGAACACAGAATAGTCACTATTTGCTCTGCACCCGTCTCAGGCCAGGCTTTAAGCTGCCAGGGGTCCTGGATTCACTGTTCATCCCCACCCTTATCTCAATTTTGAGAACTTTATTTTGGATGGAAAAACAGCCTAGAATCTACTGGCGGGTTTGTGGGAAACTGGGTAGAAGGTCGCTAGCCCAGTGTTCATGAGTGAGTGAATCTAGGAAGGAAGGGGATGCTGTCTGTTTCAGTCTCAAACTGGATACCCATCTGGCTTTGGCTCTGGGACAGAATTGTTGCTGAAAGGGTAGTAAGGCAACTGGATACCCTTTTCACCCCAGCTTTTGCAGGCCCCTCTCAGCTTGGGACAGGAGCTGGAGAGAAAAATCTCTCTTGGGATGTAGGAGGAAAGCCCAAACAGTGCATAGGAACAGTTTTAGAGGAAGGTGGGAGTTGGCAGGTGTCAGGTGGAGCACCTTAATCCCAGTACTTTGCCTGTGCAGTGGTAGCACCTGGATTGGGTCTGTCTTTGGCCACAGATGCTAGTCCCCTTGCTGCTTGGTTGTCTTCTTTCTGCCTTCCTCCTCCACCTCCTACTTCTCAGGTGGTGACTAAGCAGCCAGTGAGAGTGAGGAAAAGTGAGCACCCTGCTCAGAGTGCCAGCCTGTGGGCTGGAGCCATGGCTCCTTTCCAGATTGGTGGAGGAGCCTGGTTCCAGGCCATGGCTGCCTTGACCTGGCGCCTCCTCTGTGAGGCTCCCATCTTTGTGGCTCTGTATGGCAGGCATCTAGGAGTCTCTGCCAGAAGTTGTTGTTGCTACTTCTATTGTTTATTTTCTTTTCAGAATAGTCCAAGTGTCCAGGGGTACATTAGGTACTGGGGAGATATTGCTCCATAGGGTTAGTTGTATCCTGGGATGCTGAGCCCTGGCTGTAACCAAGAAGCAAATTGTTGGGCCTTGGTAGTGATCACTGGTCCCTTCTCATTAGGCTGACAGTTCCTTGTTGGAGAATTTGGCCACAAAGAGTTGCCAAGATAGCTGGGCCAGGAAGAAAGCGCCGTAGCCCTGACCCAGACGCCGTTGCCGACCCCGGGGCACTCTGGCTGTCGACCAAGCGGCTCAAGATGTCTGGTGGGGCCAGCACCACGGGCCCAAGGAGAGGTCCCCCAGGACTGGAGGATGCCACCAGTAAGAAGAAGCAGAAAGATCGAGCAAACCAGGAGAGCAAGGATGGAGATCCTAGGAGAGGTGAAAGTGGCATTCCCAGAGTGCTTGTGGTCTCCTCCTGCCTTTTGAGCACACAGATTGGGTGTTGGGAGATGACATTTTTGCTGTTTTTTCTGTGTTGGTCTGATACCAAGAGTAGGGTATCACAGCAGGCTGGGTAGAGCCTCAGCTTTGAGGTCTGCGTACCTGGCTGAGATTCTGAAGATGGTGCTTGGTGGGGTGATGGGATCTTGGAGGCTGCCTCCCCACCATCATTTCCCTTTTTTTTTTTTTTTTTTTTAATCTTTGTTGTCAGGATCAGTGTCTTCTCGGGAGGACCAGGCCAAAGAGGGTGAGTGATGATTTGGCCTTTTGGATGCTAGAGTGCCACAGGCGAGGAGGGGGCACTGGGACTATAGCCTTCATCTGGAGCTGTCATGCTAGGGCTGGGTCTCTGGCACCTGCTTGTCCCCATTGGGAGTTTATGGAGACTCTCACAGTCTCATTGGTACTTCTCCTGCAGAGTTGTTGCTTGATTGGAGGCAGAGTGCAGATGAGGTGATTGTCAAGCTGCGTGTGGGAGCGGGTCCCCTGCGGCTGGAGGAGGTGGATGCTGCTTTCACAGACACAGACTGTGTGGTGCGGCTTCCAGGTGCGCCCATCTGTCCTAAGGCCAGCTGTGTATTTGAATCCTCTGATATTCCCCACCACAGCTCACTGCTCCTACTCTGTCTCCAGGTGGTCGGCAGTGGGGTGGTGTTTTCTACGCTGAGATAGAAAGTTCTTGCACCAAAGTACAAGCCCGCAAGGGTGGCCTCCTGCAGCTGGCACTGCCCAAGAAGGTGCCTCTGCTCACATGGCCCACTCTTCTGGTAAGTTCCACAACGTAGTAGGGTAGGGATACCCAGGGTGGTTGACAGGGCCTGACTGCTGTATCTTTGGTAGAAGAAACCTCTAGGGACCCAGGAAGCGGTGCCAGGGCTGCGGTGTCAGGAGAATGGGCAGGAGCCATCTCCCATTGCCCTGGAGCCAGGCCCTGAGCCCCGGCGGGCTAAACAGGAGGCCCGGAACCAGAAGAGGGCCCAGGGCCGTGGTGAGGTAGGCGCAGGGGCTGGACCCGGGGCCCAGGCAGGGCCCAGCGCCAAGAGGGCTGTGCATCTCCGCAGAGGGCCAGATGGGGAAGGGTCCAGAGATGGACCTGGACCCCAGGGCAATGCGCCCCCCTTCTTGGCTGAGACAGCTACCCAGGTGAGAGTGGGGTACCCGTGGGAAACGGGAGGGTAGGGAGATGGACTGCAGTGGGGCCAACTGCCAGATCTAGGGCTGATCCTGCCCACAATTTTGCCACAAATAGGCTGAGGCCGAGGAACAGCTCCGGGTACCACCGCTGAACCCCCAGATCTGCCTTTTGGGTTCAGAGGAGAATCTAGCACTCTTGTCAGGAGAGAAGACCGTGTCCCCCAGGAATGATCCAGTTTCCCCAGCCATGGCTCGGAGCAGAGACCCTGAGAAAGGTGACCGTTCCAAAGAGGAGATGGCAGAGGCAGCAGATGCTGTAACCTTGGTGGATGGTAAAGGTGGGGCTGGGGGTGGTAAGCAGAGCCCTAGGTTGGGTTGCAAGGTTGGTGGATGGATAGGGAATAGAACAGCTGTGGGCTGGAACCTGTCCTGGGCAGTGCTGAGCTGTGGTTTCAATGTAGAGCCGGAGTCCATGGTGAACCTGGCATTTGTCAAGAATGACTCATATGAGAAGGGGCCGGATTCAGTGGTGGTGCACGTGTACGTGAAAGAAATCTGCAGAGACACTTCTCGAGTGCTTTTCCGCGAACAAGATTTCACACTTATCTTCCAGACCAGGTGGGTGGGTGGGCAGGAGACTGGGCAGACAGTGTACTTCAGGCAGGACAGTGTGTCTCATGCTCTTCTTCCCACCCTTCCTCCTGCCCTGCCCCTGCTCTGCTTCTGCAGGGATGGAAACTTCCTGAGATTGCATCCAGACTGTGGGCCCCACACCATCTTCCGTTGGCAGGTGAAGCTCAGGTGGGTGGTTCCCGGCCCCAGCACTATGCCTGTCTCAACCTGGGCTCCATCTCCCTGGCCCATCTACCCCACATCCACTCCACCCAAGTCTCTGAGTTCAGCCTTTCCCCACAGGAACCTGATTGAGCCTGAGCAGTGCACCTTCTGCTTCACGGCCTCTCGCATTGACATCTGCCTCCGTAAGCGACAAAGTCAGCGCTGGGGGGGCCTGGAGGCCCCAGCTGCACGAGGTCTGCACACGAGCTCCCTTCATTGTCCAGCCCACATAACTCGGACCTTCACCCCCTGCCACATGCTGCTAACCACCAGCCCCCTCATTTCCCCCTTTTTAAGGTGCAGTGGGTGGTGCAAAGGTTGCCGTGCCGACAGGTCCAACCCCTCTGGATTCAACTCCACCGGGAGGTGCCCCCCACCCTCTCACAGGCCAGGAGGAAGCTCGAGCTGTGGAGAAGGAAAAACCCAAGGCTCGATCTGAGGACACAGGGCTGGATGGTGTGGTGGCCCGCACCCCCATGGAGCATGTAGCTCCAAAGCCAGAGCCACACTTGGCCTCGGTGAGAATCCTGGGCGGGGAGGGCCAAGGTTAGAGGCTGAGGAGCCTCAGGGCTGCTCTCTCATGGCCCTCCTTACTCCCACAGCCGAAGCCCACATGTATGGTGCCTCCAATGCCCCACAGCCCTGTGAGTGGAGATAGTGTGGAAGAAGAGGAGGAGGAAGAGAAGAAGGTGTGTCTGCCAGGCTTCACTGGCCTTGTCAATCTAGGCAACACCTGCTTCATGAACAGTGTCATTCAGTCTCTCTCCAATACTCGGGAGCTCCGGGACTTCTTCCATGGTGAGAGCAGGGCCTGGAGCCCAGGGCTGTGGCAGAGGGGAATCTTTCCCTGCTCACAGTTCTACTTGGCTGCTGTTCCTAGACCGCTCCTTTGAGGCCGAGATCAACTACAACAACCCACTGGGGACCGGTGGGCGTCTGGCCATTGGCTTTGCTGTGTTGCTCCGGGCCCTATGGAAGGGCACCCACCATGCCTTCCAGCCTTCCAAGTTGAAGGTGATCTGTGGTCATTCCTACCCCTGGCTAGAGTGGGTGGGGAAGGCTCACCAGCTGGGTACATGGTGGGTGCTGAGGTTCAGTGGGTGCTGGGGTTCCGTGCTCACACTTGGCCCCTGCATCCAGGCCATCGTGGCGAGCAAGGCCAGCCAGTTCACAGGCTATGCGCAGCACGATGCCCAGGAATTCATGGCTTTCTTGCTGGATGGGCTGCATGAAGACTTGAATCGCATTCAGAACAAGCCCTACACAGAGACCGTGGACTCAGATGGGCGGCCCGATGAGGTCAGGGTTGGGGGCAGAGGTGGGCATAGCTTCTGCATATCCTAGTCCCCAGGTCTCCTTGATCCTCACCACTCTGCTCCTCAGGTGGTGGCTGAAGAAGCATGGCAGCGACATAAGATGAGGAATGACTCTTTCATCGTAGACCTGTTTCAGGGCCAGTATAAGTCGAAGCTGGTGTGCCCTGTGTGTGCCAAGGTGTGAAGGGCTTCCCTGGAAAGAGGCTCCTAGCTTGGATTAGCTGGCTTGGTCAAATTGGGGTTGGAGGCATGTGCATCTATAGATGCTGTTTGGGCAAAGAAACTGACAGGGAGGCCTTCGGCTGCTTTGTAGGCTGCAGAAACCAGGCTGGGTAGGTTTCCTGAGTGAGGTTGAAGGGGTGTTTGGCCTCCAAACAGCTATAAGGTAGGGCAGGGATATGGGTAGGATTGGGAAGATGTGGGGTACAAGTGAGGGGCACAATTGACAAGTGGTGAGGCTGAGCAGGGCCTTAATTGTCAGAAAGAGAGTATTCTTTCCTGGTGACCCTTCTGGTCTGTCCAGGGTTCTCAAACCTGAGTTCGGTGGTTGGCTCTGAGGCCCTGAGAGCCATCTGAGTGCCTGGATTGGGCTCCCTGGGCGTGAACATCCTGTTTCTGACTCCCTGTGCAGCCAGTTAGTGCCACTTATGCATCTACAGGTCTCCATCACTTTTGACCCATTCCTCTACCTGCCAGTACCCTTGCCACAGAAGCAGAAGGTTCTTCCCATCTTCTATTTTGCTCGGGAGCCGCACAGCAAGCCCATCAAGGTGAGACATAAGCTCCTGTATCTGGGCAATCCTGAAGACCCCGTCCACCTCCCCCATGGTCTTTACTTTTGTCACCACAGTTTCTGGTGAGCATCAGCAAGGAGAACTCCAGTGCAAGTGAAGTGTTGGACTCCCTCTCTCAGAGTGTCCACGTGAAGCCTGAGAACTTGCGTCTGGCTGAGGTATATTGGTCTTTCCGCAGGCTCTTACACACGTGGATCTGTGTATGTACTTAGGGTGTGCAGACACACGTGACTGGTTGTTGGCGTCTGTGTCCATACACACGAATGTGCATGTAGGTGCACAGTGGTGTGCTAGGGGTTGAGGCATGTTTGAAACCAGGTTTTTGGGCTATGTAACAGAAGTGCTCTCAGTTCCCAAGGTTCCCATCATCAAGGTTTACTCCCCCTTTGGGTGAGGGCCCTCAACTGCTTTTCCCTCTTCCAACAAGAAGCTGGAGCTGCAGGGCTACCTTTCCTCAGCGGTTGTTCTTCCTCCATCCTGCCACTCTCTCATATTATCCCAGATTTGTGTGCTGGTCTTCCCCAAAATTTCCTAGCTTCCAGCCTGGAAGTGCTCTTTTCTTTGGGGCTAGAAGTGGGAAGGAGCCTCCTCAAATGTGATCCCTCCACAAAAGTCATGTTGTAGGCTCCGCAGGCCCCCACTAATTGATAGCAGGGTAGAGGCCTTCAGTGTGGTGAAGTGCTGGTTTCACCAGAGTGCTGGTTTGATTGATAATTTTCCTAGTCCTGGCTTTCAGGCTCTCTGAAGCACCTGCTTATTTTCTTGGGCACTGAGGTTGGTATCAATAGAGGCATATGGTGCTTTGGAGCCACAATCCCCACTCTGCTGCCCAAACCCAAGTTCAGGGCCAAGCCTTCTTGTGCCCTGGGGCAGGGCTACAGAAAGGGCTTGTCCTCATGTAGGATCTGTGTGTTTTCTGTCCCCAGGTGATTAAGAATCGTTTCCACCGTGTGTTCCTGCCCTCCCACTCATTAGACACTGTGTCCCCATCCGACACATTCCTCTGCTTTGAGCTGCTATCCCCAGAGTTGGCTAAGGAGCGGGTGGTGGTGCTAGAGGTGCAGCAGGTAAGTGAGGACCAATCTGATGGCACAAGGCCCTGTGGGAGGGGGCATTCTCACCCAGGCTGGCCTTGCTGAGCCAGACCACCCACCCTAGCGCCCCCAGGTACCCAGCGTCCCCATCTCCAAGTGTGCAGCCTGCCAGCGGAAGCAGCAGTCAGAGGATGAGAAGCTGAAGCGCTGTACCCGGTGCTACCGCGTGGGCTACTGCAACCAGTGAGGACCCCCGTGGTCCCCCCCCACCCCTTCCCTCCTCTCCACATTTCATTTGGCACCCTACCTCCTCTCCACATAGAGGCACATGTTTTGAGCCCTCTAGCGATCACTACTCTGCCAGGCTCTGGGGGAGGCAGGGCTGGCATACCCAGTTCCCAAGGCCAGAGGCTAGCCCCCAGTGGAGAGTCATAAGAGGTGGGGCTAAGGCCCTATTCCTACTTCCTCCTTCTCTCCAGGCTCTGTCAGAAAACCCACTGGCCTGACCACAAGGGTCTCTGCCGCCCTGAGAACATTGGCTACCCATTTCTGGTCAGTGTACCTGCCTCACGTCTCACTTATGCTCGTCTTGCTCAGCTGCTAGAGGGCTATGCCCGGTAAGTGCCTAGTGGTTGGATGAGGGTGCGGTATCTGGGGGAACAGATGCCAGGTAGGCTTGTCAGGATTCTTACTTGCCTTGCTGCCTGTTGCCAGGTACTCTGTGAGTGTATTCCAACCACCCTTCCAGCCTGGCCGCATGGCCTTGGAGTCCCAGGGCACTGGCTGCACTACGTTGCTCTCCACTAACTCTCTGGAGGCTGGGGACAGTGAGAGGGACCCGATTCAGCCTCCTGAGCTCCAGCTGGTGACCCCCGTGGCTGAGGGGGACACAGGGGTCCCTAGGACATGGGTGGCTCCTGATCGAGGCCCTGTGCCCAGCACCAGTGGAGTTTCTTCTGAGGTGCTGGCCAGTGGGCCTGTTGAGGTTGGCTCCTTGCCTGCTGGTGAGAAGATATCTAGGCCCGAAGGTAAGAGTCCGGTGAAAGGTTTTGCAGCTGGGTAGGGGAGTTTAGGGGAAGCTCATTTAGGTCCTGGTAGGTAGGGGAGCTCTGATTATGTTTTTTCACAGCTGCTGTGCCTGGATATCAGCACCCCAGTGAAGCCATGAATGCCCACACCCCCCAGTTCTTCATCTATAAAATCGATGCATCTAACCGAGAGCAGCGGTTGGAGGACAAAGGTGGCTGAGGCTATGGTTGGAAGCCATGGGGTAGGCTGGGCTGGCCCCTTGCTGCAGCTGCATGACGCCTCTTCCTGCCCATCTCCAGGAGACACCCCCCTGGAGCTGGGTGAGGACTGCAGCTTGGCTCTAGTCTGGCGGAACAATGAGCGCCTGCAGGAGTTTGTGTTGGTAGCCTCCAAGGAGCTGGAGTGTGCTGAGGATCCAGGCTCTGCTGGCGAGGCTGCCCGTGCTGGGCACTTCACTCTGGACCAGTGCCTGAACCTCTTCACTCGGCCCGAGGTGCTGGCGCCTGAGGAGGCTTGGTGAGGACGGGGTGGCAGGCAGGTGGTGGGGCAGGGTGGGGTGGAGATGTGCTGGTCTTAACCTCGCCTGTGTCTGCTGTCAGGTACTGCCCACAGTGTAAACAACACAGAGAGGCTTCCAAGCAGCTGCTGCTGTGGCGCTTGCCCAGTGTACTCATTGTGCAGCTCAAGCGCTTCTCCTTTCGGAGTTTCATCTGGCGTGACAAGATCAATGACTTGGTGGAGTTCCCTGTTCGGTGAGCGATGAGCCCTGGTGACAGTAATCAGGTTATGGGGGGTACCATCCTGGGCACCTATTGACTCTTTTACCTTTCTCTGGCTGGAACCATAGGAACCTGGACCTGAGCAAGTTTTGCATTGGTCAGAAAGAGGAGCAGCTGCCTAGCTACGACCTGTACGCTGTCATCAACCACTATGGAGGCATGATTGGCGGCCACTACACTGCCTGTGCCCGCCTGCCCAATGACCGCAGCAGCCAGCGCAGCGACGTGGGTGAGGGCACATGCAGCCAGCAGGATAGGTGGTAGGCGTGGGGGTGCAGGTTATGTTCACACTCTTCCCACTTCGCTGTAGGCTGGCGCTTATTTGATGACAGCACGGTGACAACAGTAGACGAGAGCCAGGTCGTGACCCGTTATGCCTATGTACTCTTCTACCGCCGGCGGAACTCTCCTGTGGAGAGGCCCCCCAGGGCAGGTCACTCTGAGCACCACCCAGACCTAGGCCCTGCAGCCGAGGCTGCTGCCAGCCAGGTGAGGCACTGGGGAGGCTTCGTAGGCTAGGAGCCCAATTCACAGATGGGAGGGGGTGGGGTACAGCCTCCTCTCTTCTAGCCATAGGCCCCTGGAGTCCTGGAATTCATGATCCTCTTCTATCAGAGTCCTAGTTCGAGGAATCCCCATGCTGTAGTGACACTTGTAAAGGTGCATGCACACCAGCACATTGCTGTTGGCATGCATACAGGCACCCTCTTGGCACAAGCTAAGTAGCTGCTCTGAACCTCACTGGGTAGGATACCATAAACATACTGTACCCAACATTCACCCAGCTTTCCTTTGCACCCTCCTCACATGCCAGCCAGCCCACAGACCCTCAGTTGTGATCACTCCTTTGTTCTGATGTACACTCAGGACAGGGCCTGTCCAGATTGGCTATGGGCTAGGGTGGCCGCCACCATCTCTGAGGTGAGCGTCAGTTCCTGCTGAACGCTTGGGGGGTCTTCTGTCCCTTACTGACATGGGGTGCCATAGAGCTGGTTGGTGGGCACTGCTGCATCTCTCCTTGGACTTGTTTCCTCGTTTCTCTCCTCTCCTCCCTTGAGCCCTCTCTGCTCAGATGCAGAGGAATCCCAGTAGAAGATAGTGGTCACAGTCTATTGAGATATGGGTTGGGTGGGAGGGAGCCAGTTTACTTGGGTTGGCAGCTCTATCCTCCATGAGCTCCTCTGTGGGAGCCCTGGGCTGAAAAACTGACCAGCTAACCATCCCCCTCCAATCCCCATGGAAAGCTGCATGTCAATTGGGAAACTTATCAAGATTCTCCTGCCCTGGTGCTCTGTCTAGACAACTCTGCAAGTGGCCCATTTGGCTCCTGCCTGCCCACCTCCCTCCTGCTTGACTTGGGATATGTAAGGAGTTAGTGCCAGTCATCTTGGGTGGGACCGTCGTGGCCAGGGGACACCGGGTCCCTTTCTACCCCCTGCCCCAGGTGCTGATGCCCGTTTCCACACACTGTAGGCTTCCCGGATTTGGCAGGAGCTGGAGGCCGAGGAGGAACCGGTACCCGAGGGGCCTATGCCCCTGGGTCCCTGGGGGCCCCAAGACTGGGTGGGCCCACCACGTGGCCCTACCACACCAGATGAGGGCTGCCTCCGGTACTTTGTTCTGGGCACCGTGGTAGCTTTGGTGGCCCTCGTGCTCAACGTGTTCTATCCTCTGGTATCCCAGAGTTGCTGGAGATGAGCTCGACTGCAGGCAGCTGCTGTGAGCTGGCCCACCTACCTGTCCACCAGGCAATGCCTGCCTCTGTGGTGGGGACCAACTCTGGGCTTGGGCCTCAGTGTGTGCATCTGGTGGGAGAGGATGGGGACTGTGGCTCCTGCCGGGGCAGAGCATCTAGGGTGGGTATCCGTCCAGCTGTCTGTCCGTTCGTCCTGCTGCTCTGACCCTTGGTGTGGGGCTTAGCCCTGCCCAAGCAGCTTCCTGTATTTCAAGTGTTAATAAAGCGAGACTCTTCAGGCCCGATCTCGTCTCTCTGTCTCAATGCCGCTGCTGTCTGCGTCTGCCTTGGGGCCCTCCCTTGGGTGCCGGGGCTCTGAGCCAGCACCCCCGGGATGCCAGGCAGCATACTGGGCAGCCCCCAACTCCTGTCCTCATATTCTGTTGCAGGGACTAGGCCCTGGCCAGGCCCCCGAGGTGGCCCCCACGCGGACAGCCCCTGAACGCTTCGCCCCCTCTGTGGACCGCCCAGCCCCCACCTACAGCAACATGGAGGAGGTCGATTAGCAGGTCCCTGGCTGGTGGGGGAGGTGGGGACTGGGTTTGGGAAATCCCCCACAGAGGGCCAGCTCTTTGCCGCTTCTCCTTCTCTAACCCAGAGGACACTGGCTTCATCAGTGGGGGTTGGGGGTGTGATTGAGGTGGGAACCTCACAAGTTGGGCCCTCTTGTCAGTTTGACCCTCTCAACCAGTGGACCTTGGCTTCTCCAGCCACTCCCAGTGCCGCGTGATTTGATTCTCAGTTGTACCTTCAATTCTTTCTGACTCGCATCATAAACGTTACATAATTTTATTCTAAAAATTGTAATTTTTTTTGCATTTTGGAAGTGATTGCTGCTGTTTAAATATATTTTAAAAATAAATGATAAATAAGCAGACTTAGTGACTGTGATGCACCAGGTTGCTGCAGCTACCTCTCCCCATCGAGAGGGTGTGTTTGTGCGCGCGCGTGCATGTGTATGTATGTAGGTAGGTGTATTAAAGACCCTGAAAGTGCTCTGGTCTGAGTAGAGATGGCAGGGTCCCCCTGTAGCCCTGTGGGGCACGATGCCCCAAGTGCCATCAGCTTTCTGGGCCCTTTAATCCCACCAGTTCTGAGTCTCATATAGAGGCAGCTGTAGTGGACATCCCTGTCAATATCTTCCACGTAAAGGGTGGATGAATACTCCATGAGGCTCCAGAAGCTGAGGTAAAAGGTGCAGGCACTGGGGGCACCTGGGTGGCTCAGTCGGTTAAGTGTCCGACTTCAGCTCAGGTCATGATCTCACAATTCGTGGGTTTGAGCCCCGTGTCGGGCTCTGTGCTGACAGTGAGCTCAGAGCCTGGAGCCTGCTTCCGTATCTCCCTCTCTCTCTAACCCTCTCCTGCTCACGCACTCTCTCTCTCTCTCTCTCTCCCTCTCTCTTTCTCTCTCAGAAATAAATAAAACATAAAAAAAAAAAGGTGCAGACACTGGAGTAGTCTGGGGCTGACTGCCAGACGACAGGTAAGGAAGGACTTGCTGAGGAACAGGAAGCATTGGGAATATTGCCTTCAACCTTTCCTAGTATCAGATTTTTCTTTCCTGTAGTCTGAGCACCATCTGGATCTCTTAGTGGAGAACAGAGCAGGAAAAAACTGCTGTGGAGGGAGAGACCCTGCTCCAAAAGGAGGACAGGGAGAGAGATCAGAGCTCATTTTGGCTGTTTTCATGTGGGAGGAAGGGTGCAGGGTCCCTGGCAGGCCATTTCTTCCCTTGAGTTCTTGAGACCTTGGCTCCTGGCCATTGCCCCAGGCTGTTCACCCATAGTGAGTCTGCACTCTTGTCCTAGTTTCAAAGCCCCTGTGACCTTGTGAGAAGCTTCCTTAACTCTTCATAGATAATGTTGCTTCTTCCTCTGTCCAGTTGCTTGGGAGTAAGGGTGGGTGTCTCCAGCTGGAGGAGATGGGAAGCAGAGGTGCTCATGAGGCAAGTGTTTAGATAAGCCAGAGAGAGTATAAGGCAGGCAGAGGTGGTGCAGGATCCTGGCAGCCCTGTAGGTCCATCCCTGTCCCAAGTCTCTGGGGCTAGTCTTACAAGGAGGTTAGCATGTGGGCCTTGCTAGTACCCTTTAGCTTAGGCTGGAGTTAGGGGGAGCAGTGAGCAGAGGGAGCTCTTGGAGAAAGTTACCCCTGTGACCAGTGTTGGCTTTTCTCTATGGGAACAACAGCACACGGGCCGTGGTAGGGTTGCTGGCCGGGGGCTGGGAGTAGGGGTGGGAGCCTGGAGAGCTGGGTGTGAGAATCTGCAAAAATGTTGGAATTGCAAGCTGACTGCTGTTGGCTGGCATACTGTTGGAGGGCCTGCTAGTATGGTGTACCACAGGACTGTGCTGGGTCTTTACTGCATGCAGCCCCAAGGGTCTAGCCACTGGGGGTCTGTAAGTACTGGATGCACTGATCAAGGGGCTCTGTCCATCCCTGACCTGCTGCTGTTGTGTCGGCCATATAACCTTTCTGTGGCATCTGCACTGTGGCCTCTACTGCCTCTGTACTGTCAGTTTATGCCCTAGGACCCTGCTTCTTCCCATGCCACAGCTGGGCCTTGTAGACTGTTGCCTGGCTTTTCTCCTTGATCATCTTTTTCTTGATCTTTGAAGTAGTGCCAAGGGCTTATGCAAACAAACCAGCCCCTGAGCTGGGCCATAAAATTTCATGGTTCTGTTCTCTGTAAGTCCTAGGGCTCCAGAGGACTGGCCAGCCTGCCAGTGTCTCTGGTGGCATTCTTGGTAGCACTGGTGGGACTACAACTTCATCCTGTGACATGGAGCCACAGGGTAGGCACTGTGAGAGAACCAGAAAAGGGGGTATAGGCCCTGACTCCATGAAGGGGGCCATCACCATACCTGCAGGACTCAGTGATGGTGGTAATGATGCTGTAATAAATCCTTCAGTGGCATCAGGTACAGAGGGGATAGTGGATGTGGCAGGCACTGTCTTCATCATAGGCACCTTTGTAGTGGGCTAAGCATCTGCAGCTGCAGACTCAGCATAGGGCTGGTATGGCTGAGACTCTGTGTTTTGGTGCCTATCTATGGCACCACGGCACCTCATCCCCTCCTCAATCCCCTGCACCTGGCCTTGCCTGGGCTGGATATCAGGCTGGGGCTGTGGGGAGCCAAGACACAGGACTGGACTTAGATATTGATACAGTGTGTGGCACTGGGAAGAACCCGGTTGTGGTCATCATGTGGGACCCAGATGTAGGCCCAGAAGTGAAACTGGGTCATTAGTGGGAAACAGGACACAGAATATGGATAGATTGCAACCAGGATCCTGCCCAGTTCCTTAAGGTCCATGAGTATTAGTGACACCAAAGCCTTGAAGAGTCTGAGTTCCAATCCAAAATCTCTTCACCATCCCAGCAGCTCCAGTTCCACAAAGAAAACACTGTTCTGTTTTAGCCCCATTCTCAGCAGGTCCTGGAAGTCCAGTGAGAGACCGGACAGTCCCTCCCAAACACAATAGGTATCCTCAAGATATCTCCTCTGCCTCACCCTATCCCAACTTCAGTAAAATACCTTGCCAAACACTTGCAGATGGGTTTCAAGCCTAACTTGCTCCTGGTGTTCGTGACGTTTGCCTGCTTTGACAGGGGAGGGTAATTGTGCGAGAATTTAAAACCAAATCATTACAGAACATCTGCGAGGTCCTTCCTGGCCCAAATCCCTCTCTCTTCTGACCAGGTGTGTCTAGGTGGGCGCCTGAAAAGCGCCGGACTCACGAAGCCCGCCCTTTATCTTGACCAGATTTCCCGGGCTTCATTTAGCTCAACTGTTTCCATGACAACTCCAAAGCTATGACCTCAGAAACGTGATGGGGACTCGCATTTGCTTTCAACAACAGCCCTGGGATGGTCCCAAGGTTTCCAGGACTGAAGGAAAAAAATCGAAAAGCAAAGGGCCATGCTTACTTCTACGTCCTGCTTCTGTGCTGAGCACCTTCCCTTCAGGTCGGCGGCAAATCGTGCTATCGCCCTCTACCCCTCAACCTCCTCAAAAGACGGTGAGCTCAAAGACGGAAGTGAAGCGCCGGGAAAGAAGGGTTGGGGCCGGCTCTGCCTTTTAAATGGCGCTGACGACCTTGGAGAGCCCGCCCCCTCCCTCCAGGAAGGCTACCATTGGCTTTCCCTAGCGGCTTCACTCTCTTATTGGTCAGTGGGCTAAAGCCAACGTGCAGATTGGCCCCAAAGTTTTCTTTCGGTTTCCGGTGTGCCAGCGATGGCGGCCTTAGACTCCCTGTCGCTCTTCACTGGCCTTGGCCTGAGCGAGCACAAGGCCCGAGAGACGCTCAAGAACACGGCTCTGAGCGCGCAGCTGCGCGAGGCGGCGACCCAGGTGCGAGTCCCTCTGTCCTTTGCCCGGGCTGCCGACTGTGCCCCAAAGCCGGGCTGGGTCCCGATCCCGACCCCGATCCCGACCCCGACCCACCAGACTTGTCTAACTCCTGCTTTTCTTACTGAGCGTGGGGCTTCTCTCCTGAATCTCCTCGAACTCCCAGGCGCAGCAGACTCTGGGCTCCACCATTGACAAAGCCACCGGGACCCTGCTCTATGGCTTGGCATCCCGACTCCGGGATCCCCGGCGTCTCTCTTTCCTTGTGAGCTATATAGCCAATAAGAAGATCCACACCGAGCTCCAGCTGAGCGGTGAGACCCCTGCCTATCCTTTCACTTCCACCTCCAACTCCTCTCTTTAGCCAAAACCGCTGTCTGCCCTTTCTGCCAACTCCCCCAGTGTCTAGATGCTTCATACTGCACTTCTCTCTAAACCCAGGCCCTGGCACTGAAGGATGGAGAGGGCCACCCTTGGTGAGACCTGACTGGGGAAGAGCCTCTGGTCTCAGAGCTTCTCTAGGGTGGTGCAAGGCTTAACCTCTGGGGAGGCAAAACTGTGATTGGGGTTTCATTAGGGTAGGTAATGCCCTGTCTACCTACTTCTTGGAGCTGAGATGCCGCTCATTGGTTCTTCTTTTTCAGCTGCCCTTGAGTATGTGCGAAGTCATCCCCTGGACCCCATCAACACCGAGGACTTTGAGCAGGAATGCGGTGTGGGTGTCATGGTGACCCCAGAGCAGATTGAGGAGGCTGTGAGTCTTTCTTTAGGCATTGGGTAACCTCCTTTGTACTGATTCTGGAAAGGAGTGGGTCATTTTCTCCACCCAGGAAAACCCAGGGTGAGCCTGTGGGTGCATTTCTGAAGGACACTTTTCTGAACCACATTGGTTTGGCTTTCTTGCAGGTGGAGGCCGCCATAAATCGCCACCGTCCCCAGCTCTTGGAGGAGCGTTATCGTTTCAACATGGGACTACTGATGGGTGAGTAGAGCCTGGGTCAGGGGACTATGTCGTTCTCTCTGATCATGCGTTCTTTTCTGGGTGTAAGTGAGAGAGAGGAGGGGGAGGAAATCAAGCATCTTAAAAGTGATCTGATGTGGGAGGCCTGGGTGGCTCAGTCAGTTGAGTCTCTGACTCTTGATTCCGGCTCTGGTCATGATGTCACAGTTTGTGGGCACAGAGCTTCCTCGGGATTCTCTCTCTTCTCTCTCCTCTCTGCTCCTCTCCCCGCTCAAAATAATAAACAAACATTAAAAACAAAAACAAAAAACAATGGTCTAGCTGGTCCCAGGCTCCATTCTTGAGGTCAGCCAGGACCTTTTCAAGGAAAGAGGGTGGGAAGTGTCCTTCTTGGCCTTTCTGCAGCTCCCTGTGCACATGTTTCTAGGAGAGGCTCGGGCTGTGCTCAAGTGGGCAGATGGCAAAATGATCAAGCATGAAGTAGACATGCAGGTGGGCAACTCTTTGAGGTAAAGCAGGGGAAGACCCTGCCATGGACAGTGCCTGAAGTCCACTGAGGGGTAAATGGGGGTGGGAGGGGAAGAGACACTGTCCCTATTCTGATGGTGGATAGTAGAGCCTGGTGTGGAGGGGGAGCACCTTGGTGGACAGTAAAAGTCTTGGGCCTCTGGATTGTGCCTAATTTGGGGTGAGTTGCTCTACTCGGGACCGAAGTTGTCTTATCTTATAAATAGAGGTGATGTGGCTTTCATCTCAGGATGATGGCATAGAATCATAAGAGGCTGATGGCTGAGATAGATGGTTATCTTGATGCTGAGGCCACAGTTACTCTCTGTAAATGGCAGTTTTTGTTACCTGTTTTACCAGTTTTTGGACTCTCGGTGGGGGTGGGGAGGAGAGCATTTGATGTGAGCAGAACCATGTGAGGAGCAGAAGTACGATGAGCTAGGTAGGTTTGTCAAGGCAATGTAGGCAGGCCAGGAAGCCCTTAAGTGGGTAGGTAGGATCCGTCAGGGGCTTCTTGAAAGAGAACTCTCCTGTTTCAGCCCTGACTCTGGTTTCTGCTCAGGTTCTTCACCTTCTGGGTCCCAAGACGGAGAATGATCTAGAAAAGAAGCTCAAGGTGTGACTGAGTATGGTCCTGGGTCTCTGGGGGTGAGGTGGGATGGGGTGAGACTTCAGGCTGGGCAATGGAGTATCTGAACCCAGTAATCCCAAGACTAGAAGAGACCCTGACCCAATTTCTGGGCTTCTTTTAGGTGTCAAAAGCTCGGCCAGAAGATAAAGACCGGAGGACAGCAAAGGATGTGGTGGAGAATGGTGAGAGGCTTGAGGTTCCTGTCTGATTCAGCTCCCTGGCTTCTGGGCTTTCACCTAATCAGTTCTTATAGCCCAGTCTCTCCAGGACATTAGTTTACTCATCACCCTGCCTTCTGCTGCCAGACTGGAATTCCTGGTGTTTCCTTTGTTCCCATTACCTACAGACTAGCATGAGAACTGAGAAGTCTGGCTCTGTATCTCTTGTCTTTGTGGTTAGGGAAAGAGGGGTCTGCTTGGTTCTCTCCTGGTTGCAGGATATAGGTAGTACTGAGAAGCAACTCCCCGAGCTGAATGGGATAGCCATGTTTAGAGGATCAGAGGATTGAGTTTCCCTTGTTTTGTTCTTCACAGGTGAGGCTGCTGGTCAGACCCTGTCTCTGATGGAGCAGCTCCGAGGGGAGGCACTTAAGTTCCACAAGCCTGGTGAGCAGGCAAATCAAAACCCTGGGGAGGGTGAGATCTTGTAGCAACTCTTACATCCAGAGTAGGGAGCATTGGACTGCAGCCCAGTCCTCAGGCTTGTTCTGGCCCTGCCAGGTGAGAACTACAAGACCCCAGGCTATGTGACCACTCCACATACCATGGATCTACTGAAGCAACACCTGGAGATCACTGGAGGACAGGTGTGTGGAAGTACTATTGCGGGCAAGTTAGTGCTATCAACTCTTGCCAGAGGGCCTGGGCTGCTTTCATACTGCCCCATCCAGCCTATCACCAGAGCCTCCCTGGGAAGGGGCATCTGTTGCTTTACAGTAGTTTTGAGTTCTGGCTTTGTTCCCATTTCCCTTATCTCAGGTACGTACCCGGTTCCCACCAGAACCTAATGGAATCCTGCACATAGGACATGCGAAAGCCATCAATTTCAACTTTGGCTATGCCAAGGTGAGTGTGTGGGGATCTGGCAGTCAGGGTGACCACTTGGTGCTCCCTTGATTGGATACATGTCCTTGGCTTTTCTGCTGCTCCTATAATGTTCCCAGAGCAGACAGAGGCCATTGAGGGGAATCACATATGTGATGGGTAGCTAGGAATCCATTGGGCTTATTGGGAAAAAGCTCTGGGTGAGGCAGTGAGTTCAGCTTTGGGGAATTGCCCAGTGCAACTCCTCAGGGTTAGAAAGAGGCTGTCTGGAGTTGATGTAAGATGCCTTGTTTAAGGCATTTCAATACAGGAAGATGAATGAAACTCCTGAAGGCATTTTCAATTCTGACATGAGAGAGTTCTGAGTATGCTTTCTTTTCTTTTTTTTTTTTTTTAATGTTTTATTTATCTTTGAGAGCAAGACAGCATGGGCAGGGGAGGGTCAGAGAGAGAAGGAGACACAGAATCCGAAACAGGTTCCAGGCTCTAGGCTCTGAGCTAGCTGTTAGCACAGAGCCTGACACGGGGCTCGAACCCACACACGCAAGACCATGACCTGAGCCAAAGTCAGACGCTTAACCAACTGAGCCATCCAGGTGCCCCACGGGAGAGCTCTGAGAATGTCCCAGTTCAATGAGTTGGATTTTGGGAGCTGATGATGTGAGAACTCACAGATTCTGTGACTCTCCTAGGCCAACAATGGGATCTGTTTTCTGCGCTTCGATGACACCAACCCTGAGAAGGAGGAAGCAAAGTTCTTCACTGCCATCTGCGACATGGTGGCCTGGCTGGGTATGGCCTGGCTGGGAAGAAAGACCGGGGGGGTCAGTGGGCCTCTTTTTGGGCTATGGCTTGCCATTGGGTATCCCTGGTTGGGTGTTCAAATTGTGTCTTTTTCTGTCCCAGGTTACACACCTTACAAGGTGACATATGCCTCTGACTATTTTGACCAGCTGTATGCCTGGGCTGTGGAGCTCATCCATAGGTGAGACCAGGTTCATGTTGTAGAGCCAGGCAGGCTGCCCAGGACATAGCTATCTTGCGTGCTCAGACCTTTTCCCCATAGAGGCCAGGCATATGTGTGCCACCAGCGAGGAGAGGAGCTCAAAGGCCACAACTCCTTGCCCTCGCCCTGGAGAGACCGTCCTATAGAGGAGTCACTGCTGCTCTTTGAGGTGGGATTCGGCGGGGAGGTGGGGAGCAGCTGGATCTGGGTGGGTCAGGATGCTGAGAAAGAGATGCCTCTGTGCTGAGAGGCAGCCTGAGCCGTTGCTCCTGTCAGGCAATGCGCAAGGGGAAGTTTGCAGAGGGTGAGGCCACACTGCGCATGAAGCTGGTGATGGAGGATGGCAAGATGGACCCTGTGGCCTATCGAGTCAAGTATACACCACACCATCGCACGGGGGATACCTGGTGGGTGTGAGCATGGGGTGGGGCTGTGGAATTGTAGAGTGGGGTGGTGGGCCATGGGTAGGGCAGAGTGGGGCTGGATGGTGGGGCCCATTGCCTATGCCCTGCAGGTGCATCTATCCCACCTATGACTACACACACTGCCTCTGTGATTCCATCGAGCACATCACCCACTCACTCTGCACCAAGGAATTCCAGGCCCGGTGAGGGAGCTGGGCCCATGGGGTGGGTAGGGCCAGTGGGATTCCAGCAGCCCTTCCTGTGGTCTCTCTTTGGTCTCAGGTGGACTAACTACTCTCACCCCTCACCTCTCACCCCAGACGCTCTTCCTACTTCTGGCTGTGCAATGCATTGGATGTGTATTGCCCTGTTCAGTGGGAGTATGGCCGTCTCAACCTTCACTATGCTATTGTGTCTAAGAGGAAGATTCTCCAGCTTGTGGCAGCTGGTGCTGTGCGGTAGGTGTGATTGTTTGCCTCACTGCAGGTTGGTGGTACTAGTGGCATGTACTACCAAAGGCCTTCTCACCACCTCCTTGCCCACAGGGATTGGGATGACCCACGGCTCTTCACACTCACAGCCTTACGTCGGAGGGGCTTCCCGCCTGAGGCCATCAACAACTTTTGTGCTCGGGTATAGCCCAGTGGGTTGGGTGGGGAGGTGGGGACTGAGGACAGCATTTGTGGTATGGCTGACTGATGCTGCTCTTTCTTGCTAGGTGGGGGTGACAGTGGCACAGACCACAATGGAACCCCATCTGTTAGAAGCTTGTGTGCGTGATGTGCTGAATGATACAGCCCCACGGGCCATGGCTGTGCTGGAACCATTACAGGTCATCATCACCAACTTTCCTGCTGTCAAGGTAGGTATGCCTCAGTGTGTGTGTGTGTGTGTGTGTGTGTGTGTTGTGTGGGGGGGTGGGAGGGTGCACTTGGGTCTGGGCATGGGAGTCTCAGTGCCTAGTGTGACTCAGACACCTGCCTCCTGCTATAGTCCTTAGACATCCAGGTGCCCAACTTCCCAGCTGATGAGACCAAGGGCTTCCATCAGGTTCCCTTTGGACCCATAGTCTTCATCGAAAGGACTGACTTCAAGGAGGTAAGTGGGTGTGTGGAGGGTACTGTTTGCTGTTGAGCCCTGTCCTGAGGTCCCTTCATCTCTTCTGTCAACCCACCTACTTCTTACTTCAGATGAGTCAGCTCTGACAGACATAGAGATGGGGGGAAAGCCTTTTGTACCTATTTGACCCATTCACTCTCTTGTGTCCACACCACTTCCTACCTCTAGGAGCCAGAGCCAGGCTATAAGCGCCTGGCGTGGGGCCAGTCTGTGGGCCTGAGGCATACAGGCTACGTCATTGAGCTGCAGCATGTTGTCAAGGTGAGAGCTGGCTGCAGCCTTTCTACCTCAGTGCCTGCTGCAGGGAGGATCTGGGTGCCTGCAGCTTCTAGTCCTTTTAGTGGTTCCCAGGTCTAATTGCAGGCCCCTTGCCTTCCAGGGTCCCAGTGGCTGTGTAGAGAGCCTGGAGGTAACCTGTAGACGGGCAGATGCTGGAGAAAAGCCCAAGGCCTTTATTCACTGGGTGTCACAGCCTCTGACGTGTGAGGTTCGCCTCTATGAGCGACTGTAAGTGAACAGAGCTGGGTGCGGGCTGTTACAAGATGGGCATTGCCTGCTGTGGCTACCCAGCTGGAGTCTGACCTTCATTCTGGCTGCAGATTTCAGCACAAGAACCCTGAGGATCCTGCTGAAGTGCCTGGTGGATTCATAAGTGACCTGAACCCGGTAGGCTCATGGGGTGTAAGGTGAGGGTGGTATGTCTCCCTGGCTGGATGGCCACCTGAGTTCCCTGCCTACAGGCATCGCTACAAGTGGTGGCAGCGGCGTTAGTGGACTACTCTGTGGCCCTGGCAAAACCCTTTGACAAGTTCCAGTTTGAGCGGCTTGGCTACTTCTCCGTCGATCCGGACAGCTGCCAGGGACAGGTGCTTTTTACCTGCCTTTCCTTTCCACAACAGTGACATTGATGGCTGCCATTTACTGTGGCATTTACTCTGCCAACATTCCCTTAGTTAACTGAGGTGGGGTTCGTGTTTTACTGACAAGGAAATGAGTTCAGAGGTGCATGCACAAAATTTTGTATGGACCCTAGCTTTCTTACTCTTTAAGGTGTAGGGGTCAGCCATAGTGGTGGTGATAATCCTTATAAAATGGAGGCCCAGAGCCATCCAGTCCCCTACCCCAAATCATAATGTTATTGAGAACCTGAGGGTCCTGACCCTCAGCTCCTCTGGGACAAGGTGAGGGTAGGGTCTGGTAAGGTCTGGACCTTCTAGTCTGGTTCTGGCTTGGTTGTCATTTTTCCCCCTCTGCCATCCAGCTTGTCTTCAACCGGACTGTCACACTGAAGGAGGACCCAGGAAAGGTGTGAGCTGTAAGGAAGCCTCATGGACCTACCTCATCCTTCTGGAGGCTAGGAGTACCCAGACTCCATGTCAATAAAGAACAGCTAAATTCTAGAGTCTGTGTGTTATCTGTCTCCACTTCCAACCTCTGAGGATATTAGAGACTTGATGGGGGTAGGAAGGAGGTGCAGTGCACACTGAGCAATACTGACAGCTTTGAACCCACTGTTGTACTTCTTAGTGCTCAAGGGCAGGGGGCCTGGGCCTGCCTGATTTGAAATCCTCTGCACTTGGTCTGAGGGAATGCCAGGCTCTGGGTGTTGTTCCACTGTTCAGAACCTTGTGCTAGAGGGATCTGGAAGGTTTGTGTCTGCCTGTGTGCCTAGGCAGATGAAAACAGACCTGGTTCTCTGTCCAGTCATTTAGCAAATAATTATCAAGTGCCTATACTTTGTGCCAGGCACAATGAGAGAGGAAGACTTCTGCAGTTTGCCTTCTAAGTTGACCATCTAGTTGGGGAGACAGAGGGTGACTAGGCACTGTGCAAGAGAAGTTTCCCTGGGGAATGCAAGGCTGGAGGAAGTTCCTGACCCAAGTCTGTGCCTACTCTCAGGAAGTGACTCCTTAGGGAACCCCTAAGAACCAAGATGTTTGCCAGGGCAGGAGAAACAAGTGCAAGGGCCCTGAGGCCCTTTTAAGGAAATCTATGGGAAACTGTTTGTCCTCCAGGGTAGTGTGGGCTAATAGTGAGGCCCACGTGTGCCTGCAGCTTTAACACCCTCCACATTTTCCCTGTATACAAACACCAGGCTACCCAAGGCCTGCTTTAAGGTGGACTGAGTTGCGGAAGGCTGGATTAGGATGACGGCAGATTGAGGAGGGGGGGGTTCCAAATGTTAAGGACTCCTGCTGGAGAGTGGCTAAACTCGTCCCAGATGGGATTATGGTATGGGGGCGCAAGGCCTAGGTCTGCGGCTATGGGCGCTACCTTAAGCGAGAGACCTGGCCCCGCCCCACGTGGGGCTGCGCAACTGAAGGAGGCCGAGGTTGGCTGCTGAAGGTGGGTCCATAGAGCAAGCTTCGAACCCTAAGCAGCCCAGGCTCCAACTCCAGGCCAATCTCCGGCCCTGGCTCCGCCCAGCATGGAGGGGCGTCCGAGGGCGGGGCGCTCCGCCTTACACTCCAGGCCCTTCTTGCGGTTTCTGCGGCCCGAGGGCAGGCCTGTAGCCTCGGCAGAAGCGTTCCCTTTAAGTTTGGCCAGGAGGCAGCCTCAACTCTCGCGGGATCCGACTCTTCGGTTATCGCGAGAAGGGCATTCGGCACCCATTGGCTGTGAGGGTTGAATGTAAGATGGCGCCCAGGGAGCTGTGAGGGGAAAATCCTGTCGATCTTGGAGCGGCGACGGCGGAACCGGGGCCCCCAGCGGTGCGGCGGGGCCGGCGGGTAGTGCGGCGGCGGCGGCGGCGGCGGCGACGTCGCCGGGTGAGGGCTGCAGCGGGGGCAGGGACGCGGCGAACCTGCGGGCCTGAGACAGCGGGCCCACCCCACACAACGGCGGGCGGGGGCGGGCGGGCGGGCCGCTGCCGCTGGGCCCTGGAGACCTCGGGGCGGCTCCAGAGTGGAGAATGTCCCTGGGCTCGCGCGCCCCCGCCCTTGTGGGGTGTGGAGAGGCAGGTTGGGGACTCCGGTGGGCGCGGCGCGCGAACGCGCACTGGTGCTCGCGCGCGGTTGGGCCTGTTTATACACGGGCGCGCGCGCGCTGTGCGGCCCTCCCGGTGCGCGTGGCCGCCGACGTGCGCGTTCCCGGTCCGGATATCTCGGCTCCCGGAGCTGCGGCCCTTGGGCAAGAGCTGCTTTCTGTGGCGCGCGCCCGCCCGCGACCCCCGGCTTCGGGGCGCGCGCTCTGCTGTTGGGTGGCGGCGCCGCCGCCGCGAGGACGCGCAGGACACCTCTGCTGCGTGGACCGGCGGCGGGCTGGCGGGCGGCTCGCAGTGTGAGGAAGGTTGTGGGTTGGGCCCTTCCTGCTCTGGTGACGTCCCCGGACCTCCGTGGCCTAGGCCTGGGGAGAAACCAACCGGCTTTGCCGTCTGACTTGCGGTTCCGCTCCTCTGAGAGGCGGGCAAGATTGCTCGTTCATCTGGAAGAATGCAGTGACCTGATGCCAATGTTGCGGGGAGGGTGCTGCCCCGTTTCTGAAACTGAGCCCTGTAGGTCTGTGAGGGCAGCGAGCCCCTTCGAGTTTCCTCGCCTTGTTCTGGTGCTTTGTGCTGGAGAGGGAAGGTTAATCCTAGAAGGCCTTTCTGCGGTACTTGGTTTCTTGTCATTGGAAAGTAATTCTTCCATAAGCGCGATTCCTACACGTCACCTCTGGTGCGCTCCGGAAGGGGATCCTCTTCTGTTTCTGTGAAACTGCCCGAGGTCTAAATACCACTTTAAATCCTCAAATGCAACCTTTTTTTTCCTGTGTAGGTGGGAGGGGCTTATACTCAGACTAAGGGAGGGCCCCGCTATCGCGCAGCCGAAAAGTTTCCCAGGACAAAATTGAACGATCTGAGAATCTGCTTTGCCTTCTTTGTTATTACACAGTTCCCCATCAGAAATTTTTAAAATCTGTTCATGTATCAATTGCAAAAGTCACTTTTGATGTAGAATTTCAATTCTTTTCAGCTTTTTGTTTTAGTTAGGTGTTAGGGGAGTTCTAGGTTGTAGAGAAAAAATACCCTTCTTTTTTCTAAGACAAGACATCAGATTTACAGTCTTGCCTAATGAAGTTTAAGAAAAAAGAAGCTAAGGGCAAGTAAAATTAGCAAATTTGATAATGATGGGGTAGTTCTTTTTAACATACTGTATTTTAAGAACAAAGTTAAAATTTAAAAAGAGGCTGAGGATGGAAAGAACTTCTTTGTTCTATCTTCTTCAGAATGTTACAAGTCTTAAGAACTCAGGACAAGCAGCAGAAATACATGCAACATGGTGACTGGTGAGTTAAAATCATTCATATGCTGAAAATACGTGTGCAGTCTTTTTCTTAGTGGTATTGAAACATTACACATCCTGCCAATCATTCTGGGTGCTGTCTGACAGAAACTACTAAGTGTTGGAAAATTGAAGATGTGGGAAAACTGCATCTTTGAATCCAGCCACAGTTTGCTGCTTGAACAATTTTCTTCTCCTGAAATGTAAGTCAGCGCAACGTTCAGGTTTTAGCATGACGACGCACCAGCTTTTCTAAGGACCTTAAATGAGTGAAAGAAGAGCAGTAAAGTTTAACATGCACTAAAAATTTAAATCTACCTTTTAGGCCTGTTTGTTCTGGAACATCTTTGTATTTATTAAATTTGCGATCTGAGTTTTAAGTTGGCGTTTGTAGATGATATATTTTTTTGTAAGCTCATGAACTTCAATTTGCCTATTAGAAGATGTCCTACTTCCAGCCTTCAGTGATGAATAATTTGTGTACCTGTCACCAACCTTTTGCCTTTCCACCTCCCCTTTCCGGTTTTATGTTGCCATTTCACATAAAAGATCAAATAATTGTTCAAGTTTCTTGTAGATTTGAATTCCTCCAAAAAAAATAACCAACATCACGGGCTCTAGGTGTCTATTATGACCGCTTCAGAATCAGGGATCTCTTCCCTCAAGCTTGCATGCCATCTTTTAATTTAATCAGTTGTGTTTTGTCCTCCATGTGCTTGCTTCTTGCTTGTCTACTTTCTAAACGGTGACCCTTTATCTGTAGTGGCCTTTTATTTCTCAGCCTCAGAATGAGATGTTACACAAACACCTGTTCTTTTGTGTTACTTTGTATTTAGTTGCCCTGCATTTTGTTATAGATGTTTTAAGTCCTCTGCAGGCTTCACTTAAATGCTTCATTTGTCACACTGAATTGTGATTTCTGATTGTGGCTGCATGAAGAAATGATAGATTAACTTCTTGCTTTGCTGAAAAGGTGAAAAGAATGAACCTTTGATGTCATACTTAAGGCTAGAGGAAAATTGTACGTAGAGCTTGTGGGCTGTATTGGAAAGCTTTTTTTCCTTTTTGAAATATCTATCTGTAAATTCAGATAATCTGTATAAAATTTAATGAAAAGTTATAAGGTGAACCACTGTGTAACTACCATCTCTTCAAGAAATAGAACAGTGTCAGCATCCTTGTACCCTTCATGGGTCCCTTCCTGGTCATAGCTTCTCAACCACTAGAGAGAATTACCATTCTGACTTATGTGATAATAACATTTTTTTTTTTTTGTTTCTCTTTTTACTTTTACCATCTTCATATCCCTCAACAAGATAGTTTTATTTACTTTTGATTTTTGTAAATGGAATCATGCTGTAATTTGTTTTCCTTCTTTTAGTATTGTGAAATTCATCACGTTGTGTGCAGCTGTAGTTCATTTATTTGTTTCTTTATAGTATTCAGCTGTGTGACTATAGTGCAGTTAATTTACTTATTTATCAATTCTATTGATGGACATCTGGATTCCTTCCAGTTTGTAACAATGCTATTATGAACATTCTTGTATAAGTACATTTGTATATGGGTGTGTCATATTCCTAGGAGTAGATTGCTGAGTTATATGGAAGGGATATTGTCAACTTCATTAGTTAATGCAAATTAGGTTGTGCCAATTTACAGCCCATTGATCTTTGGTGGGAATGTAAATTTATGTTCCTGGTTGAAAGTGTGTTGTCCAAAAATAGAACCATGGCAAAAAATGCCCCTAAATCAGGGGCTCCTCGGGACAGGTGAATGGTCACAAACCCTGTATTGTGTTAGTATCATTAAGAAGAGAGGTGTATCTCCCAATTTGCTTCTTTGAAATGACTCTTTATATTAATTCGGACAAATGTGACTGTAATTCCTTAAAATAGAAATTGATTTCTTTTTTAATGTGAATGTGTTCTTCAAACCAGACTTAAAAAGCTATGAGGAGCTATTGCTAGAGTAGATGTGAACCATGAGAAGGGCCCAAGAACCTGACTAGGTAAACAGGAAGAGGCAGGTCTCTGAGGCAGCTCAGAGTTTCTTCTCTTAGTCCATCTCATATTCAAGACCCACTTTGTGGAGCTGCATGGGGAGCTGGGAAGAGGTATCAGAAAATTGAGGAGACCCAAGAAAGGATGATTCTGGTGAGTACTTAGGTCTTCCCTTAGTATATAAATAAAAAAAAGAAATTGGCAGAGATCTATGAAAATGTAATCAATTGTTGCTTTGACATAACCTTTGTTCATCATACCTTCTAGTGATAAAATAATAAAAGTAATGATCATGATCACTTTCATACATTGAGGGCCTAAATCTGTGTCAGGCACTGTGCTAAGCTCCAGTAGAAGGTGGCATAGGGGAAATACTAGTGATTAAAAGGTGCATGCAAGTGAAAATTTCCTAGGCCTTCTGGTGTGGGATTTGGCTGTGTATTGTTTTGCAAAGCAGCTATGCTTGTAAGTATTCAGAAGCAAATACTTGTTAACAGACTTCCCTATACCAATAAGGTCCCAAGTGTTATCCTCACTCTTTCCTTTTCTAATGCCCAGAAATTGGGAGTATCAACTATCCCTCCAGCTTCATGTTTTTCTGAAGTATTTCAATTATTCTGTTTATTTACGCCTCTTCACCAAGCCTTTGACTTGGAGCTAATTAAGAATCTTGCTTCTTTGAGAGGAGTTTATCCATTTCTCTATTACCAAGGCTCGCTCTTGTGTTTCTTGTGAGCAGCATCTTGAAGAGGTTAACGGGTCTTCATTATTATGCAGACTTGTGGTGCTTGATGATTTTGTCTTTAAGAGTTTCAGATTTTGAGGGAAAAATCACGCTATGAACAGCTAGAATTGTGTGTGTTTACTGTTATTGTATAATCACTGTGTAAAAATAATAATGTTTTAATACAAATTGTGGGAAATACAGGAGAGCATTGGGATTCTGCCACCAGGGCATAATTACTGTTAACATTTAGGTGCAGTTTTTTCGTTTTTTTTCCTTATATGTAAAAATAATACTGGGATGTGTAAATACAATTGTATTGGTTCCCTTTTCACACATAATGTGTTTTTGTGTTGTTAAACTTAAACAAACGTGTTGAAGGGGTAAGGAATCTTGCAGGTATTAATATCTTTTTTTTTTAAGCTACTGTGTTACAGAACGATCTGTAGAATCACACAGTAATGCTTAGGAGACTATATGAAATTAGTATATAATAACAGTGGCATTTCAAGTCAGTGGGCAGAGGAATTTCAATAATTCAGTAAATGATGCAGGGACAAGTTGTTTTTGGAAAAAATATGGTTAGACTTTTACCTATGCAAAATAAATTTTAAATGGATCAAACAAAGCATTCTATTAAAAAATTACACTATAAATTAAAAAATTGTAGGTGAATAAAGACCTGATTTTTATGTTAGGAAGGACTTTTACTGAGCATAAAAAAAGAAGAAACCATCACCACTATAGAAAATTTCTTTAATTTCTCTCTTTTTTTTTTACTCACTGACTAGTCTAAAATATTTAAATATATTTCTGAAACTTTCTCTCTACTGCGCCTTTTAAGCAGCACTTTTATGTCTCGTCAAATGCTGACTTTGTGTAGTTTCATTATTGAGATGGGTCAGTGTGGTGGATACTGCCAAGTGAGCAGGTTAAAAGGACAAGAAATGAAGCCATGTGTGTTTTAGTCTGTATAAATGGGCATATTGGAATGTTCTTTCAAATTCACCTTTTCCATTAAAATTTTAAGTTCTCCAGGTGGTTCCGGGATGGCTCAAGTCAGTGTAGCCTGCCAACTCTTGATTGCTGGGTTGTTGAGTTCGAGCCCCACATTGGGTGTAGAGATTACTTAAAAATAAAATCTTAAAAAAATTTTAAAGTTCTCTCTTGAATCCGTTATTGTTTAATATTTTTTAGCTCCCTCTGATTCGGTGGTTCTCAAGTGATTGTGTGGACTTGGGCAGAGTCAGTAAAGAACCTTCTAGAGGCTTAGTGACAGAAAAAAGCAATGGGAATTGGGAAGCAGTGGCTTCTGCTTGAAGCTTTACTGACTTAGGTTCCAAGCTTGGAACACTGCAGAGCGTTTTATACTTTGTAGTTTGAACTGCTTAAAATACAAAAGGTGTTTTTATCATAAATTATTTCAAATATTTTCACAAGGATACAGAATAGAATCAATACCTGTTTATGGGCTTTTACCAACATTTTCTAAGTTTTATAGAATTTTTCCTACTTTAAGCTCTTGGTGTTGTGTGTGTGTGTTTAATGAACGCTTAAAGAATGAACTTTGAGGCTTTATAGCAGATTCATTTCCAAGCTTTTATTCCATTTTTTTTGAAAGCTGATTATTCATCTAATTTGTTCTTCTTGGAATAAATTTATAGTTGGATTAGATTTTCTTAAATAGTGACTTTTTTTAAGGTAGTATTCTGGAAATACAGGATTTGTTTGGAGCAGAATGGTTTTATCATCTTTGGAATCTAGATTTTTTAAACAAATCTGTCCTGAGTTTAATTTGGTATGAAATGCTGTGTTCTAAAAGATTGATTAGAAGCTATACTCAACTTTGCTAAATGCTTGTCAGAAATAGAGGATGTGGTGAGGGGGTGCCTCAGTCTGTTGAGTTTTTCACTCCTGATTTTGGCTCAGTTCATGGTTATGAAATCAAGCCCCGTGTCCAGCTGAGCATGGAGCCTGCTTCGTAGTCTCTCTCCCTCTGTCTCTCTACCCCCCCTTGTGCTCTCTCTCTCTCAAATAAAAAAACAATTTTTTTATTAAAGAAAAGGATATGGCACTTTAATTTCCTCATCTTAGTGGGAAATCTGGAGATACTCTAAAATTAATAAGTCTACAGATAAAGCTATGGAAGGTTTAAAGCTATGGAAGTGAACATGGCAAAAATAACAATGAGATTGGCAGGTGTTGGTGAGAGGAAGGTGGTTTAAATGCTCTAAACTTACCTTTCCTGAAGGACAGGTCAGTGTTTCAAATTGGTAGATAAAGCATACTTAGCTGTTTTGTTTTCTTGTTTTTTTCCTCCATTTTTCTGTACTGTTTGAATATTTTGTCCTAGAAAATGGATGTTACTTTTACAGTCCCCCTCGCCCCCCAGGAAACAAAAATCAAAAAACCAGGTGTAATTCTACCCTGAAAACTGAAGGAAACTTATTTCTAGGAAAAGAAGTTGGTGCAGTTCTTCTTTATATTTAATATTAGACTTTAGATGAATTTTAAGCCTCCCAATTACTGAAACCCGAAAGAGTGAAGGAAAATAAGTCACTAGGAAGATTCTAGAGACTGCCTTTACCAAGCAATATTTGTGTGAAAGTTTTCTGATTCTATAAACTTAATTTGCAATTTTTTTTGTTGTTGTGTTTGTTTGTATTTATTTTCTCCCAGATTTGAGACAAAAAAAGGTTTTGCCCCATGGTTACCCATATTTTTTTAATGACTGCTTTGACACAGTATCAGTGATTCCAGTGCAGACAGTCTTCAGAATTCAAGCAGGGTCAGTATTTTATGGGAATGTAATTATTGAAGAAAATAAATTTGGGAAAATACAAATTTCAGTTGATCTCTGCCATTCTTTTTTTTTTTTTTTAAATGTTTTATTTATTTCTTGGGGGGAGAGAGAGAGAGAGAGAGAGAGACCGCGTGAGCAGGGGAGGGTCAGAGAGAGAGGGAGTCACAGACTCTGAAACAGGCTCCAGGCTCTGAGCTGGCAGTCAGCACAGAGCCCGACGCGGGAACCCACAAACCGCGAGATCATGACCTAAGAGAAAGTCGGACGCTTAACCGACTAAGCCACCCAGGCGCCCGTCTGCCATTCTTTTATAATGGAGGTGGAAAACTGAAATATGTAGTAGCATGGTACAGAACCAGTTAATTGCAGTTCATGTAGCTCTCCTTTGTCCCTTTTTGAGTAGAAGGGTAGATGTGATTAGGTATTTAGAGTCACATGTTGTGAATTTTGTGATGTTGTTAGGTCTGTATTATGAGAGATGCTTTCTTCAGAGAGAAATCCTAGTCATGATGCTATTATCACAAGGGAGATTTGACATATAACGGTGTTAGTGTGGTGTATGATTGTGGGTCACCTACAGTGGAATGGCCTGCTCTGAACAGGTAACAGAAGGATGGGGTGTTTGGCCTTGGTGATGTTCTTACTCACTTGTGCTATGGCCATTGTTGAGAGCTTAATTTTGAAGTCTTAAAGCAGACCTCTATAACAGCGGAGAGAAAGGAGAATGAGCAAGGCAAGTAGTTGAGAAGAGAAGTTGGAAGGGGACAAAGAGTTGTATTTAAGAAGATTAGAGGCCGGGGCGCCTGGGTGGCTTAGTCGGTTAAGCGTCTGACTTTCGCTTGGGTCATGATCTCACGGTTCGTGGGTTCGAGCCCTGCGTCAGGCTCTGTGCTGACTGCCAGCTCAGAGCCTGGAGCCTGTTTCAGAGTCTGTGACTCCCTCTCTTTCTGACCCTCCCCTGCTCACGCTGTCTCTCTCTCTCTCTCCTAGAAATAAATAAAAACATTATAAAAAAAAAAATTAAAAAAAAAAAGGCGATTAGAGGCCTTCAACAAAGGCTTTAACCTTGCAGTCACCTGGCCTGTGCTTGCTGTTCCTTGCACTCTATTGTGTTTGGGGTGTCCTGAGAAATAGAGGCTCTCCTCAGAGTAGTGGCCTAAGGTTTGATTTTAGGCAGGACAAGGTGTATGTGCTGTACTTTATTTATGGAGAAATATATTTACAGTGTATTATATGCATCATTATAAAAGATTTATTGTTGTGTCAATTCTGTAAGGAAAGCACCCAAATAAAACTTGTATACTAAGAGTGTCCCACAGGGGTGCCTGGATGGCTCAGTCGGTTAAGGTCTGATTTTGGCTCAGGTCATGATCTCGCAGTCTGTGAGGTTGAGCCCCACATCAGGCTCTGCTGACAGCTCAGAGCCTGGAGTCTGCTTCAGATTCTGTGTCTCCATCTTTCTCTCTCTCTCTCTCTGCCCTCCCCTGCTTCCTTCCTCCCTCTCCTTCTCTCTCTCAAATAAATAAACATTGAGGGAAAAAAAGTGCCCCACAGAAATGTTGCCAATGTTAGTAACTTAATAGCATAAGGATCATAGGTATTCTTTGGTCTCACACTTATCTTGGATATATAGGTCCTTTTCCCAGGGTATATACTGACTAATTACCAGGAGAAAGCTGAACATTTATGGTTTTAAGTTATAGATGTTACAAGAACAAAGAGCCATAATCCTTTTTGTTCTACATTGAGTTGAAATGTAACATATATGTATACACACATACACATACATGCATAGGTATACATATGAGGCACCTACCATGTGTCAGCCATTCTGAGAGGATCAGGACTCAGTCTTGGGTGCCAGGAATTTAGAGCCAGGTGGAAGAGATGAGATGATTACCCATATGCCTTATATCTGTAACATAAGGCAGAACATCTGGGCAGTGAAAGAGAGACTGATATTTCTCGTGTTGATGCTTTTCTAGTCTTCTAGCCTTTCCTTGATGGCTCAGGGAAACAAATAAGTTGTCCACTTGCCATTGATAGAGTCTGGCAAAAATGTTCACTTGGTTTGTGTGACACTCATATCCGGCTTCTGCTTTTGTTCTGGAGGTGGTTCTGATCCAGGGGGGACGGAATGATATGAAAGCAGCAGTGGCAGGCCACTAACACTCCATAGATAGATTGCATGGTTGTCCCCCAGGTAATTGAGAATTACTATCCACCCCTGCAGATTAATTCTTGGGGTAAATACCCTGATAAAAAATTTGCAGAATTGATTTCTGAATTTTAGGAGTGACTTAGTTATTTAAAGTGCTATTCAGCTTCACCCACTAATTTTAACATTAGTTAGTACTTACCTAGTGTTGTCTATGTCTGTCTTTTTTTTTAATTTTTTAATGTTTTTTAAATTTATTTATTTCTAGGAGAGAGGGAGACAGCATGAGCAGGCGAGGGTCAGAGAGAGAGGGAGTCACAGACTGAAACAGGCTCCAGGCTCTGAGCTGGCAGTCAGCACAGAGCCCGACGCGGGGTTCGAACCCACAAACCGCGAGATCATGACCTAAGCGAAAGTCGGACGCTTAACCGACTAAGCCATCCAGGCGCCCCATGTCTTTTTTTTTTTTTTTTAATGTTTTTTATTTATTTCTGAGTGAGAGAGACAGCACGAGCAGATGAGGGTCAGAGAGAGAGGGAGATACAGAATCTGAAATAGGCTCCAGGCTCTGAGCTGGCTGTCAGCACAGAGCCTGACATGGGGCTCAATCCCATGAACCATGAGATCCTGACCTGAGCTGAAGTCGGACGCTTAACCGACTGAGCCACCCAGGCACCCTGTCAGGTACATTTTCTAAATGTTCTATATTTAATCTTCATGTCAACTCTGTAAGGTAAGTACTATTTCATGTATCCCCGTTTTATACATAGGAAAAACTAAAGTTAACTAACTTGTCTAGGCAAGTTTTAGAGCTAAGGAGAGATTGAGCTGGAATTTGAACCTGGGCAAGCTAGCTCCAAAACCCATGCTTCTGACCAGTAAGCTATGCTACAAAAGAATGTGAGCAATATCTGGCAAACTGGGATTTTTGGTGTTTCTGGTGGGATATGAAGTATATATCCCCTTTCTCTCGGGTCTTGCTTACAGCTAGGTGCATATGTATTCTTCACTATAGGACATAGTAGTTGGCAGTGGAAATTGAACATGTCAGTAGAAATCCCTGCTCTTAGCTTCCTTGGTTATCCTCTCTGTGATGGTCACAGAATAGTTTTGCATGTGACTTTTATTGTCTAATGCTTGGCTCTGCAGAGAAAATGGCATTGGCCTATTGCTGGGTAGAGAGTGTGTTTTCAGTCTGTTTCATCTAGTACTGTGACGCATGCCTTTGTTTTTTGTTTTCAGTGTGATAGTTTAAGAAATGTTTATAGAAGCAACTTTTAAACACTGTTAACTAAAAAAAATTAGGTGGTACAATAAATTACTGTATTTTGGATTCCTGTATACAGCTGCCCTGAATATTCCACTCTGATGCAAGAGTGATTGATGGCTGTGTGCATTTCAAAATATGAAAACAATAGCATAATTTTGACTTCTGATCATTTTTTTTATTCCTAGGAACCCTAAGGACTCTGCAATATGAATAATTCTCTGGAGAACACCATTTCCTTTGAAGAGTACATCCGAGTAAAGGCGCGGTCTGTCCCGCAGCACAGGATGAAGGAATTTCTGGACTCACTAGCCTCTAAGGGGCCGGAAGCCCTTCAGGAGTTCCAGCAGACAGCTACCACTACCATGGTGTACCAACAGGGTGGGAACTGCATTTATACAGACAGCACCGAAGTGGCTGGGTCTTTGCTTGAACTTGCCTGTCCAGTCACCACCAGTGTTCAGCCACAAACTCAACAAGAACAGCAGATTCAGGTTCAACAGCCACAGCAGGTTCAGGTAAAAGGGAGATATTGAGGTGCATCCTATTCAGTAGATTTTATTTGCCATCAGGGTTTTGGTTAGTAGGAATGTCACCTCTATGTACAAACATCCATAGTTATTTTCACTAAGGGGAATAGTCTGTTTTTTGAAACATTTTATTGAACACAATGGCTTTCATGTACAGTACAGACTAAAAATATTTTTGCAGCTATCATAACCCGAAAAGACTGTAGATATTTGCCATTTGCTTTGGAGAATTGAACAGTACAGAAATTAGAGGTCTTCTGGGATTGGACTTGGGATTTGACACAGGTGTGTGTAACTGAAGCTTCATTTTTGTCTGTCACCTTGAGCAGATCAAGAACATAGGAGGGGCTTATTACTTAAAAGCATGACATTTGGAACTTATTTTAAAATGGATGTGATCTATTTTAGTGATCTTCATTTAGTTGTATGGTTCCATGACTCAGGTCACTTGTAGATTTCTAGGTCTTCATTTACTGTTATATCACTCAAGAAATAATGCTTATTAATAATGAGCTTACAGAAAGAGGAGAAACTAATAAATTTGCTAAAAATTTAAAAGTGCCTCTTTAGGGGTTCCTCATATGAAACTAAAAGTGTGCTCCATTTATAAATGCTGCTTTTTTGCTATTGTCTATTGTGGTTCTATTTCATTTTGCCCTCAAATGCTTTTTCCACCAAGAAATTGGAAAGGGAGTAGACTATGACAGAGGGGCAGGAATGTGGAGAGGTGTGTCTGGTAAGATAGAAGGACTGTGACCCCTTTGCTCCTTAGGGATGCAGGCAGGTAGATTGGAAGGACATGGGCTCTCGAGTTCTATTCTTGGGTTTAAATCTGGCTTGACCTCCTATTCATTGACATGATTTAAAATTCTTCAGCCCTAGATTTTTCATGTGCTAAATAGGGATAATATTTAGTGAGACTGAATGAGACTAGAAAACATCTGGCACACGGAGGAATGCAGTCATTATTTATTCCATTTCTTGTAAGGAAGGAAGGGTACAGGAAAGGTAGATAAGAGAAGCCTGGCTTTTTGGTTCAAGAAATTATTCTGTTATTTACAGCTTGGACTTCCTTTTTCGTAAGATTAAAACAGTTTGGAATGGGGCATCTGGCTGGCTAAGTTTGGTAGAGCATGAGGAGCATGCAACTCTTGATCCTTGGGATCATGAGTTCAAGCCCCATATGCATGTAGAACTTGGCTTTAAGAAAAAAGGAAGGTAGTGGGCACCTGGGTGACTTAGTCAATTTAGCGTCCAACTTGATTTTAGCTCAGGTCACAATTTCATGGTTTGTGGGATCACGCCCTGCATCAGGCTCTGCATTGACATCACGGAGCCTGCTTGGAATTCTCTCTCGCCTTCCCCTCTCTCTGCCCATCCCCTGCTCGCACTCACTCTTTCTCTCACTCTCAAAATAAGTAAACGTTAAAAAAAAAAAAAAAAAAGGAAGGGGAGAAAAATGGTTTGGAATTTGAGTTTATAAGTGTTTGAGACTTTATGTTCAAGATGGCTGATTGAGGCCACCTGTTAACTTCATTATCTTTTCCTAAAACCCTGTAAATAAAAGAAGTGTAAATGATAATCCATGAAACAGTTTTAATATGTTGGACTCATAAGAACACACATTTTCTCCATTCTAAGCAACTTAAAAGATTTTTTTTTTTAATATTTTTATTTATTTCTAGGAGAGAGAGAGAGAGAGACACACACACACAGCGTGAGCAGGGGAGAGTCAGAGAGAGAGGGAGACACAGACTCTGAAATAGGCTCCAGGCTCTGAGCGGGCAGTCAGCACAGAGCCCGGCGCGGGGCTCGAACCCACGAACTGCGAGATCATGACCTAAGCGAAAGCCGGACGCCCAACCGACTAAGCCACCCAGGCGCCCCAAAAGATATTTTTTAAAAAGTGTTGGAAAAAACAAGTGCCATCAAAAAACCACTAAATCTGGGGCACGTGGGTGGCTCAGTTTGTTGAGTGTCTGACTCTTGATTTCAGCTCAGGTCATGATCCTGGGGTTGTGGGATCGAGCCCTGTGTCAGCATGGAGTTTAAGATTATCTCTCTCCTCCTCTGCTAGTCTCCCCTGCTCATGTGACTGGCTCTCTCTGAAATAAAAAAAAACACTAAACCTGAGAAATTGCTGAGAGAGGAAGCAAACAGAATCAGGCAAGAGAAGCATTCATGTAAAAGAGAGCTTTTAGAGAAGGTGGAACAGTTCTCAGGGTGCTGTAAGCCAAGAAGTGAAGGATACAAAGCAAAATTCTCCCCTGGGGCAGCCTCAGACTCCCACAGGTTGGGACTTGACCAAGGGTTTATAACACACATTTGCATACATATGTCTGCATGTATTATGAGTATAGTTGACCCTTGAACAACATAGGTTTCAACTACACAAAGTTTTTTTTGATAAATACAGTATAGTACTGGAAATGTATCTTAGGATTTTCTTAATAACATTTTTTTCTCTAGTTTGTTATAAGAATATATAATGAAAGTAAACAAAATGTGTTAATTGATGGTTTTAGTTATCAATAAGGCTTCTAGTCAATAGTAGGCTATTAATAGTTAAGTTTCTCAGGAGTCAAAAGTTTTATAGGTCGATTTCTGGTTGCAAAGGAGTTGGGGCCCCTAGCCCCGTGTTCTTCAAGGGTCAGCTGTGGTAGGTACCAAGTATAGTATGAAGGCAGCTCTCCTAATAGGCGGGGAAAGGATGTATTCTATTAGTGGAGTAAGACAGTCAGTCTACTACTCTTGGAAATAAAGTCAGATACCTCTCCTAATACAATCCAGATGGGTTAAAGAGATAAACATGAAACAATAAAACCATTAAAAGACAGTATAGAAAATTTTTGTGATTCTAGATTGTGGAAAGCCTTCCTAAAGAAGAAAGTAAACTCTGAGATAGCTTTACCCAATCTTTTTTACCCTGAAGGAGTACCTTATTTGAAATAATTTTCAGGTCTCAGGGAACCCCTGCATAAAAATAACTTTGGGCACCTGGGTGGCTCAGTCATTAAGCATCTGATTTCCACTCAGGTCATGATCTCACTAGTTAGCGAGTTTGAGTCCCATTAGGGTGAGCTCACCCCTCTACCCCCAACTTTTCCCTCTCTTTTTCCCTCTCTCTCTCTTTTCCTCTCTCTCTTTCCATCTCTCTCTCTTTTTCCTCTCTTTCTTTGCCTCTCACTCACTTGTGCACACAGTCTTCAACAAAATATTACTGTATTTAAATATCTCAGAACATTAGCTTGATCAGCAAGTTAGAGGCATAATAATATAATTTTAATAATAACTGTCAGTGTTCTTTTGATACATTTTTTTGTGATATTACATTTTGGCCAACTTATTAGGGTATCTTTTTTTGTGTGGTTCTCTTCCCCACATAGGTTATCATTTTTAATTCAAGTTATTAGTATATATTTCTTCTTACAAAAATTTCTTCCTTGAGCATTTTTTGCCTTATTCAAGTGGTCCTAAAAATCTTATCACAAATTTCTGTCATCCAAGTTGCTGAGATAGGGATTGTGGTATGTGATATATGCAAGAGTAGTTTTCTTCGCCTCTTTAAAATTAAAAGTGATCTTTTAGCCAGACTTTCTTGGACCAAACAGTAGTTATTCCTAGTTTACCTTTCTTGAGACTAATCTTTCTTTCCTTTTCATAAGTTTTAAATTAAAGCCTCTTAAGGAAGGGGCATTTGGGTGGCGCAGTGAATTAAGTGACCAACTTTGGCTCAGGTCATGATTTCATGGTTTGGAAGTTCAAGCCCTGCATAGGGCTCTGTGCTGACAGCTCAGAGCCTGGAGCCTGCCTCAGATTCTGTGTCTCCCTCTCTCTCTGCCCTTCCCCCACCTCTCAAAAATAAACAAACATGAAAAAAAGTTTTAGAAAACTAATATATTTTCATCAATAACTGACTTAAGCCAGATAGGCATTAATTTTTTTATTTTTTAATTAAAAAATTTTTAATGTTTTATTTCTGAGAGACAGAGACAGCATGAGCAGGGGAGGGTCAGAGAGAGAGAGAGAGAGAGAGAGAGAAAGAATCTGAAGCAGGCTCCAGGCTTTGAGCTGTCAGCACAGAGCCTGACACCGGGCTCAAACCCATGAACCATAAGATCATGACCTGAGCCAAAGTTGGACGCTCAGTCGGTTAAGCGTCCGACTTCGGCTCAGGTCATGATCTCACAGTTCGAGGGGTCGAGCCCCGTGTCGGGCTGTGTGCTGACAGCTAGCTCAGAGCCTGGAGCCTGGTTCAGATTCTGTGTCTCCCTCTCTCTCTGACCCTCCCCTGCTCTCGCTGTTTCTCTCTCTCTCAGAAATAAATAAAAACATTTTAAAAAAAAAACACAACAACAACAAAGTAATTACATCCTTAGAATAGTTTTAGTGAATTAGTGGGAGACAGAGGTGCATGTTAATTAGAAGAGTAGCTATCTGAATAAGTCTTACTGTGTTCCTTTACTCTCTATTACTGACATACTCTTCAGACTACCAAAAGTGTGGGTTTTTTTCCCATATTGACCAATTCTCCGACACCAGCTGGCTGTCCTACAATTCAGTCTGACACCGTCTACCTGGAATTAGCATAAGGTCCTACAAGTTAAGGGATCAGTTCTACAAGATTGCCCCCCAGCTCAGACACCATAGGTTATGATAATACATCAGGTTATCATCTGTACTTCTGATTGATCAGCTATCAATTGGGGTTCTCACTGCCCCTCCTCAGGTTTCATAATTGGTTAGAACAATTCACAGAGCTCAGGGAAACATGTTTACTGGTATATTGTGTAATAAATGATGAAATAGAGGATACAGATGAACAACCAGATAAAGACATAGAGGCGCTTCTGTCCCTATGGAGTTGGGGTACACCACCCTCCTGGCATGTACGTGAATGTATTTATCAACACAGTTCCCTGAACCCCATATTTTTGGGATTTTTATGGAGCCTACAGCACATGTGTATGATCCATTAGTAAATCAATTCCTAGCCCCTCTATTTTTTTTAAATGTTTTTCTTTCTGAGAGAGAGACGGCGTGAGCAGGGGAGGGTCAGAGAGAGAGGGAGATACAGAATCTGAAGCAGCCTCCAGGCTCTAAGCTAGCTGTCAGCACAGGGCCCAACGTGGGACTCAAACCCACGTGGGACTCAAACCCACGAACCGTGAGATCATGACCTGAGCTGAAGTCAGACGCTTACCCAACTGAGCCACCCAGGCGCTCCCTAGCCCCTCTTCTTTAGAGAGTGGAGTGTGAGGCTGAAAGTTCCAAGCTTTTTAAAAAGTTTTTTTCTTAATGTTTTATTTATTTTCAAGAGAGACAGAGTGTGAGTGGAGGAGGGGCAGAGAGAGGGTGACAGAATTGAAAGTAGGCTCCAGGCTCTTGGGCTGTCAGCACAGAGGCCCATGTGGGGCTCAAATCCATGAACTGTGAGATCATGACCTGAGCTGAAGTTGGCCACTTAACCAACTGAGCCACCCAGGCACCCCTGAAAGTACCAAGTTTTAATCATGGTTTGGTCTTAGCAGTGACCAGCCTCCATTCAGGAGCCCTCTAAGAGTTGTCTCATTAGAACACAAGATGCTCCTGGCACTTTTATTATCACTTAGGAAATTAACAAAGGTTTTGGGAGCTTAAGCCAGGAACCAGAGAGACCAAAATACATATTTATTACATCACAGTATCCTACATCTATTTAAGATAAGGAGGTACTCTCTGAAGGCAAAAACAAGAGCTCCCATGTAAATGCCTTGACAATGTACAATACTAGGAAAGGCCCAAGCTTCCTGTTCCTGGTTAGGTCAGCCTGAGCTGAGTGAAAGAGATTCATTTGGATCTTCCCTTTCAAGAGCCCTCTTGAGTTGGGTGCTTCCTAAAGCATCCACTTGAAGTTAAATGCATTTGCCAGAGAGAAGGACTTCTGATGGTGAATCCCGGGGGTCGGGTTTCACTTACCACCCATAGAATTGCTTGTTTCTTCTCTGCCTTTATACAGGGCTTCATACAAGACTTGTTGGCCAAATGGGCCTCACAAAGTGAAGGATTCTTTGAGGAAGGAGACGTCTCATCACTTGCTTCTTTTGGTGCTAGCAGTAAAGATCTCAAGCCTTCAGTGGCTCAAAGTGCATCTCTTCCCCTTTTGTCATTTCAGCTTTTGTCCCTCTTTTCTCTTTTTCTTCTTGTTGCACATTTCCTCCATGCTGGATGGTCCCTAAGCCCTCATCCTAGTGTGAGCTACTGGGAATGAGGAAAATTAATCAAGAGCCAGACTTGGCTCTGAGACAAAGAGTTCAGTCTGCCTCAGCTACTTTAGATGTGTCATCCTAGGCAAGTGATCTAACCACATAGAGTCCATTTCCTGAAAATAAAAGAATTTATGTTGTAGTTACTTTGAGGATTACATCAAACACTAGGTTATAAGCACATTGTCTGGCACATAGTAATCCTCAATAAATGAACACTAGCTGATGTTGTTTTCTTTTTCCACTTCTCATTAATGCCATTCCTACCTAAGGCCGCAGTTGCCTTTCAGACTTTTGAAAGTATCCAAACATTTGTAAATAAGGATTCTCACACTGTTGGTAATATGTCATTTTTTATCCCTTTTTTCTTTTAATACATAAACTGTTAACAGATGCAGTTCAAATCTCTAATACCCTTTTAAACAACCCCCTTTCCCAAGGTAAATACTGTTTTAAAGTTTTCAGCTTGGTGTGATACTTTCTGTATCCATCTGGGTATTGGTATTTAGTTACAAATATTAGACGCGTTCCCCTGCATTCCCCTTCATCCCCTCGTTTGTTCAGAAAAAATTGAAGGATAGCAGTTAACTCAGGGAATGTGTGGGAGGGCCAGAGAATGGGTCTTGGAGGCTGTGCATCCAGGAATAGGACTCAGGTCACCTTGCTGTCTTGTTTTGGCAGAGACTTTCTGCCGTACTCCCAGACCCAGGTCCTTACCCAACCACAGTCTCTCATTGGGATCTATGCTGTCCTGCTCCATTTCTGCCATATTCCTCCACTCTCACCAGAAAGTGGAGGTTGTGGTTCCTGCTACCTCATGTTGCTCCCTTCTGAGTCCAAATTTCATGCAGTGTGTCTAATTTGGGAAGCTTTGATCACATGCCTGCATTCTAGCTGCAGAAGACGTTGTTGGGACAGTGATTCTGGCTTCTGCTTTGAGAGACAGTGCTCATAATATGATGTTTTCTGCAAACATGGGTTTGTAGCCAAAAACAGGACTACAGTCAGCTACTCTCTCACAGGCACTTTGTGGGCTGATTGAGATCCTGATTGGTTTGGTGAGTCATTTATTGCTGCCTTTTCTGGCCCTTCATGCCCAGCCTTTTGCCCACATTTAAATTTCTTCCCTGACCATATTTTTAAGTTCATTTGTATAATAAGAGTTTGGCAGGGGTGCCTGGGTGGCTCAGTTGGGTAAGCATCTGACTTCAATTGAGGTCCTGATCTCACAGTTTGTGAGTTCAAGCCCTGCGTCAGCCAGCTCAGAACCTGGGGCCTGCTTTGAATTCTGTGTCTCCCTCTCTGACTGCCACTCCCCCACTCATATTCATTCTTTCTCTCTCTCTCTCTCCCCCTCCCCCCCCAAAAAAAGAAAACATTAAAAACTTTAAAACGTTAACAAAGTTTGGCAAATGCTTAATACTTGGATAAAGACTACCATTTTTCAGAAGAGTGTATTTGAACGGTGAAATTCTATCAAGGTCCCTAAAGTTCTGCTAGACTAGTTGTTAAAAGGCTTGGTTCCTAGGTGTATGATTCCTCACCTAGTGGGGTCTCCTGCCAGCACACTGAACACTATCCTCAATAATCCATCCTCAGTGAGACTCAGAACATGAAATGGAATGTGAGCTACATATATTGTAAGTTTTCTAGTAGACTCCTTTTTTTTTTTTTTTTTTTTAAAGTAATCCCTACACCCAACATGGGGTTCGAACTCATGACCCTGAGTTCAGGAGTAGCATGGTCTTCTACTGCCAGGCACCCCTAGTAGCCTCTTTTCTAAAGGGGATAAAAGAGGTGAAATTGGGGCGCCTGGATAGCTCAGTCAGTCGAGTGTCTGACTTCGGCTCAGGTCATGAGTGAAATTGATTTTTTAAATCACATTTTATTTGATCTAATATAGTTTTTCAGCATGATAGTATAATATTACTGATAAACTATTTTACCCTCTTTTGATACAATTATACAATTCCCTGATATCTGGTTATGTTTTGTAGTTGTGGCATATTATTTGTAACACATTATAGTTGGAACATCTCAAGTGGTTGTCAGCTAAATGGAACTAACGGGTATTAGACCAGTGGGGTTTCAGAGAAATTTAAGAGAAGAATTATTCTTTCTTGTGGAAATAAGAAAATTTAAAATTGTTTATGAGGAGAACCTGGGGGGCTCAGTTAAGTGATGGGGTCTGTGCTGACAGTGTGCTGACAATGCAGAGCCTGTTTGGGCTCTTCTGTCTTCCTCACTCTCTGCCCCTCCCTTTCTTACTCTCTCAGAAATAAATAAGTAAACTTAAAAAAATTTTTTAAATTGTTTATGAGGTGGAATTTGGAAATTGACCCGGCATACTCAGTTTATTCTGTTTAAATACTATTTTTAATATTTATTTTTGAGAGAGACAGCAGGAGCATGTGCACATGCGTGTAGGTGGGGTAGGGGCAAAGAGGGAGGGGGACAGAGGATCTGAAGCCTGCTCTGTGCTGACAGCAGAGAGCCCCATGCAGGGCTGGAACTCATGTACTGCAAGATCATGACCTGGCTGAAGTTGGATGCTTAATTAACTCAGCTACACAGGCATCCCAGTTTATTCTCCTTAATTTTTTAAAAAAATTATTTACTTCTTAATTTTTTTAATGTTTTACTTATTTCTGAGAGAGGGAGGGAGAGACCGCGTGAGCAGGGGAGGGTCAGAGAGAGGGAGACACAGAATCCGAAGCAGGCTCCAGGCTCCGAGCTAGCTGTTAGCACAGAGCCTGACATGGGGCTCGAACCCACGAACCGTGAGATCATGACCTGAGCGGAAGTCGGATGCCCAGCCGACTGAGCCACCCAGGTGTCCCTATTCTCCTTTATTTAAAAAAAAATAAATTTTGCTCACGCTCTCTCTCAGAAATAAAACGTTACAAAAAAAGAATCTATATAAAAAAATATTTTGAGAGAGCAAGCACAAGTGGGGGAGGAGCAGAGAGAGAGGAAGAGAGAGAATCCTAAGCATGTACTGTGCTGTCAGCATGGAGCCTGATACAGGGCCCTAACTCCAACAATGAGATCATGATCTGACCCAAAACCAAGACATGAATGCTCAACCAACTTAGCCACCCAGGACCCCTATTCTCCTTTAAATGAAATCTTGGTTTTACACTTTAGCCAGAATAAAAACAAAAAAATACAGAAATTACAAAACAAAAAAATACAGAATATTAGTTGTTTAGTTTCAGTGATTGGAAGAAAAGATTCCTAATAGAGGTAGTAATATATGTGTTGCTTCATGGTTCCTCATTGCTTCTTAGAGTCCTTAGTCCACTGAGGAAAAAGAAAAAGATTATCCATCTGCACGTTAATTAAGAACATTGACAAATGGGGTCCAATAAAATTTCTAGACTAGTGGTTATCAAACTTTAGGGTGCATTAAAATCACCTGGAACATTTTTCAAAACAGCAATGGCTGCTTTCTCCACCCCTCCCAATCCCTGAATTCTGCTTCAGTATGGGACTGGAGTCAGTTCTGAGAATTTGCATTCCCCCCCCAATTTTATTGAAATGTATTTGACATGTAGAACTGTGTAAGGTTAATATGTATACAGCTTAATGACTTGACTTACATATATCATGAAATAAGTTTAGTTAACGCCCATCACTTCATGTAGATAAAAAGATAAAGAAATTTTTTTCTTTGTGATGAGAACTCTTGGGATTTACTACTTTCCTCTGTATCATACAGCAGTGTTAGCTATAATCATCCGGTTGTGTATTATATCCCTAGCACTTGCATATCTTATAACTCGGAGTTTGTACCTTTTGACCACATTCTTTTTGTTCTCCCTCCCTCCCCAACTCACTGCTTTTGGTAACTACAAATCTGATCTGTCTCTCTCTTTTTTTTTCCCCCCTGTGGGATTGTTCTTTTTTTTAATTTTGAAATTTTGTAGTATTTGCCTTTCTCTGACTTATTTCACTTAGCATAAAGCCCTGGAAAGTCCATCTATTTTGTCACAAATGGCAGAATTTCCTCCTTTTTTATAGCTGAGTATAATCTCATTTTTTATATATTCCATAATTTCCTCATCCATCTATTGATAGACACTTCAACCATTTTTATATCTACTTTTATTATAAATAATGCTCTAAACATGGGAGTATAGCTGTCTCTTTGGCATAATGTTTTCATTATCAGAATTTTAATTTCTCAAATTTCCCGGTTGATGTTGAATGTGCTCTGTAGACCATATTTAGACGTACTTTCTAAAAAACTTAATTGGTAGTATACTCAGCAAAATAAAGAATCTAAGAAAAATCATGAGAATAAAAGAAATGGTAGAACCAACTTAGAATTGCAACCTAATTGCAATGTAGTAGCCATACAGAAGAGCCAGAAAGCAGTCTGTCCAGGTTGAAATAGAAAAGTCCGAATGCTCAAGAGGAAAGTAATAGTGCGGTACATATTATGTAGTCAAGAGCTCAGAAGTGCATTTTAAGTGTCTCTTCTGATCAACTGGAAAAAAAAAAAAAGGCAAGTAAAATCTCTTGAAAAGGTGAGGGGAGCTAAATGAGAAGGTTGAATAATTTAAAAAAATTTTTTTAATTAATTTTTTATTGAGAGAGAGAGCGCGTGCAAACATGAGAGGGTGAGGGCCAGAGGTGGAGGGGGGAGCAGAGTATCTGAAGCAGACTCCATACTGACAGCAGAGAGCCTGATGTGGGGCTCAAACTCATGAAACTTGTGATTGTGACCTAAGCCAAAGTCAGATGCTTTTTTTTTTTTTAATTTAAAAAAAAAATTTTTTTTTAATGTTTTTATTTCTAGGAGAGAGAGAGAGAGAGACAGCGTGAGCAGGGGAGGGTAAGAGAGAGAGGGAGTCACAGACTCTGAAACAGGCTCCAAGCTCTGAGCTGGCAGTCAGCACAGAGCCCGACGCGGGGCTCGAACCCACGAACCGCGAGATCATGACCTAAGTGAAAGTCAG